>NC_045769.1:90438560-90750653 GCF_008692025.1 Phocoena sinus
ACTCTAACTGCAAGTATTAGATAATGCACGTCAAGTAGCTTAGAGATAAATCTTTGTAGACTTGTTTAGGAATATTACCACTATCTAGAATATTGTTTCACAGAGAAATGAATTCTGTCTTCTAAATAAGGGGATTATGAGGAATCTTTTGGAACACAACCTCTTAATAGGAGACTGCTGATAGCAAAGTCAGAAACAAAATGTATATGCTTCTCATGATTATTTTCTATGTTATATATTCCATTTATTGTTTCCACTGAAAAATATTGAATGTGAAATGTAATAGAAAAGAATATGGAAGAGATTTTTCTTTATTTAGGCATAAAAGAAAAATACCTACTTTTTTCCTGTTTGGAACAGTGTATTTATCTCTACTTATAATGGCATTATCTGTTTCAAATGATGTTATTTTTAATGAAGAAAACAGTGAAGCAATTATAATTGCAAATTGTAAATAAAACATTTATTCAAATCATCATTTACACACAAATAAGGATACAATTGCAAGATACAATTAAATATAATAAGAGCAGTGCATTATGAAATACAAATGACATACACACCCTTGAATAAAATTTGCATATTTTAAGATAGTATTTTAACCATTTACAATTGACATAATTTATATTTATAATTAAATAGGCTCTTTAAAATATCAACCCTAGTAAAAGTGGCATAATCATAGAGCCCTTCAGGTTGTACATTAAGATAATCAACCTGTGGAAATTTGAATTTGGAATAAAAATCTCACCTAAGTTTAATCTAACACAAAACAAGCCATGCACCTGTTCACAACATATTGCTGAAAACCATTATATGGTAATGAACGTGTAAGCAAAGTAAAAAGGAATATATGATGAAGAATAAGCTATTCTGTACAAAGAATATGTAATGATGGTAGCATATCAAAACTGATTTTCATCTAAGCATAGCAGGGATTTGGAAATCCTTTCCAACAAGAGAGACAAGTCATACCACATTTGTATGGTTCTTGGCATGAGGAATCCATATTTCCTATACCAAATCTTAGTAATATGGCCATGTGAAAGGGGATAACTTAGCATGATGACTTTCTAGCAGTGCTGAACTATTCCCTCTTTGAGTAAATAAAGCAAATACTCTGGTTTCTCCCTCTCAATCTCTGACTCTGTCTGTGTGTCATTTTATCATAGCAGTGAATGTTTCACTTCTTAGCAAACAGATCGGGATTTCTCTGTACACACTCAATCAGGCATTTGCTTAGTGTCATACCTTGTATTTTGAAGTTGGAAGGAGAGAGAAGTTTCAGCAGCATTTAATTTTGTTGTTGTTGTTGGTTTAGCGCTAATATGGTATGATAGGAAAAACAAGGCACGGTCCCTGCTTACAATTTAATGGGGGGAGAGATACATAAACAGGACATTGCAATGCAGTATTATAAGTACTACAATGTAGGGAAGAACAGCGTGACAGGGGAAGACATGAGGCATCTAACCCAAGCTTGTTGTTGGGGGTTATGGGTCAAGTTTGACTGCCCAGAGTTAAGAAGGCAAAACCAAACAAACTTGTAAGAATTAAAGTACTCAAAATGTTAAGCAACGATGTTTGGATAAGTTTATCCAAACTTAAGTGGATAGACGAGATACCTATCTCGTCTATCCATTTGTTTATTTACCTGTTTTTCTAGTTTCAACCTGTGCCACTGTTGAGTTCCGCTGTGCAGATGGGACGTGCATTCCAAGATCAGCACGATGCAACCAGAACCTAGATTGTGCAGATGCTTCAGATGAAAAGAACTGCAGTAAGATATTCCATTACATTTTGTTTGTTCATGCCTGTGCACCTTTGGCATTACATTGAACAGTGTCTAACTCTTCACTGAACCTTGTCCAGAATTGATATGTAATTAACCCTTGTTGTGTAGGATAATTACATATTTACTTCTTCAAATGAGGTTAACTTTTCTTGTTTCTATTACCTACATAGAAGGCTTATAATCTTTGCAGATGAGGTGTTTTTCATTTTTCTGTTGACCTCCTTATAGATAATACAGACTGTACATATTTCTATAAACTTGGAGTGAAAACCACAGGATTCATAAGATGTAATTCTACCTCACTGTGTGTTCTGCCAACCTGGATATGCGATGGGTCTAACGACTGTGGAGACTATTCAGATGAATTAAAATGCCCAGGTAATTCTAGAAGACAAAACAGTCTTTGCCTTGAAGATTTAGGGGCTGGTTGTATAGCATAAACTTATTAATTTTCATTCTTGATACTCAATGGCTCAGATTAAAACAAATATTGTAGACTAAATTAAAAATAATCACCCTGTGCTAGACATGCCACTTTATATTTTTTCATGACTTATGGAATGATACTTGAGAAATCTGTTCTATGTTTGGATCAATTTCTATTTTCATGTTCAGTTCCTCATTCATCCTTTTAAAGTTGGTGATTACATCTTAAAATGTGTAATCTATAAAGTTTTCACAGAAGTAGTATATACTGAGAGAAAACTATCTATAGACTAAAGGGAGGGAGACTATGTTTCTCACCACTGGCTTTACTCCTGTTATTATACAGCTTGTATTGTCAAGTTAGGCTATTTGATGCAGTTTACACAATCTTTTGGCATACTAGTATGGGTAACATAATAGTTATCATTACTGGATCAATGTCAGACTGGTATATTTATATATATTAGCCATCGTTACCTACACAAGCACTGAAAAGTGTCATCTTCATTCTTAGGAGAATGCCTTCCATGAGAAGGTCATGAACCTATTTCTTTCTAACTATTTAAGGAAACAAATTTTAGAAATATATAATAATACCAGAAAGAAAGATGTTAAATTACTTTAACTGAAAGTAGATATGCTTGTAGTATACCATTACATGTGTTCTCATACTGCTGTTTCCTTCTCCTGACCCTGCTGCTACAATTACTTTTTTCCATGCTTAGCAGATGTGTAATAAGTTTTTGAAACATTTTAAGAAATTATATTTGTAGGTATTCCACACACAAGTGTATACAACACACACACACACATATGATCTACTCTAAAGAATTGCTATTCTTAATGGTGCATAATCAATCAATTAACTGGGAAATAGCAGATTCCTTTTTTTCTTTTCCCCACTGCTCATCAGTGTGTGACACTCTGTGATGTTCCTTTTGGGTTTGAAAAGACTCGCTGTATCCTAGGAGGAACTGGATAACTTCTCTGGAGGCACTGGCTCACTGCACATCTACATCTTTTCTTTTTTTTTTTTAACTTTATCCTTCATTATATAAAACATTAAATATAGAAAATTGCTTTAGACTCAACAAGTTTTTCCATTAATATCCTCTTTTTGATCCAGGATCCAATCCTAGATTGGATTTGGTTATCATATCTCCCTGATTTCCTTTGGTCTATGCCAGTTTTTTAGCTTTTCCTTGGTTTTCATGACCTGGACATTCTTTAATGTCCTCAGCTTAGCTCTTTTTATTTAGGTTTTCTTGTTATTTACCTCTTCCAGTTCAAGGAGTATTACTGTTTTGATATCTACCTATATTGCATAAGTCTAAGATTAATTTAATTTATTTGACATTAAATTCTATATTTTATCACAGTTCAAAACAAACACAGATGTGAAGAAAATTATTTTGGTTGTCCTAGTGGAAGGTGCATTTTGAATACCTGGGTATGTGATGGTCAGAAAGATTGTGAGGATGGACTTGATGAATTCCACTGTGGTGAGACATTATATCTTGTTTTACTTTTATAAACTATATTATTATTTATATACTGATGTTCTCTTACATAGAAATTTTACACAAAATATTGCTAATTGATTTTAACATCAATTTTTATTTTGATTAAATATCACAAAATGGTAAAAATTAAAATAGAACAGAAGAACTTATAATGGAGAATAACAATCTCCCATACAGCCTTTTAACCTTTTCTATTTTTGTTAGTGATTACCTCCATTAATCTAAATGATATATTTATACCTTCATTTCCTGACTTATTAAGTTTATATGCTAATGTATTTACCTTCTGCTGTGAAAAATAAGGATTTAGCTCACACAACTCATTATAGTCTCCCTACCTCTTATTGACTATTATTATCCTAAATGTTTCTATTAATTACATGTATAGATTTAAATAGTATAGTTAAACTTGCATTTCTTCAAACTGTCGTCTATCACTATCCACATCCTAATTTCTGTGTGTGTACATTTCATTTCACTTGGCAAGGTAAGAAAGCATTTAAAATTTTTATTTCTATAAAATTTACGGATTTTATGATTTTCAGGCCAAAGAAATTCCTAAAAAAGCATAAAAAGCATATATTCACTCTTTTCATTTAACACAAATAGCAAACACTGTGATGAATAGACAGAGTAGGAAAAAAGATTAAAAATGGATTGTCTAAGAAATGCCAAAGTCCCATAAAAGTAAATGTCATCATGAAATATGAAGGTGCATTTTGTTTGATTAAGATGCCATATATCTTTACATTACAGCCAGATTCTGAACAAGAGTAACAGAGAACTTTACAAATAGTTTATGTAGAGTCATACTTCCTGGAACAGAAGCCATTATACGGTTGTATCTTCTTTAATCTTATTTTTTCTGGGCTTCAGTTTTTCTAAATGTCTCTCTTTTCACAGGTCATGTTAGTAAATATTTGAAATAAAAATGCAAAGTTTTTAAATAGTTTATACGATAAAAATCAAATTTTTATTTTTATAGTCATTTATATTTTGAACATATTAATTTGGTAGGATTTTATTCTTGGGTGTTTCCTGGTGATAAATGGACTAAGGGTGGAGGAGAGCAATCACAAACTTTGGAAATAAATGGAATACACCATTATAAATGCATAGCTTGGTAATAAAATACCAGCCACCATGCAAATGAATATGGATGTTATTAGTCAGATTTAAGTGTTCCCAAGGCAGAGAAAGGAAAACATCAAAGTGTTAAGTATGTATAGGTACAAAACTGATGGCTTGTCATCAAGCTAAAACCCCCTGAGTCACGTCATCTTTAAAAACAAATGTATATGGTGGTGAGTTCACCATATTTATGACCTTACCTAGGATGTAATTTTTTTCTCCAACTGTTCAAAAATAGATTAAAAATTAGGAAAAGGGCTTCCCTGGTGGCGCAGTGGTTGAGAGTCCGCCTGCTGATGCAGGGGACACGGGTTCGTGCCCCGGTCCGGGAAAATCCCACGTGCCGTGGAGCAGCTGGGCGCGTGAGCCATGGCTGCTGAGCCTGCGCGTCCGGAGCCTGTGCTCTGCAACGGGAGAGGCCACAACAGTGAGAGGCCCGCGTACAGGAAAAAAAAAAAAAATTAGGAAAAAATGACTAGACCACACTTGGAATATTTATTTTATATCTGTACCCTACATGTTAGAAAAAGACAGTAATGTACTTAGGAAGAGTGACCAGCATATTGACTAGCTCAAAGTCAAACCCTGTGAGATTATGTTGAAGGAACAATGTTGTATAACCTGGATAACTCAGAGGGAATATGCAAGCCGTGGTCAAAATTTTATAGCACTGTCATAGAGAAGAGGACTCTGGCTTGTTTTATTTGGGATGGCTGGTTTTAGCAACGGCTAAAGAACTTTCTCGTGTTGGATCTTTCCTAAGAATGTCTCAAAGGATTTATTTTTTCTTTTGCACCTAAAACAAACATTCTTATGGGTTTTTTTGCTTGTTTTTTTTTAGGTTCCTCTTGTTCTTGGAACCAATTTGCATGTTCTGCACAAAAATGTATATCTAAACACTGGATTTGTGATGGAGAGGCTGATTGTGGAGATGGATTAGATGAAAGTGATAGCATTTGTGGTGAGTTGTTCCTTTTGTGTTCTTATTCAGTTTTTAGGAGTATGATACATATGCTCTACTGTTTTAGAGTATACAGAAAACTTTGTCTTCTACTTTGTTAAACTTAACATTAAGCTTATATGTATATACATTTCGATGTAACTGTTTTTATTATTTTTATGACAACTTATCAGTCTACAATTTTTCATATATACATTTACCATTAGAGTTTTAGGATTTTTTGCTGAATATTAACACAATGAATGTATTTGCAAATTGTATTTCTAGTCTTCAGTGACTTCTTTAGAATGGATCTCAATGATTGGGATTACTTGGATCAAATGATTGAAAATTTTCTCATTGCTCTTGATAAGTATTGCTAAGTCACCATCCAAATTTACTATGCAGGTTTATACTGCCATAAGCCACACATGGTGTGTGTTTGTGTATTATAGTAATTACGCTTATTGAATTGTTTTAAATGGAAATTAAGGAAGCAGGCTAATGTATATGATTTTAAAATGTACTTAAACATTCAGCTTTATAGGATTAGAGGTAGAGTGTCAAATGTCTCTGTTTACTATACGTCAACTACATTGGCTAAAAACCAACGTGATTGCTTTTAATTAATCACAGACATTTAACAAATAATTTAAATTTAATTATTAAATGAATTTTTTAAGAGGTAGAAGAAGGAAGCAACCTAATCTCCATACATTAGTTATGGTTGGCCAGGCATTCTACTAAATTATTTACATGTCTATCTGTCTATTTATCTTTCTGATCGGTTTCCATATGTATGTTTGTACCTATAGCTATATATTCTTTGTTCATTATATCAACCCTATTTCATAACTGTTATCATTCTCATTTAAGAGAGAAAAGGACCCGAGTCATAGAATAAGGCTCATTTATGGAGTTAAGTGTACTTAACACATTTTTTAAATTTTCAGGAGTTGTGGCCTGCTATTTAGGTCACTATCATGGAAAAAGGACTATAAGGTTTATAATGTTCACACTAAAATGAAGTTCTCTGTATGTATCATAAAATTGGAGATATCCTCAGAAAGTAGGCAATTTATTTTCCTGTATTAAGCCACCTAAAATCTACTTTTTATTTACACAGCTGAAACAATTTAGTTATACAACAGATAAAGATAAATGTAGAAAGATTACTATCGAAAACCTCTGAAAGGAAGAAAAATCATTAATTAATTAGATGACTGGCCAGTCTGTTTTAATTATTTTGTTTCTCTTTGCCATTAAATACTTCTTTTTTAAAAATTTTTTATTGGAGTGTAGTTGATTTACAACATTGTGTTAGTTTCAGGTGTACAGCAAAGTGAATCAATTATATATATACATATATCCACTCTTTTTTTTTTCTTTTTTTTTTTTAGATTCTTTTCCTTTATAGGCCATTACAGAGTATTGAGTAGAGTTCCCTGTTTAATTTTAACAAAAAGACTACCAATTTACAGCAGGTTGAACATGTTTCTGGTCTCTAAAATTATGTTGCTTTTGACCCTTTGTTTAATTCTACACTAAATGGCTCCCCTGACACCTCTATCCTTCTTAAGTGGACACAATATAATAGAAGTGGTAAAGACTCTAAAGTCATACAGAGTTGAATTCTCCTGCGTCTGCATTTTCCAGCTGTGTGATCATGGGATGGTCCACTTTATCCCTTATTCCTCAAATTCTTTACCTATTAAATGGTTACAAGACATCTACCTTATGTAATTATCGTGATCAGCTGACATGGCCAATGTGTACTATATAAATGAATTTATTCCCATTCTCTTTTGTTGTGTTTCTCCTGCTCCCTCCCTTATTTTTTAGAGTGGTATTGTCATGTCAGTGTCTATCAATGTCCTGATAAGGTTTGTTTTTTTTTTTTTGCGGTACGCGGCCCTCTCACTGTTGTGGCCTCTCCCGTTGCGGAGCACAGGCTCAGCGGCCATGGCTCACGGGCCCAGCTGCTCCGCGGCATGTGGGATCTTCCCAGACCGGGGCACGAACCCGTGTCCCCTGCATTGGCAGGCGGACTCTCAACCACTGCACCACCAGGGAAGTCCCTGATAAGTTTTTTAAAGGATTTCATGGTAATGAACATATTTACCTGCCATCAAAACACCCAGTCTATTTAATATAATCACAGGCTGCAATTTATATGCTACCAAGCTGTTGTTACATAAAAATTACTGCTTTAGGTCAACCATCAGTCAATGAATTGGACTTAATATTTTAGGATTGGAAAGGAACTTTATAAATAATTTATCTCAGTGGTTTTCAACCTTTAGTGTACAAAAAATCCTGTTCAGAAGTTTGTTAAAAATGTAGATTCTTAATTCCCATCTCCAAATATTCTGATATAGACATATTCTTTCTTCATAAGCACATAGTGGTTCTGACTTGGGATTTGAGGATTCACTTATAAAAATCATAGTCTAGTTCACCTGTGTCATGTGATAGATGAAGAAAGAAAAACTCACAGAGGTTAATAAATTTGCCTGAAGTCACTCAGTGAATCAGTGATGACAGAACTAGGAACAGAATTCAGGTTTCTGAAATACTTACTAAATTGGATAGTAACTCTCACCAATCAAATATTATATCTAAGTAGGTACCCAAGATGGATCTGGTAGAATTCCTTCAGCTTGTCTTCCTTCTCCCTTGGGATTCATGTCCCTGAGAAAGGCAATGTGTCTCCAGATGACAGTGGTAATTATGGAAGGAAGCGATGAGTTTTTTCCTTGGCTCATTTTCTTTTAAATTGACGATGATGTTTTGGTATGCTCTTAACACAGAATCTGTTGAAACACTTTAAAGGGAGCCAGAAAATTAGCTGCAAAGAGCTTTATGCCATTTTATAGTTTTAGGTATCTTAGTAATTATCTAGTCATAACTCTCATTTTAGAGTGAAACTCAGACACTAGTCTTCTGCAAGGTCATACAAAGTTAAATTTCTCAACAGTAAAATCAATGCTATATCTATTATGCCTCCCTTGGGAATAAACTGGAGTGATAATAAGAAAGTAGACAAGGGGCGCTAAATGCATCGAAACTTCCATAGCAGAAAGAATGCAATTTTTTGCATCTCCAGCTAAATAATAAAAATATTATGGAAATTAAAGCACTAACTGAGAGTCTAAGAGTGAAAGTGACACTCTATGTTCTTATGACAAGCTTAAAAAAATAGATAAGGAGGAATAATGTATAAATAACTTGTAGGAAGAGAATTTTATTATAGAAAGTACTAAAGACAATAGGTAGCAAGTAAATTCATTTTTAAATTAAAGCAACATTTGTTTAATAGATTTTCTTTATAATTTCTTCCAGTAATAGATATCATATTAAACTCATTCTATTAGCACTGATCCTCAACAAATAAGCAAATCTGAATTACCTGGGGGATTTTTCAATATTCACTTGCCATTCTGTCCTCCCAATTAAAGTATATGTAGGAAGAGACATGTTTACGTTGAAAAAGATCACCAGGAGGTTCCACTTTGTCACCCTGCTGTACTCCCATAGTGATAACATTGCATTAAAAAACATGTTCTTCTCATAAAAACTCTGTGGCTGAAAAGTAAGATGATAATTGGTAATCCAATTAAAGTAGCTTTAAAGGTTTGGAAACAACTATCCATCAATCTAGGCAGTCATATTTTCTTCTTGGAGATACTAACATTTTTTTAATAATTCTTACAACTTGTTTTTTAACATCTATTCTATGGGTAGCATTTGGTCACAAGAAAGTGAAATTAAAGGGAAGTTAAATTTGGGGGCATGTTGCTGATTTACTCAACAAATATTTTATATACATAACAAATAAACCATTTAATATGTATAACTGTACTTGGGGCTTGGGAAATACCAGGAGAATGAATCATTTTCTAATTTTACTCAATTACCCTATGCCCATATAAAGAAAAACAAAGAGAAACCACCCATGACCCTTTGAATTTACAGTCAACAAGCATTTCTTTTTTTTTCCTGTATACATTTGAAAACAACATCATGCAACTGAAGGAACATTGAATTGATAGAGCGAAGAAAAGGTAGATTCGTTTATTAAGTGTGTAAAACCAAAGGGAACATGCATACATTTATACTTTTCAACAACACAAGGTGGGGAGGAACAGTAATGATATTACTGTTTAAGAGAAGATACTTAGGAATCAAAAAGGTTTTGGACTCCCAGTTCAACATGTGGCTCCCTCTGCAATTTGTGACTTCCTGCAAGCTTTCCAACATCTCAGAGCCTCAGTTTCCTTTTCTGTGAAATGAGACTAATAATAGTTCTACCATTTGAGGCGATTGTGAGGACTAAATTAGTTAATGTGTTAAGTGCTTAACATATATTAAGCAATAAAAATGCTGTTATTATCCTTATAGGTTCAGTCCTTTTGAAATTTTATCTCAGTTTATTCACAATGAGATTTCTATGTTTTGCTACATTTTACAAGGAGAACATACTCATTATTTTCTGCCATGTAGCTTTAAAAAATATAATACTTGCTACTGAGAAGGAATGAATTCTGAGAGGAAACTGTCCATAGGGGATGGATAATATGTGATGATTCCAAATAACTACAGTTTTTTCCTTGTCAGCGGCATTCTTCTGCTTCCCTTCTTGTCTATAGGAAATGAAATTATAGATCTTTCTCAACGGACCTGCTGTGTGTGATCTTAATGGCATTTTTTTTGGTGGGTTTCAGGTGCCATCACCTGTGCGCCTGACATGTTCAGCTGCCAGGGCTCCCATGCCTGTGTGCCCCGACACTGGCTGTGTGATGGTGAAAGGGACTGTCCAAATGGAAGTGATGAGCTCTCCACAGCAGGCTGTGGTATGAACACTCATGGGGTTGTCTATGAAAGAAAGCTGCTGCAGCATCCTCAGACAGTTGCTTTTGTAGTACTCACCATATCACCTTTTCTCTCACTTTCCCAATCCCTGGACTCATACGTAGTATCAGAATTAATCAGGTGGGATGTCGTCATCACAGAGTTCAGCAACCCCTCTAACCACTGTTCAGAGTGTTTCCAACATGAACAGAGGGATTACCCATTTTAAAACTGGTTTTGATGCACGAAGATTTTTCACTTCATTCCTGAGATAATTTAACTACGCTGTGTATGTGTGTGTGGTGGGTTTGTTACTTCCTTTTTAGCATCTTCCTCCACCCTCCCACCCCACACTCCACTTGAAGGCTTTTAGATTGTCTATTACAGATACTCTGTAAATGGCTGCTGTGATCCTAAATAACTACTGATAAGAAGGTCAGTAAACATCTATTAGTCCTACGGATAGGATATTAGCCCTTAGGTCAGGTAGAAATAGTATGTATATAGCTGAATGGAGCTGGGGAATCAGAGGAACACCTTTGGAGGCCAGAGAGTTTACTAAGTTTCTAACCGTAGGTCACCTCAGGAAATCTTCAGGGGATTACTGAATAGTAAAAATTTAGATAAATTCCTTTGCATGATCAGGAGAATGAAGGGACTGAGTATTTGAATGCTGATCCCAAGGTCACATAGGGGATCTGTTGAGCAATTTATTAGGAACAGTGCTGTGAACTCTGCTTATTAAAGTGAAGTCTACCAGTCATCCCTCTGATGACCTGTCTTCAGGTCTTTAAAACTATAATTGAAGCCATAATGTAATAGTGTGTGTATGTGGGTGTGTGTATATGGGGGATACTTAAAGCAGAGAAGGAAAAAGAAGACTTTGAGGCAGGCTTGTGTGCACAGAGCTCATGCTATTGTAGAATAAATCAGTTTGATCTTGAAACTGATATGTGTGCCTGTAAAGGTCAATGGGGCCACTGAGGGCTACATAATAAAGGATTATGCATCAATTCAGGGATCCAGATGGTCCCTGTATACTGTTGCTATTGTAGCAAGTTAATGCTCCAGGACACATATTAACACTTTTGGACCACATGGGTGCTATTAAGTAAATTATGTTAAAATACAACAAATTGTACTGAAGTGACACGAAAGCATTAATTCCAAATAAGCCTCTGTTGCTTAGTATCTTAAAGAATAATTCATGCATTAGAATTGGCATAATTCACTTGAGTTATATAAGCTGTCACACAGTTAAAAGTTAGCGTAGTGATTAGTAACTGAATTTTACTCTAATTATAATGGGCAGTTTTGAATGCTGCTCCTATGTGGCTTCTGTATCATTTTTGAAAATAAATTTGTTTAAAATTAGTTACACTTGATTAAATTTAAGTAATTCTTTTTGTTTCACCTGCTCATGTCTCTTTTTAGTCATTACTGAGTTTTGAAAGCAGATTTCCTTTTTTCATGTAGTGTGGGGCAGTTTGGGGATCGGGAGCTGATAAGCATGTAAAAGAATAATTATAATAACTTAAGTGTCAGAATGATACATAGAAAAGATACTAGATCATCACAAATAAATATTGTGTAAAAAACCTTAGAAGTCTCCTGGAAGGATTTCAAGAAAAGTAATGTTATCTCAGTTGTGAAGGAAAAAGAGAAGAAAGAGAAGTGTTCTAGATAGAGCAAAGTGCCTATTAAGACATGAAGGGGAGAGATTGGAAGGCATGTAAATTTTTTCAGCTGCCCATTATACATCAGTTATTTTGGTAGGTGCTTTTATTTACATTATTGAATTTCCACAGTATCTCGGTGAAGTGCTTTTGGGGATCTTCCAAAGATAATTGTTGTATAGATAGGAATTGAAACAGCAACTAAGAATGTACTGAGTACCTAAAATGAGCCTATCTGCTTCATGTACCTTATCTAGTTCTTGCAGAAAATTTATCAGATAGATTTTATTATCCTCATTAAACAGATAAATAAACAGATGCACCAAGAAGGTAAATAGCTTCCTTAGGATAAAATTATGAGTTGAAGAGCAACTTTTTGCAAAGCCTCCTCCTTTCCAGTGTACTGTAATAACATGTAGAGGATTCTTTTTGCTTTCACTTAAAAAAAATTAAGATATAATTGACCTACAATATTATGTTAGTTTTAGGTGTGCAACATAGTGATTTGATATGCTTATATCTTATTACAAAATGGTTACCACAACAAGCTTAGTTAACATCCATCATATAGCAGATTCTTAACATTTGAAATATCCCAAACCTTGAGTCATATCATAGCATTTACCCTTTCCATGTAAGAAAAGTAATTAAAATATTTAAATGATCAAACTTCTATGATGCTATACATATACTATTAAAGCTTATTTCCTCTGTACGAGTCAGCTGAAGTTTTACTGCACATTTTAATCAACCATTTTTCCTGCTGGTTAAGGCCCTTGCTAGAGAATACTTTCATGGATCAGTATTCCAAAAGGATTGAAGTTCCATTTTATGGATCGATATTCCTAATTTAGTGTGGTACTTATGGTTGGGCTCATCTCACCATAGATCTTAACCTATTTCAACACCCCATTGAAGTCACCCAAAGTTTTATCTTCCTCTTGAAAACAGTAACTTTCTTAGCCCTTTTGATTTTCTTTTCACTTCCATCATGAGCATTAGCACTTGGTGGTCTTTTCAGGTCCATTTTTCACAAAGAAGCAGGTTTTTATCACTTTACTAGCTTTACTACAAGCATGAGGAGAGAAAAAACCCAGCCACATTATTATAGTTGAGTGATTTTTTATCACATATGAACCTTTGAATTCATCCTTCGGCAAACTTACAAATTGCTAAATGGCCTGAAATTTCAAGGTCACTCTAGAATTGTTGAACATATCAACACTAAAACTTTGAATTATATATATTTATATTCATATATTCAAATACTACTTATAATGAAATACATATATTAATATATATTATTAATTTATCTGATATATTGAATGTTTAGCTAAGTTTCCTTTTTAAAATAACCTTGAATTATTGAGTGTATTGAGTACAATAACATACATTTCCCAAACTCATAAAGTAGGGGAAGATAAAATTGGTGCTCATCTAACTTAATTTCTTGTGATGTCTTTCTTAGCTCCCAATAACACATGTGATGAAAATGCTTTCATGTGCCATAATAAAGTATGCATTCCCAAGCAATTTGTTTGTGACCATGATGATGACTGTGGAGATGGCTCTGATGAGTCACTGCAGTGTGGTAAGTATATATAAACTTTTCATGGAGAAGATTCTCAGGCTGAGTAACAGTCTTTTAAAATGACTCCAGGAATATATAAATAAATAACAAAAACAAAGAAATACATTTCTTAATCTCACTAAGAACATGTAACTTCAGTAATATAGACACACCACATATAACCTCTTTAAACTCTACCATAATTACACACCTATTTGAAAATTATGCCTACTTGTTATAGTGTATTCTTATCAAGAACCACACTGGAAAATGTTGATAAAAATGTGTTTGGTTTTAAGTACTTTGAAATACCTTTTATTTTAAAGACAATATATAGCTGGTTAGTTCAGTCTTACAGCCAAATCAATATTTGAGTGAGGAAAAAAGAATACAGTTCACAGCTATCAGAGAATCTAGATACTTAACATTTTTCTTTTGCTTTATCTTTTTATACATGTATTTACTTGTTAAAATTTAATGTTATTATTATGAAATTTATCTTATCACATATATATTTATCTAACCATCATATCTATATAATGTATATATGAACACATATATAACTTTTGTGATAAAAATTAGTATATTAAAAATTCCCAGTTGATATTGAAATATGTGAACATAGTATTTTTGTAAAATATTTAAATGTATACATGAATAAATATAAAATGAAAAGCTGTGAAATCCACACATACCTATGAAAGGTAGTAGATTTAGCTTCCCTTTGCCCTCCCTATGCAGCATCTATCAGTTACAGATGGAGGATAAAGTAGAATCTCTAGCTTGGGTGACTTGGAGGATGGTGTTGCTGTTAATGAGCTTTAGAATGAGGTTAAGGGGCAGTTTTGCTGGTGTGGGAGAAGAAATGTAACAAATAATTAATTTAGGATATTTTGAATATGAAGTGTTAATCAGACAATCACATGAAGCTGTATAGTGAGTGTTTGAAAATTTAGTTCTAGAGTATGATCAGGACAAATAATATTAACCTGGTGGCCATCAGCATAAGGGTGATACTCAAAATATGACAAAGAATGATAATACCCAACACTGTACAAAGGAAAAGGGGAAAACCATATACTGAAGGCTGAAATAAGGGCTTACCCTGTAACATTTTAGAGTAGAACAGAATAAAACTTTATACAGAAAGAGGGTGAAAAGGGAATAGCAAAAGCAAAGTTAGAAAGAAGCCTGGGAGAGTGGATTATGAATATTAAGTCAGGAAACTATTTCCAAGGTAGTATGGACAACAGCATCAAGTACTGGAGGACAGTGAAGCAGATAGGAGCCAGAGACACCTATGAATTTACCAACTGTCACTTGGTATTTATTAGCTCTGAGAGGAATTTCAGCAGGTAGATGTTGCAGAAATGAGACTTTAATGAATGAAAGTAAGTGAGAGCAAAGAGGTAAGTGAGTGAAAGGAAGATTGAGTAGGGACTTGACTGAGCAGGGAAGAAGGGACATGTCTTGTTAAGAGTTATGTGGATGGATTTTTATTGTTATTGGACTGGGAGAGACTTGAACATATGTATTGGGTGAAGAGGAGGAACTAGTGAAGAATGAGAGGGTGGGAAGGAATACTAGGGAAACTGGGGATATTTTAGAACTATCTAGTTTTGCCATGCAATATGATAAACGTCTCAATTAAATAATCATTGTTTAATCTTTTTTTCTGCTGAAATTTTATTTTTAAACCATAAAAATCTTACATTCTCTCTTCAAAGGTAAAATATTTGCCTACATTTATCAGAAAGTTTATAATAGAAATGACATTTTTTATTGTTAACAAACTCTGGAAAAAAACCAATCTAAAACTTCATAATATTCAAAATCAAATGAGTTTTACTTACAAACCAGCTTAGATATGAACATTAACAACTGATTGATTGATACTGTGTTTTGAACAAAGCCTTTTAATGCCTCTAAGAATCAATATGTAAGATAATTACAATAGTTTTGTGCTTATTGCTCTATGAATTGGATTTTAATTTTCTCATTTTAACAATTTCTTTACACTTTTAATGCTGCTTCCCAAACATAAACGTGACATTATAGCTTCTGAAAATTATTATTATAACCCAGAATCAGTTCATCCATATGTTCTAGTACTGTACCTAACCAAGCTTAGTCTTGAAAATAATTTTGAGTAGCTTTCATTTTGTTTTCCATTCTAAAGGGAATCTTTAGGATACAGATAATAAGTGAACAGAGGTTGTATACTTGTGGTGCATTCTTGTTTCCTTACTTAGAAACAAAATAAGAGTGCCTTGTTTCCAACTTTATTTTCTGGACTTTAATCCTACTTCTAACCACAAATATCTCTTGCAATTATTGTAACTGCCCTAGAAAGAAATGAGAAACATTTCCCATAAGAGGCCTGGGTAACTCACATGGTTAATTAAGTTTAGTGTACATTATGAAATAAAGTTTTAATGAATATTTGTTATATGAATTGGAATGTTCCTTTGTGTTCAGGATACAGACAGTGCAATGCAGAAGAATTTAGTTGTGCTGATGGACGATGTCTTTTAAATACTCAATGGCAGTGTGATGGAGACTTTGACTGCCCAGACCATTCTGATGAAGCACCTATAAACCCAAAGTGTAAAAGTGCAGGTACAGAAAATATATAATACTATGTTTATTCCAAAATTTGTTTTTTTAAGGCAATATTGTGACTCTGTTTTTTAGTCTCATATAATATTCAATGAGAGGAAATGCAAATAATTAAGCATGTGATGCTTCTGTTGATACCATGCAGGATCCTAGTAATCAACTTTGTTTTGGGGCTAGTTATAGAAGTGTAAGTCTGTGCCCCAAGTATGAAGATTTGTGGCAATGAACCAGATGAATTCATCATTCTCCTCCTTTAAAGAAGTCATTTTTTCTTAATATATTATTTTATGTGAGGATAATTTTCCTGTATGGACCTACTTGAAAATTTAATAATAAAAGAAATTGAGATTTACTGAAATAGAGTCAATATTATTCAAACTTAGGCAAAATGAAATAAATTGCATATCATTTGAACAGAAATATATACATAGCCAAACTTGGTCTATTTTACACTTTACTATTCCAAAGATTGAATACATCGTTATACATTTTAGAATAAACCCAATTACTTTTTTTCTCATGTAGTTTACATGTTAATAGGCATTCTTTTATCATGTATGGTAATGAGTAATGTTTAAATCATCAGATTGTGAGTAGCTGCAAAACTTGAACTCCTTTCTATAGCTATATTTGTGACAACTATGATTTACTGCAAGTATCTTTTTTATACCTGGACTTAAAAATATCAATGTTATATATCCAGGAAGAAAAAGAACTTAGGAATATCTAGCTATTCCAGATTCTTAATTTTTAGTGACATATAATTTCTCGGAGACTTTTGGCTTGAGGGAAATGTCAAGCTATCATTACACTTTTGAACTCATTCTTCATAGTATAGATGAAGACAGAAATACTCCATTAATTTTAGTATAGGTGCTTATTTTGATTGTTAAATTTCAATGTAAAGCTAGATTTGCAGTGTGTTGAACATGAAAGTACAGTTTGCCCTTGATTTTCTTCATGTATAAAATATTACACTGAATATAAAGCATTTTATATGTACACATATTTGCTATAATTTTTGACAGACAAGTCATCATATTTGTGAATGTATTCAACAATTGCAGTATAAAACAATGGCATGCTCTTTATGTTCCATTTGTTTTATTTTCTTTTTCCAGAACAGTCATGCAACAGTTCATTTTTTATGTGCAAAAATGGCAGGTGCATTCCCAGTGGAGGTCTTTGTGACAATAAGGATGACTGTGGCGATGGATCAGATGAGAGAAACTGCCATGTAAATGAATGCTTGAGTAGGAAAATCAGTGGATGTTCTCAAGATTGTCAGGACCTTCCAGCCAGTTATAAGGTAGGCACGCATCAAAGACAGAAAATCATCTGACAGGTTAGAATTTGGGGCAATAAAAATGATTTCATCCAATATAGCTGTAAAACTTAAAGTCATTATAATATCATTAGTTAAAACTATTTAAATGGAGAGTTTCTGTATATGCAAACCGTAATAATAGTGTGGTATATAAATTGTGAGAATATACTCATGGAGACAAAAAATTCAAAATGTTTTCTAATAAATGCTGATCATAAAGAAAAAAGTAAGCAAAGGACGACCAGTGTTTGAGGAAGGTACTGCTGTTAATAGCTGCATAAATGTTTATGCAACTCTCTTAAATTCCCATTGCTTCCTTCGTTTTCCCTCTCATACATCCTTGTAGTGGAATGGGCTAATCATTTATGTACCACAACACTGGAGAAGACAATATTTTTTCATATAAACAGGAAGAAAAAAGAACACATGAATTATTAGGACTGAGTGCAGGTACACTAAAAATAAATCATGCCTAACATTCTAATTGCTTTTTGTTTGTCCCATTTTCCTGAAGAATGTGATTCACTGACAAAATTGACACAAATAGCTTTTGAAAACATCTCTGTTTCAATATGTTGGAACGGAGGATGCATACAAAAAATAATATTGAAGTGGTGCATTAGGTTAAAATCAATTATGTAAATGTGGGAAAACCTCAGTAAAAGCAATTCAGCTGGAAATTAGTGTTTTTAACTGGACAATAGCTCTGTATGAATCAGCAAAAGGACATGGCTTTTATGAACCACAGAGGCAGTCTAATCCAGTTAGGAGTAGTACAGAGTTCAGATTTTGTTCTACTGAGTTCTGCGCTGATCAGAACATACCTGGGGTACTGTGCATATTTATGGGCATGACACTTTAAGAGGAACCTTGACAAACTGTACTGTATCCCCATTTGTACAGCCAGTGGCATAAGGGGGTCTGGAAAACACACCTTTGGAAGAAGTTTTACCAAGAGAAAAATGGCTAGTCAGCTGTATTTAAATATATGAAGTACTGGAATAGGGAGCATACCTTTCTGAGTTGTTTCAAATGTTGGAAATAGGAGTTGGGAAGCAGATTCTGTATAAGAAAGACTTTTTGAACATTAGAATTCTCTACATTGGAATGAGTTGCCAAATTTCTCACGTCTAAAAGTATCTCAGTTGGGACTAAGTGACTTTCTTTAAAAGATGCTAGAGAAAAAAAAAAGTGTGTATTACAAAGATGCTTCGGTTTTTCCTTGACAGCCTTGATATTCTATGACAAGTCAGTTCTATCTAATGGTAAATTCACCAAACAACAGCTCTTAATGTGATGAGTATATATGAGGTAATTAATTTTGGCAGTAAAGGTTTTGAAACCCAATGAAGCAGAAAAAATGTTATTGGTGATTTATATACAATCAATATAGAAATGTTTCCAAAAAAGTCAGGGAATGTATTATAAAATTATTAAAGGTAATAGTTTAAATTTTGTCATGTTATAAATAATCTATTTTTATCATATAGAATGTATATCTATCCATCTATCTGTCTAAAATTTAAATTTCAAAGTAGATTTGTGTTTATCCTGTGTATATTTTTAATCTGTCATAATCTTGGCGGTAAAATCTAAAAATTATAGAATATGGAATAGTCACCTTTTGACATAACATCAAAAGTACGGTGTAAGTTTTTTTTTAATGCCTGCATGTAAGAAGTACTGCGTGCCCAGAGATTCCATATTTGGAAAACTAGTTTTGGTAGAAGTAAATCTCACCCAGAAAGCCATGATAAATCATACTATTTTAATTACTTTATAAGATTCCTCACAGAGAAATAATTGTTTATTGATACCTTTAAAATATAATTATTTTCTCTGACTTCTCTGAAGGAGTCATAGAATGAAATGAGAATTCTAGGTAAAAGAGACAAACTGTTTAATTATTCAAAAGGCAATGTATATATGATACCTGACAAAATTGCAGTGGATAATGTTCCTTAATATACAAACATGTCAAAACTAATGAATAGGGCTTCCCTGGTGGCGCGGTGGTTGAGAGTCCGCCTGCCGATGCAGGGGACACGGGTTTGTGCCCCGGTCCGGGAAGATCCCACATGCCGCGGAGCGGCTGGGCCCGTGAGCCATGGCTGCTGAGCCTGCACGTCCGGAGCCTGTGCTCCGCAATGGGAGAGGCCACAACAGTGAGAGGCCCGCGTACTGCAAAAAACAAACAAAACAAAACAAAAAACTAATGAATAAAATAAAACATCTACTGGGGGAAGCAAGACCAGTTCAAAAATGAAAGGAGCCAGGATGAGAATCATAAATAAGAGATTTAAGCAAAGATTCAAAACAAGTATTTTATATATTGTGTTGATATATATGTTATATTTATATTATATATGTACTTTTAAAACATATATATAATATGTTATATTTCTGACAATTTATTTATAGGAGATTGGATAAAAAATGTTATATACAACAAAATGCTTATCTATTTTGGGAAAAAAATGTTAGCTGGTGGGTTTCTCTTTTTCAGAGAATGGGGAAAACTATCCAGTAAACTATTTCTCATTACATTATCAGCAGAACATGACAACTCCTCCTTCAAATTCTGCAATAAAATGAAAATTGCTTATAAAAGCAAAATTTAGACCTTCTGGACTATGAACAATTTGCTGTAAAACAAATACAATTGATTTAACTATTCAAAAGGGAGTAATAACACTTAACTAAGCAAGAATCTTATTTGGATGGAATGGTAACTTACCATGTGAAAATAAATGTACTTTTGGGAGATAAATAAATTTTAATGTGTATAAGATAACCAGTATTTTAAAATATCACTAAAAAGCTGCAAATTTTTCTGAATGTAATAGGAAAACTTTGGATAGCTATATATTTGTTTCTGGTAGCTATATGTTTCTCTATAAAAATTAATATAAATCAAGACAATTTGAAATAGTTCTTGATTATGAGAAATATTAACATGACATTGAATATATATATCTCACTTGCATAAAAATTTTCTTTTTAAGTGAAAGTGAAACATTTTTAAACTTTTTTTTATTAAATATAGATGAATCTCTCATCTTATATCTCTGACACAAATGATTATTATTTTTTCATTCAATTTATGAATGTTAGGTTAGTAGAATTTCCCATAAATGCCTTTTAATTATTTGGGAGCAAAAAATGTTTTTGTTAAAACAAGGTTAACAAGACTGGGGAGGAAATTATCTTTTAAAAAAATCTTCTCTTTTAATAAACACATTAAAAATACTTACTCTACACCTATAACATCCTAATTTCATTTGTTTACAGAAATGTTCATTGCATTTGGTAACTTTTACCTTCAAGAAATTAATTTTCCACAAATATGTTTTTATCCAAACTGACTATTTAATATAGTAGTTCTATAAGCCTGACATTAGCCATTCAAAGTAATTTTCAGAAGCCGTATTAGAATTCGGACACTATTTCTTTTCATAGTACTCTTTTTGAGAGGAATTTAATGCATTCTATAAAATGTCCTTTCACCTGTCCTGAAGTGCCCCTTGAATTCAACTATACCCTGTGTCTGCTTATGTGTCTCTGGCTTCCACATGATCACATGTCTGATTTCTAGTTCTTTTCAGTGATATCTTTTTGTAGCTTTTCAGTTTTCTTTTTGAAAAATTCATTTATTTTTTTAAGTGTGTTAAAATATACAACATAAAATTTATCATTTTAACTACTTTTAAGTATATATTTCAGTGACATTTAGCATCTTTTTTTTTTTTTTTTTGACATAGGATAAACACCAATTCCCCTGACTTCCTCATCAGGTAGTAGGATGAATCTTCTCAAAAAAAGTAATATTGGGCTTCCCTGGTGGCGCAGTGGTTGAGAGTCCGCCTGCCGATGCAGGGGACATGGGTCCATGCCCCGGTCTGGGAAGATCCCACATGCCGTGGAGCGGCTGGGCCCGTGAGCCACGGCCGCTGAGCCTGCGCATCCGGAGCCTGTGCTCTGCAACGGGAGAGGCCACAACAGTGAGAGGCCCGCGTACCGAAAAAAAAAAAAAAAAAAGTAATATTGTCACAGGCTCAAACATTATGAGGAGAACTTGGAAAATTAAGTTGTGGATTTTGCTTTGATTTGCTGGCTTGCTAGTGGATTCTGGGGATTACAAAAAATTCTTTATAATCTTAGGATTATTATTGTATCTAATAATCTTAGGATTATTAGATAAATATTGGTATAAATTGTTAAAGATAAAAGTGCCAAGAGCTTAAAGAGATTTGTTTCTTGTTAAAGGACTTAGAAAAAGATATTCAGGGCTTCCCTGGTGGCGCAATGGTTGAGAGTCCGCCTGCCGATGCAGGGGACACAGGTTCTTGCCCCGGCCCAGGAAGATCCCACATGCCGCGGAGCGGCTGGGCCCATGAGCCATGGCCGCTGAGCCTGCGCGTCTGGAGCCTGTGCTCCACAACGGGAGAGGCCGCAATAGTGAGAGGCCTGCGTACAGCAAAAAAAAAAAAAAAAAAAAAAAAAGATATTCATTTATCTTTTGAACACTTTCAGGTGAAGTTGATGCTCCTTCTCCTCCACATAATGAACACCATTTTTTGTACTTAAAAAAATTCTACCCCTCAATTAATTGTTTGCTCATTATTTAATAATAAGCACATATCTCTCTCTAATATTTTCCCAATAGATACAAAGGCTCAAATGTTTACTATGAATAATTCTTGAATACTAGTTTTTCTTGACAACTTAGAGTTCCTACCTAATTCACTATCCTATTCAGTACTCACAAGTTCTTTTATTCAAAGGCCACTAAATAGTCTTGGTGAAGGTTATCATGTTCACAATCATCTGGCCAATTATAGGTTCGTGTTGTATAATTATAATTCTGTATGCTACTTGGCAGGGACTGAATATAAAACTGAAAGACCAATCACCGCCCCTTTTTATTTTCAGGAATGCAAAGACATATATGGTATGACATTGTACTGAGAACTGATATGCCAGTTAGTAAATATTACATAATCATTAGAGGGTCATATAGAACATGATAGAGATGTTGGGAAAAAAATGATTTGATGATGCACATTGATTTAATTATGAAGGGGAAACTATGTTAATTTTATTATTTCTCCAGACATCATATTTGATTAAGGACTCAGACCCTGCCAATAAATATTAATTGAGCCTTATTATTTGTTAAAAATTACAGAGAGAATCAGCTCTCCTTCTGGCTTTATCTACACAATTTCACCTTTGTGCCTCTGGGTTTCTCATGGGTTAACTAATAATAGTGCCTATATCATAGATTTCTGTTAAGACTCTAATGAAATAACATACGTGACAATATTAGTAATTCTCAGAGCTCCACTTAAGGGTTAATCCTTATGATTATTAAAGTCTTCTAAAAACACAATATAATGCAATAGGAAAAAAAAAACAGAAGAAGTTGATGGTTTAGTTTTGTTTTCCTTGCCATTCTCTAGCCAACATGGTTTGCTGATTTATGTTGCTTAACTTTTGTAATCTTGTCAACCTCAGAAGATCAAATGATGATATTTGAGAGAATCCTTTTTTAACTTAAACTGTATGTAATATATGTAATTCTTATTAAAGTTTAATTTCTGGGGGACAGAAGGACTTGGCATTATCTATTATTAACTGATTTTCTTGCTTGAATCACGCTAAATGGATATCCAATAGCAAGAGACAGTGACAATGATATGAATTTATTATGCTTGTTTTTCATTCTCCAGTGCAAATGCTGGCCTGGATTTCAACTGAAGGATGATGGTAAAACATGTGTAGACGTTGATGAATGCTCTTTGGGCTTTCCGTGTAGCCAGCAATGCATCAATACATATGGGACCTACAGGTGCCTCTGTACAGATGGATATGAAATACAACCTAATAACCCAAATGGCTGCAAATCACTCTCAGGTATCGAATTGAACTTGTCCACTGAGTCAGCCTCAGTTACACATATGGATCTGATTTTCTAGCTATTCTTGTTGAATTCATTCCTCATTGCTGTTTCTAAGAAGTCAAAATTCTCCTCTACTTACCTTGATATGGAAATTTGTCACTCTGATATTGCATGTTGTCCACACGCTGCTCTGTTTTTAGTACCATTCCAGTGTGGTCCTGTGAATTATTAAGTGTTTTCTAGATTTTGAGAACAAGTAAAAAGAACTATCTCTAGCACTGCTTCCTGTATCACAGGTTCTTGGGAGCAGGTTTGGCCAAGGCTATTAAAGAGCCTGTTGTGACAGCATCCTAATATTTTTTTTCCTTCTCCCCTACACCATACACACACTCATATATGTGTGCCAAGGAGAACAATGGGTCAGTAATAATAATAGTAATAATGATGACAACAATAACAAAAAATCAGGAATATAAGACTATTTGAATTCTTCCAATGATTCAACAAGTATTATTAAACTTCTGTTTATTTCAAGCAGTGTGTTTGATTTGTGAATTAGAAAATTCAATAAAATATTAAAACAAATTATGATTCATTAGGGGAGAAAATCAAACTTATTAAAATGATACAAAGTAATATATAATAATAACTTAAAATGGGCAGAAAATGGTGCATAATGTGTTTCTATTCCTCCTACTGTGATATTGAGTATAATCAATTAAATAGCATTGCCAGTTTCTCATATACATTTATGTTGAACAACATTTAAAAAACTAGATGTTTGGGCTTCCCTGGTGGCGCAGTGGTTGAGAGTCCGCCTGCCGATGCAGGGGACGCGGGTTCGTGCCCCGGTCTGGGAGGATCCCACATGCCGCGGAGGGGCTGGGCCCGTGAGCCATGGCCGCTGAGCCTGTGCGTCCGGAGCCTGTGCGTCTGCGGCGGGAGAGGCCACGGCAGTGAGAGGCCCGCATACCACAAAAAAAAACAAAAACAAAAAAACTAGATGTTTTCTCATCTACTTTCATAAAATAAATAAAAGGGATAGGAATTAAAAAGTTAGTTTTTTAACTGGTTAAAATTATGCACATTATGGAGAAAAATAACTCTTTTCAATTTTTCATTCCACTTACTTATTCTTGGAATGTCCATCTCTGAATAAATTTGTGTATTATTTGGAGCCCATTGTTTTATTTGCCAGCCTTCCTTTTTTTTTTTTTTTGCCAGCTTACTGGTTACTACATCATTCATTTAGTGACATGGGATAAGAAGAAAAGATAAAATCTAAAAACTAGTTAGTGTTTCCATTACTTTAAACTTTTCACAAAGGATTATGAAAAGGAGGTGAATGCTCATCATTTATTTGGGTCTTGTTACATCATGTATCCATGATATAGTGGTTTTCCATTAAAAGTAATAAATAGAAACTAATAACAATTTTAATATAAATATGAGTGTCCCTGAATAATAAATTTTTTGCTAAAGGGAGGCTAGATATTTTCCCCAAAATTTATTGACATATAATTAACCTATAACATTGTGTTACATTAAGGTAATACAATGCATTCACTTGATATACTTATATACAGTAATATGATTACCATGGTAGTAGTAGCTAACATCTCCATCACTTCACATAATTACCACTTCTTTTTTGTGGTTAGAACATTTAAGATCTACTCTCTTAGCAACTTTCAAGTGTGTAGTACAGTGTAGTTATCTATAATCACAATGTAGTGCATCAGACCCCCAGAAGTTATTCATCTTCCAACTGAAAGTTTGTACTCTTTAACCAACATCTCCACATGTTCCCCACCATGCAAACCTTGGTAACTACTATTCTACTCTGTTTCAATGAGTTTGGCTTTTTTAGATTCCACCTATACGTGATATCATAGAGTATTTGTCTTTCTCTGTTTGACTTGTTTCACTTAGCATAATCCATGTTGTCTCAAATGGCAGGATTTTATTCTTTCTCATGGCTATACAGATCCCATTCATCTGTTGATGGACACTTGGGTTGTTTCCATGTCTCGGCTATTGTGAATAATGCTACAATAAATCTGGGAGTACAGATATAGCTTTGATATACTATTTTCACATCCTTTGGATATATACCCAGGAGTAAGATTGCTGGATGGCAGTTCTATTATTAATTTTTTGAGCAACCTTCATTCTGTTTTCTGTAGCGGTTGCACCAACTTACATTCCAACCAAAAGAGCACAAGGTTTGTCTTTTCTTCAGTCACTGCCAACATTTATCTCTTGTCATTTTGGTGACAGCCATTCTAACAGGTGTGAGGTGATATATCATTATGGTTTTGATTTGCATTTCCCTGATGTTCAGAGATGTTTAGCCCCTTTTCATATGCCTATTGGCCATCTGTATGCTTTCTTTGGAAAAATGTCTGTTCAGTTCCTCTGCCCATTTTTTAATAGATTGTTTATTTTTTGTTATTGATTTGTATGAGTTATTTATATATTTTGGATATTAACCCCTTATCAGATATATTATTTGCAAGAATTTTCTCCCATCCCATAGGTTGCCTTTTCATTATGTTGATTGTTTCTTTTTTTTTCTTCTAAACTTTCCTTAATAGTCAGTTCTTTTTTAAAATTAATTTATTTAGTTTTGGCTGTGTTGGGTCTCCATTGCTGCACACAGTCTTTCTCTGGTTGAAGCAAGCAGGGCTACTCTTTGTTGTGGTATGCGGGCTTCTCATTGTGGTGGCTTCTCTTGTTGCGCAGCACTGGCTCTAAGCACGTGGGCTTCAGTAGTTGCAGCATGAGGGCTCAGTAGTTGTGGCTCGCGAGCTTAGTTGCTCCACAGAGTGTGGGATCTTCCTGGACCAGGGATTGAACCTGTGTCCCTTGCATTGGCAGGCGGATTCTTAACCACTGCACCACCAGGGAAGTCCCGATTGTTTCTTTTGCTTTGCAGAAGCTTTTTTGTTTGATGTAGTCCCCATTGATGATTTTTGCTTTTGTTGCTTGTGTTTTTGGTGTCATAGGCAAACAGTCATTTCCAAGACCAGTGTAAAGGCGATTTTTCTCTATGTTTTCCTCTAGGAGTTTCAAATTTCAGGTCTTACAATTTAAGTTGTAAAGAACAGAACTGCCTAAGTATTGAGGTAGAACATGACTGATTAATAACATTTATGAATGTAGAACTATATTGATAGGATGGCAAAGCAACTTTAACTTGAGGGACAACTCTTTTGAGTAGGGTTCTGAGTCTCTATTTAACCTCAACAGGAAGACTGGAATGATTAGAGGTGCTGCCATCACTGGTAGAAGGTGATGTCGAGCATCTGTGACACACATTTCTAATCTCTGACACAGAGTATGCTAAAACAGAGTACAGTGCCCTATGTATTATACATATACTGTAAAACTAAAGGCTGAAAGGAAGAAAGTAATAAGTTTTAACATAAATTTGAACATAATAATAATTCAAATAATTTGAATAATAATAATTCAAATAATATTATTCATAATAATAATTCAAATAATTTGAACATAAACAGGACAATAACTCTATAACAATAAATGACTTACAATAAAGTCCTCATTTAATCACGTAAAGTGGCTACCTTTTTCATTGTTTTTTTCTAATCTATGCTGACATTAAATTTGCTTACGAGGCATCTAAGTGTATGAATGCATCTTAGAAACAAAGATGTTTAAAAGGAGTTTGATCTTTACATATGTGAAGCATGGTTAGATTATTTTTATTATCTTTCCTAGATTCTAGAACAAATAATATACTAAAGCATGTTGGACAAACAAGAAGGAAATAGACTCTTACTTAAGAGAAGCTTCCAGGCAGATGAAAAACATGTATGTAGGCAGTGAAACTCTTGGTTTTCACTGAAGTTATTCTGAGAGCATAAGCTGGTTATTTGATTATCAAGAAAGAATTTTCTGGTTATAGGAATGTTTAGCTGTACTGTAGGTTTCTAAGATAGGTGCAGATTATCCTTCTCTGAAATTCATTTAAAAATAAGATTTTTATCCTTCCCTCCACCCCTTTCCCCCTGGTAACCATAGGTTTGTTTTCTACATCTGTGTCTCTATTTCTGTTTTGTAAATAAGTTCATTTGTACCATTTGAGAGATTGGGATTGACGTACACACTACTATATGTAAAGTAGATAACTAATAAGAACCTACTGTATAGCACAGGGAACTCTGCTCAATACTCTGTAATGACCTATATGGGAAAAGAATCTAAAAAAAAAGTGGATATATTGTATATGTATAACTGATTCACTTTGCTGTATACCTCAAATTAACACAACATTGGAAATCAACTATATTCCAATTTTTAAAAAAGGAACAACAAAAAATAAGATTTTAACAGCAGGTGTTTTATACTAATTTCAAATAAATTAGATAATTTAATATTCAAGAAGACTGAGGGAAGGAGAGGGATTTGGAATTGTCTAGATTTTCTGTGCTGCACAGGCATCTGCTTTCTTTTCATATTGTTATCAGTAGAGGTGCTCAGGAAGAATTTTTTAACCATTAATCTACCAGAGGGCACTGCATTTGAACTTGCATCGCTGTAGTAACTAAACTGAGACTAAGCAGAGTTGAAAACCATAAATACTAAAGTCTAATATGTTTCTTGTCTTGGTATTTAGATGAAGAACCTTTTCTAATTCTTGCTGATCATCATGAGATAAGGAAAATTAGCACTGATGGTTCCAACTACACACTTTTAAAACAGGTATGACATTTCCATGATGATTTCTTAGTATTTAATACGGTCACTCTAGATATGCATTAGAGCTGTAGCAATACCTCATAATTAGTACTTCTGAAGCATGTATTCAGGGATCCATGCATGTATGCATATAAGATTGCCATAAACTTTTTTCTGTTTGAATTGTCCAGGTGATGCCTCCAACTTGTGACATCACACCATATCCAAGAAAGTAGAAGATGCAAACCATAGCTAATGCAAGGAAAAAAACTCTCTTAAGAACAGCTAGACTAGGGAAGGTATAAAATTCTCTCTTAAGGTAGTTGTGCATTACCCAGATTGTCCCCCCAGCCCCACAGCCCTTGGGATTTAAAAATAAACATCTTTTCCAAACCTCAAGTTTCTGTTCTTAGAACTAAGGAATAATATGGGATTGATGATCCTTAGCCTTTAAAATTTGGAATTAGCTAGGGAGCAAAAGTATGATTATAATCCAGTCATGGTTAAAAGGTTATGAGGTGCGTATATTCAGCCTTACGCTTTTCATCCCTCAACCCACCTACTTCAAGAGAATGTGGGCTACTGATCCATTTTGATGCTTAAGTTCTGTTGTCAGAGTTTACTCATATATACTATCTGAGATGAAAGGAATGATTTCCATTTATGACAGGATGGAAATGTGAATTGCTTCCCTCAACTGTTTTTTCCCTCCCAGTCTGCAGTGAAAGTAGCATAAAATCAAATCATTAAAACTAGACTGATTATTACATTGACTAGAGAAATCACAGTTAGTTTTAGCATATCTTTGATCGTCAGAAGTAGCTTCTTTGGAAAGATGTGGCTTGTATCTGTCCTGCTGCAAATTTCTCTTTGCCCCAAACTGTGCAATAGTGACATGAATATGTGATAGCACTCTCTAGAACAAGTGTGCCAAAAATAAAGATATTTCTTGTTATGTTTATGCCAGAACTAGGCATTAGATGAAGAAGTCCATTCATGTGTTGATTTTTCAGCAACATAAAGAATACTTAACTAAAGATATTTTTCCACTCACTCCTGGGTACCTCCATTGCTATAGTTAGAGTTTCATTCATATTGCTTAAGAATTTAGTCTTACTTTAAGTGCAGATATTCATTAGCAAGTGTGATGTTTACTATTCCCCACAGAATTGGATTTTGCAGCTTCTAAGTCACAAATTGAAAATTAAAATTTCACATGAAAATCCAGATTTCTGGCTACTCATGAAAAAATAGGAAGGTGTAGCATTTCTGGGTTCACATCCCTGAATGGACACAATACAAGCTGGGTAGCAGCTGCCACTGTGATTTATGCCCGTGCTCTTAATTCACCAGCATCCTCAAACTTTCCGTGTGCTTACCACATGCATACTTGTCTTATTCAGGAATGTCTGTGAGGTTTAGATTCTTGCTCTTGAGTTTGGAGTGTGCCACCAATATCCACTGTTTCATACTGCCTCTTTCTCTAATTATGTACCTTAAGAGATTGGGTAAAATATAAAATATTTTCATGTTGTTTGTAAAAACTAAACAGAAGTCTATTTAAAATATAAGAATTAAATGACTATTTCTTTAAGAAATGAGTAATACCCATAGGGAGATAGCTTAAATTTACATAACTGCTTTAAAATGGAAAAGTGTTCATTTCCCAAATGGTTTTCTGCATTAATTTATTTTTTTCCAGTGCAGTATAACTTTAAGTATATATCAAACTTACAAAATATTGAAAATTACCTCTTTCTCTTAAGTATATTTCTCCATACCCTTTCTAGACCTTCTAAGTTAGGTGTGCAAGCTATTGATTTTCTTGTATGGTCTCTAGAAATGGGACGTGTTTATTTTCTCTTTAATAAGTTTTTTGTTTTGCTTTCTTTTGTTTTTAGCATTTCTCCCTTTTAGATTGTGCTATCTCAAAGTGAGAAAGTTTTCTTTTTAGAATACTCTATAAGCTCAGCTGAACCACAAATTTAACTAATATAGCAACAATATTTATGATCTTCAAGAAAGAACTATAACAGAGCTTCAGTGGTAGCTCCTTGCTTTATTTTCCAACCCTGTGGCTCAAGACATTTCTACTGCTATCCTTTTTTTTTTTTTTTTTTTTTTTTTGTCTTTCATGGCTAATACATTATCAGGGATTGTTCTTGAGGGACCAAAATGATTTTTATCTCCACGCATGATGTAAGTCTATTTCATTTTAACGCTCACATTGTTATAGTGTTTTTTTCCTGGTGATATAACTTTAGACTATTGCCAATCACTAGTACATAAGTGGGGATGAATTTCAAACAGTTTCTTAGTGCAGTTTATGGAAATAAGGAGGTAGTAAGGAAGATAAGGAAATGCACAAGGACCCTGAACACCTGTGTCTTTGGAGAGCATTTGTTAGTGGTGACCACGGAGTAAGGATGTAAAGACCCAAGAAACTAAAGACAAGCCTTAAAGTTTTGCTTGTGGGCTGCTTGAAATATGTCATTTTTGTTAGGGAACTTATTTTTAACCACAATTTCATCATGGCATTACAGAAATTTTCAAGGAGTTCAAGGTGGTAAAAACCAATTTCTTCCTCAAAGATTTTGTCTACATATGCAGAGTGAAGTAGAAAATAACAGTAATTGTTTCTCCACATTTTCTCTCAGTCAAACATAAATGAAAAGACAACATCTGTGCCTTAATTATTTGTGAATTCTGTGTGTAAATAATTAGGAAGAACAATTTATCCTAATATCTTAAATTTTATTCTCTTTATCGTATTTAGTAACAATCTCATGAAGTTTTATAGTATAAAATTATAACAACTGGTAGAATGTTTTTACCCTATATAGTCTAAAACATAGTTGTAGCTAAGACAGCTATAACTTAAATTCGTATAACACATTTAGAAAATGTACTTTAATAACATGGATTTTAGAAATGAAAATTAATCAAGTAGCTTTCCAATATGTTATCCAATTCAATTCTAGCAGTGACTTTTATTCCAGTAAAATTGTATAGAGAAACAAAACACAATTTCCTAAATTAATCATCTTGAACCAAAGGGTGCAGATCTTCAGCCACAGAAAAATAAAAGAAGCAAATAGGATTTTGATGAAACCAATTTTCAGCTCTGAAACCACTGGGATGACTCTAGTTTTTAGACATTATTTTGACCATGCCCTTGGCTGTTTTAATGTTCCTTGCATATGATTCTGTAGAGAGAGCTTTACACTCTTTTCTGAAGGGATTAAGGGTAAAGCTGTAGAAAAATGACCAGTTTGGCTGGAAAGATATGTCAGAATTCAGAGCTTCAATTTCTCTGCAATTCACGGCTTTAATTTATTGTAGTTGACTTGCTAAATTTGGAATTGGATTTTCATTATCTAAATTGATTATTGTAAAGAAAGGAATAGGATAATTCTGCCATGACTGGGGATTGTGGGTGAATCTTTGCTAAGGTCAGAGACAACTTTCTCTCCCACCTTTTCCCTATAGAGCTCTAATATACCCATCTGAATTGCCAGGGCACCACAGAACCCTAACCCATTTACCTTATTCTTCCAGTGAGAAAAGCATTTGAACAGAAAGAATATTGTAGACTACTACTTTTTTTTTTTTTTTTTTCCGGTACGCGGGCCTCTCACTGTTGTGGCCTCTCCCATTGCGGAGCACAGGCTCCGGATACGCAGGCTCAGCAGCCATGGCTCACGGGCCTAGCCGCTCCGCGACATGTGGGATCTTCCTGGACCGGGGCATGAACCCGTGTCCCCTGCATCAGCAGGCGGACTCTCAACCACTGCGCGACCAGGGAAGCCCTGTAGACTACCATTGAAATGAATTTATTAAACCCTCTATAGAACTTGGAATCCATTCTGTTTATATTTTAGAACCTTGATTGTGCATAGATGACTTCTTAGATATGAATGCTTACATGTATTTAGTTAAGTAGTTCTCCAGTTATTAGGGTGTGCATGAATAATTAATGAATCTTTGAATCTGAGACTGAATATTAGTAGCATTTTTTTAGCATTTATAATCATTATTCTTGATTAGTGATGCTGTCATTAAGACTTATACTTGCATTTATTCATCTGGGCATAGTGGGGTTAAGTGATTGCAGGTTAACTTTATAATCTAGAGCTGAAGAAAAGGAGATTGCTCCTTTTAAGCCAAATAAAAGCATAAGATTTGAACCTATGATTTTAACACCATCACTGCTAGAATTTAGCCTGGCTAAGAGAAGAAAAAATCAGTATTTGCAAGAACCTTCTCTGAGTTGTTGCAAATAGTGATACGTAGGTCATCCTTAGTCTTGGAGATCATTGGAAAGAAATAAAATCTGGACAGCACTAATTTAGCTTTGGCCTGAGTTTTATAAAAAAAATTATATATCTCTGATTCAGTGTTATTATAAAATTTTGAATTCTGAGTATAGATGTGGAAACAGAACTCAGAATTGGGAACAACCATCCCTCCCCAAACCAAACCGAAGCAAACCACAAAACAAACAAACAAACAAAACTATCTCCTTGAAGATGCTAATCCTTACTTATAGGACTATAAGTACTCTTAAGCGACCCCTAAAACAATTTGAGACAATAACAACTTTAGGGTGAATATTGATGTAAAAAGCTTACATCAGATACAGAGATATGACAAAGGTCTCTGGGGCTTTGCCAAGTGTCTATGGTGTCAATTATTTTTTAGCATGAGTTTATATATTAATAAAATATTCAACTCTTAAAGCAAGTTAACACAATTGAAATCTTGATCCAAGTTTTGTTAGTCCATTGGGGTAGTAAATCTATGAGCAGTAACAATAGGTCAGAATTAAACCAATCCCTAAGCAATCATTTGGAAAACTCAACAGCTAAGAAAATTCTCAGATCCTGATGTACAATCCTCAAATCAAATCACTGAAACAGTGGAACTGCCAAACCAAAGAGCTGTAGTATCCAGAAACCCATCAGCTGAATTCATGTTCAATTTTGTTACCTGCTAAAAAATGCATTAATTGTGAGTCTGAAGGGAGGGATTTCCTCACATTTCTACTATGTGGAATAAAAAGATGTTGACTACCTAGTTTCTCTTTGGTCAAATACTCACCTAAGGTTTTAACTTTTAAATTCTAATATGCCACTGTATTGCCTAATGGGCTACTTGAAGCATGAGAAAAAAAGAGAATGTTGCTATGTTGTTGAGACAAAGGCTTTTAGGGAAAGTAAAATTTTTAAACCTTCTTTTCTGACTTTCATCAGATATCTATCAAGAGCTCATCTTAAATTATTGGGGGTCGTCTACCTTTCCAATTTAGATGTATACTCATAATGGCATCAAATTTATATTTAATATTAACTTAAAGTGAGACTCTTTTCCTTTATCTCTCTAAAAGCATTTTTTTCCACGTTACTGGCTATTTACTTAAACCATTAGCTATAAACATTCCAAAATTTTTCCTACTTGGAAAATATTTTCAAGTACAATAAATTATGTAACATCTTAAGTGTATGGTATAGAAAAAATGTAAATATACAATGCTTTTATAAAGAATTGGTATTCTCACAAATGCTATTTATTGTAAAACTGTAACTACTTAGATTCAAAGGGAAATACTGATTCTTATGAATTCCTTAATCATTTTAAAACAATTTCTATTAACTATTATTCCAACATACTCTTTTTTATTTTTAGGGATTAAACAATGTTATTGGTATAGACTTTGATTACAGAGAAGAATTTATCTATTGGATTGATTCTAGTCGACCCAATGGCAGTCGCATAAACAGAATGTGTTTAAATGGAAGTGATATTAAGGTAATTACATATGACAATGATGGGATTATTTAATATTTTATTTGTGTGGTTGAATTGAATAGAAAATGTTATTGGATGGTAATGATGCAACTCATAGAATGTATTAGGTTGGTTTGAATTTCACATTTGTACAGTGTAGGTTAATATATACTTTAAATATGAAATTGGAGGGTTTTATCCTTATGTTTCATTATGACACTATTACTTGCAATAAGGTAAAAATCAAATTGAATAAATAAAATTTGAAACCTTATTCACAACCCTAGAAAATGTGGTGGATGCTTAAGGCTTGAATGATTAGTGCCTGAGATTCGATTGTGTTGATTTATGTAAAAGAAAATGTTGACCCTGAGAATTTGTAGTTGAAAAAAATAATTATTAGACTGTAGATTGAACTTATAGCACTATTAAAATTAACTTGCTATGGATGGAATTAGTTGAATGCATTTGTGTAAAATCACTGATGTTCTGAGTAGGCAGCATCGTAATTAAACACGTGTCACCTTATAGATATGAACTACTTGGCACCATTTCTATGCTAACTTGAGTTTTAAAATAAAATTATTTGCACTGTATATATGTAGTAAAATGTATTATAAAGAAGTTCAAATTCAAGTAGATAGAACTCAATTACTTTAACTTTTTTTGTAGCCATCTATAATATCGTATAGAAAGCTTTGGTGGAAGCAATCAGTTTTGAAAATATTAATGAAACCTTGTAATGTGTATATATATATATATATATAAAATACCAAAACAATCAGTAGGTTGGGTACAGGGAGTTCAGAATAACTGCTATTGGTTATTTTATATGCAGCATATTTGTGCATACAAAGCCTATATCCTTATTATATTTGATATTGACATAGGTTACAATTGAGCACAGCAGTTGAATGAGTATATTTTTACTTCCCTTTGGTTGGGTGAAATACTTAATGTATGTTCTTGCTTGTATTTTTTTCTCTCTTTGTAGTAGATAATTTAAATAGGGCAAGAACAGTTGGGGGAGTGGTGAATGCTATTGGTATCTCCCCAAGAACCTGTTATTAATAAATAACATCAATAAATTTTTGTGCTTGTGTGTCTCTGCCTGTGATAGAATTTTGAGAGGGGAAGGAAACTCTAATGAAAATGTGATAAACAACTGTGTAACCATCCAAGAGCCTTTTATTTTGGTGTTTCTTTCTTAAACCTTTATGGAATTTCTAGGGGTCTGATTACATATTGGGTAATTCCTCATAAACAAGTAAGTAATTTTATTAGGTAAATTGTTCTATGTTTTGTGCTTAACTAAATCCCATTTCAAATGTTTAAATACAATTCTGTATCTCTGAAAAAAATCAAGAAGCAATTGTTTAGTTCTTATTCTAGGCATTTACACTGTTAACTTTTTAAATTCTTATTTTGTTAGGTAGTGCATAACACAGCTGTCCCCAGTGCACTTGCTGTCGATTGGATTGGAAAAAACCTCTATTGGTCTGACACAGAAAAAAGGATCATTGAAGTATCCAAACTCAATGGCTTATACCCTACTATACTGGTTAGCAAAAGGCTGAAGTTTCCCAGGGACCTGTCTTTAGATCCTCGTGCTGGGTTTGTAACAAACATTGAAAATCTTAAATTAAAGATTAAGACTGTGGATTATGTCCAATATGGTAAATTCTGGTCTATAGATTTTAACATGGGAACCCATGAAAAGTGTAAATGTGTAGAAAGCTTTATTGAGAAATCAAAAAGAGAAATGTGACTATAACAGGGATTTCCCTAGTGGTCCAGTGGTTAAGACTTCACCTTCCAATGCAGGGGGTGCAGGTTTGATCCCTGGTTGGGGAGCTGAGATCCCACATGCCTCGTGACCAAAAAACCAAAATATAAAACAGAAGCAGTATTGTAACAAATTCGATAAATACTTTAAAAATTGTCCACATCAAAAAAACTTAAAAAAAGAAAAGGGCTTCCCTGGTGGCGCAGTGGTTGAGAGTCTGCCTGCCGATGCAGGGGACGTGGGTTCGTGCCCCGGTCCGGGAAGATCCCACATGCCGCAGAGCGGCTGGGCCCGTGAGCCATGGCCGCTGAGCCTGCACGTCCGGAGCCTGTGCTCCGCAACGGGAGGGGCCACAACAGTGAGAGGCCCACGTACAGCAAAAAAAAAAAAAAAAAAAAAAAGAAATGTGACTATCACAAATTTTTTTAAGAAAAAAATTAAAGTGATGGGATTTTAGAGCAAGTATTTTTTTAAGTTTTTTAACATAACTCTTTTTCTAACTAATCAATAAATGTATTGTTGAAATGAATAAAACATACAGATTTATCCAAATTCTAATGTGTTTAAATCTTGGAGGAAAGACAGGCGAAGCACAACTCTTGGATCCTGTTTTGTAGTATTTGTAGTAGTCATGAATAGAGATGATGTAATTCCTGAACCACTTTAGAGCAGGAGACTTAAATAGCATCCATGAATAATAAATAACAGGGTGCATTATCTATGCCTTCAGAGGGAAAAGCATAGGGGGAATATCGGGAAAGATTCATATTAGAGTTGGGTTTCATTTGCATTTCTCTGAGAAAGAAGAACAAGTCATCATAAGGATCAAGGGCATCTGGCTGGATATCTCAGATGAGGGATGAACACACATTTAGGTGTCAAAACCTGTTTGCTGAAGTTCTATATTATGACCATTATCATTCACTTTCAATTATGTTGTTTTGGTAGGTAGAGAAGGCAAGTCTTTCTTTTTTTTTTTTTACACTACAATTTGAGTGATTACCTACTCCAAAATGATCTCTGTAGAAGTTCAACCTATTGAACATGTTTGTTAAATTTGCTTTTTAAAAATAGGAAACATTTACAGTAACAAGTATTATGCTAACTCTAGTGCTCTAAATTTTCTGCTGTCTAAATTAATTTCCTATAAAGTGTTTTACCAAATCACTGTTTTATCATGCCATATGCAATAGTTAGATTTTGCTTCTTGTTAATATATTGTATCTCTGATTTTTGGTCTCATGTTTATAATTGGCAAAGTGATCATATCATAGTATGCATGGAGCTTGATTTTAAATATTAATTTGGGTAAAAGCAGTACCTAATAGTATAAGACTTGTACTGTAAATACTACTCTGTTTCCAAGGTAATGGTGCAAGTTTAAAATTTTTGCAATATAATTATGTAACTATTTTGTTACCTTTTAAAATATTTTCTTTACCATAGTAACAGAAGTGTGTCAATTCTATTTTAACTGAAACAGAGTTACAAGAGCGTCTGTTTCTATAGATGTTTCAAGAAATAATGGCCAGATATACTAAATTTGGCTATCGTCATTATTCATTCATAAGAATATGAATGTTTGAGTCCTTTGGTATTTTATCAGAAGATATTTATTTTAGTGTGTCCATTGTCCTTTTCTTCAAAATCAGTATGGCTATCTTAGCTTCTCATCCAAGAATTTTCAAGATGCTTCATTTTCCAAATGAAAGAAACATCTGTTAATAATAACAGTATTATGGAATTTCCTAATTATAAAGCAAAAACTGTATGCTAGCATAGTGAACACAGCTGAATCTAGCTTTAAGTTTTATTTCTCCCAGGTTATGGTTATTATCCCATAAACTGACAGCAGTCTTAAGTTATCATCAACATAAACCCATCCACCAAAAGTGTCAACTTAAACAATGAAGTACTAAATTATTGTAGCTATTATGGAAGACTCCTTTGATTTCATTTTTAAATATTATTTTGTTATGATATGGAATGGCAGATTATAACCCAGGAAACATAAAAATTAGATCTTTTTATGAAACAATTAAAGCCACATAGCAGATAAACAGATTCCAACAGATAAAATTTAATGACACCTTTTTTGTTCATACAAAATAGCTTTTATGAGATGAGCTTAAGGGTGAAAATGCCATAGCTGTCTAAAATATTGTACAATCTTGCTTCAAAAATGGCAGCTCAAATTGTAAGATTAATAAAAATGCAATTGAACCTTTCTATGTCAGATTGCCATTGTGATTTGCATATGTTTTGAATATGCCAATACTACTGACCCCTCTTTCCTTGAGAAGGTGATTTCTGTCGCGATATTTAGTGAGGAATAGGGTAAGGATTATTTAAGGGAAGATAAAGATCATTGGAGTATCTAATGCAGTAAAGCAACTAAACATTTAGAAGGTAGCTTGGGGGTCCTTTCTTATAATGGTAGTATGCCAGTTGTCACAGTACCAATTTAGATATGCTGGTTAGTAAGAATGGTAAAGAAGATATAAGTAGACAGATCATTTTCCTGGCTATTACATTTAAGTTCAGCTGAAATCCAATGATCCCAATCATTCTGTTATTGATTGGGAATCAATGTACTAAATCAATGTAGATAAATTAAAATTTACTTAATCATAAATTTTAGGTCATTAATATCATTCACATTTAAGGTTTATAAAAGTTGTCATTTATACAGAAGAGACATAGACACAGATGCATTTTAAAGTAGAATAGAAAATATAGTGTTAAAACTGTGCTGAGCATAATTTTATCTTTAAGATGTCACTTCAGCATAACAAGAAACCATTATGACATTAAAGTAAATGTATGATATGACTATTTAACAGAAAATAAATTCATCTGCTCATTCATTTATTCAACTCATATTTCTCTAGCATCTAGTGTATATCTGGCACTGTTCTAGGTATAATATAAAAATAAAAGTCACAACCCTTGTCTCCAAGTATTTCACAGTCCAGTGAGTAGGTAGATAAGCAAAAATTATCATATAATACAATAACTCATGAAGTGGAGAAAACAGAAAATGTTTCTATCTCAAATGGGGTCAGTGAAATCTTCCAGGACAAGACTGGTGAAGTAAGCATTAGCCGGGTTATGTGGTACATTTCAGAGCAGAAGTCATTTCAGGCAAAAAGAAGAAGCTTTATGGGAAAGCAAAGACACATAGGAAAGCAAGGCATATCCAAGGAACTGAAAATAAGTCATACGAAGGGACTAAATTAAGTATATAAAATTGCAGAACTTTGATACCAGTTCACTTTATAGAGTAAAAAAGAGCTAGGGATAAATCAGAATGTAATACAACACAACAACAACAAAACAAACCTTATGAGGCTTATGGCTTGGGCAAACAGGTAAATAGAAAAATGATTTCCTCAGAATATGAGGAACAGAGGAAAAGGGGCAGATATAAGAAAGGGGAAGGACCTACTGGGATTGGGGGTCCCATATAATAATAATAATGATAATGATGATCAATATCACTTCTATAGCATTTTATGAATTAGAAAACTATCTCTGTGCTTTATCACTTTAGATGCTTGTACTGTTTACTCAGAGTCTCTAAAAAAGATATGAGTATTTTTATTATTATACTTTTAGTACAAGTATGAACATTCAGCCTCAAGGTGGCTAAGTGAATTTTTCAGGATCATTTAGGTACTGTAATACAATATTAAACTGGGGATTTAATCCAGTTTCCAAATTTTGGTCAGCTCTTTTCCCTATTGCATATATCACATTAGAGTTTCCAGTAACAAAGTTATCTTGGGTTGTGAGCAGGTTTTCCAAGAGCCATCCAAACAGGGCATAAGAAAAAAAATACTTTTTTTTCCATTTTAACAATTTGCCTTTTTATAAAATTTTAAGTTACTACAGATAATATGAGTGTTTTTGGAAATTTAACTGCCTAATCATTATAAGCATGCATTTTTTTTTCAACATCTTTATTGGAGTATAATTTTTTTACAGTGTTGTGTTAGTTTCTGCTGTATAACAAAGTGAATCAGCTATATGCATGCCTTATTTTTAAAACATATTTTTATTTATTTTCCTTTTCTAATACTCCATTAGCAATATCAGAAGAAAATAATACTGGGTTCTATTTTGACTTCGAAATACGTTTAATGAGAGTATGTCGAAGGACACTTTATATACTCAGAATCTCTATCCACTATTGTTAATATGGATATTGGAAGTGCAAATACATTTGCAAAAGACACATTTTGTGCTTCTATATCTTGGCTGATGCTATTCTTACTTTCTACAATGCCCCTGTGCTTTTCCTCCAGTTAGAATAACTTCTTATTTTTTCAACAACGGCAAAAAATATCACTTCCTCTGTGAAAGTTCCCCAATTGCATCTCAGTAGCCACCACATATTGAACATGTAACATTACGTGACTATTATTGTTGTAAATGTTTCTCTCTCCATCTAGAAAGCGAATTCCTTTAACAGAAAAGCCATGGCTTAATTACTGCTTGTGCCTAACATAGAAACTGTTAAATTTACTGTTGAAGGTAATAATAAATAGGCTACTGGATATACACAAACCATAGGATTGTAGTTTGCAGGGGCATTGCACCTGCATCTATGCAGAAACCAATTTATTGGTATGTAAACAACCTGCATGTTTCAAAGAGAAGAGTCATAACAAAGGGAACCTTTGTTGTGAGGGAATGAAAATCGTATAAGGAAAGAAAACTCCGTTTTTTATTGCTGTGGGGAAAAACAGAAATATTTCATTAAGCTAACCAGTCACATTAAAAATCCCCACCTTTTTCCTACCAATTTTTAAGCCTATAATCCCATATTTAGGCAAAAACACACAGGGAATGAACATTAAAAAATAATTTTATAATTCAAAATCAGAAATAATTTCAACTGGAAGAAATTTCTCTAAATATGTTCCCTGAATTCAGGGGAAAAAAAAGTGAAAACTGATAGCAGACTTCTATTTTAATTTGTTTTAAAGAAATAAGATGTATCAGATTCAACTATAAAAGACATCCTCAGGAATCACAAAAGCCTGTTGTTATGGTTACAAGAAGACATTCTTTTATATGTTTACTCTTGGTTATAACTTACAGAATAGCTATTATTTGGAGCTGAGATTTTTCGTATGTGATCTTAGGTAAATATTACATATTATATGGGTGAAATTTAAGACTCTCCTTTTGACATTTTCACTGAACTTTTCATTTTTCAGCTTTAATTATTTACAACAAATTTTTTACTTGGATAATATTTGACAGGTTGCATTTTAGATGTTAAAATGACCAGAATGTCTAGTATGGGCTTTTTGAGAAACTTAAATGTATGGTAATGAGGCTTAATTATGGAAAAGGAAATGAAATTTAGTCATCGCAAGTTAGCTACCCATAAGGAGAGATGCACAGTAATTTCTGTGCTTATGAAGGCTCATTTATACTGAGTACAGTTAAACTATGCTTTCCTTCAATACAGTAAAACATTTTTATAATATTCTTCTAATTGATGGGTACTTAAATAGGCAAATCAGGTAATAACACACATGATAAAATCCAGGCAAATCATGTAATAACATACATACAATCTAGATGCAGTAAGTGATTTATTAGACAGTTATCACTAAACCAGTATGAATGCATATATTGTGTAGGTAGTGCAAGTAAAATAATAATAGTTAATATTTGCTGAATACTTAACTACATGTTCATAAATGTTCCAAGTTTGTTCCCTGTCTTCTCTCTTTTAATCCTTACAGGACTCTGTGAGTAGAAACTATTATTATCACTTTTGAACATATGTGAGTAAATCCAGGCTCAGAGGAGGCTAACTAAAGTGCCAAGTTCACATGGGTGGACCTGGAATGTGAACCCAAGTAACCTGTTTTTAGGCCTTTTTTGCTTTTAAGACTCTGCATAGTTTTGCTTAGGAAAAAAAAAAAAAAGCTAGACAACATTATTAATGGAATATGAGTTTTATCTTAAATATAAAAAAATACATTTAAAAAAAGCTAGTCTATAAATCTGGAGACCTGAGCCCTTGTTCCAGCTTTATCACTATCATAACAGACTAAGACAAAGCTCATAATATTTTATGGTCTTAGTTTGTCAGTGAAATGAAGGCCTGAAACTACATGATCTTCAAGACCTGTTGCAGCATTAAAATCTTTAAGTTATACTTTATTCTAAATTCTGAAAGAGATAAAAGATCATTGTTATCAAGAAATTTATAAGGTAGTTATGAAGATAAGATTTTTCATGCTTTTTTCCATCTGGGTAAAATTGTCATTCCTTCTTTTGTGCCTCCATGGTAAAGTAGTTTTATCATAATATGCTTTAATTTTTACATTTGTTTTACATTCACCTCTACTGTATTCACTGAGAGATCTTTGATGGCAAAAATCATATCTGTTTACCTCTGTGTTCCCAGTACTAAGCAATGTCTGACACATATTATATAGCATCAGTGAATCATTGTTTCAAGATATGTTTCTCAATCCACTTAAGCACGGCTTTGGGGTTTATCAGAGATGTTTCACCAACTGATTTATCGAGTTAGGTTCTCTGATTCTGAAGCCTGAGAACCTACATCATTACTGCTTTGTGGGTTCCTATGTGCATGATATATGTGTTGTTCAGTTATACATGTGATAAAGAAATTCTGTAGACCGGAAGGTGCTAAAGCACAGTTTCCTAAAGTGTGTTTCCTGTGAACTGCTCTAGGAAAAGAAATGTAGTTACCCAAAACTATGTGATAAAAAAAGGATATTTTAGCTCCCTCTTAGAGAGTCATTATATCATATAGCGTATTAAAAGCTCTGAAAAATCCTATAATTAACAAGATGATGCTTACTTTGCTTAACAAACCATTTCTTAAATATATATAATCTTGTAACCTACCTTGAAAAACATGAACTGACACAAATCAGAGAAGAATTTGTGGAGAACAGAGGGGACACTATGAATAACGTCTGAATCATAATATCTGTATTGAAGAGGCAGGAGCAAGGCAAATGATACGATAAAAGCAAAAAAGTGAAAATGTAGGACTATAAATACTCCAACTAGACCTCAGTTCATACATTTCAATAGTGGGAAGTAAATTGAAAAAGCCTGTGTCTAATAATGAAGAATCTGAGTGTCAGGGTGAGGATTTCAGGCCTCAAACTCTCAGTGAACTTATTGGGAGTGATGTAACAGATGTTGGACTCCATGAAATATGCTCTTCCTCTTCTTCATGGTATCTTGGTTCAAGATGATGATAAGATTAGCCAAATAAAATGTTCAGAATACAAACAAAAGATATTTGCTATTACATGGAGCTCAGACCATTTGAAATTCATAATTTACTTAATGACCTCAAAAACATTACTATTCACCTCTAAGAATCTGCAGTACTTTGTTAATAGTACTGCAGATTTAATGGAGGAAATTATTTTTCACTTTTGGAATTTACTTAATTTTATATGATTTTAATTAACTTAAATTTAAAGAGTCACAATTGGCTAGTGGCTACCACACTGAACAATGAACATTCAAGAAAATATAATGTCCTTCTCCGTAATTCATTTTGAATTTTTCATAGGTAAAACACAAAAGAAAAAAAAATATTTAGATAGTTTTATTCCTCTAACATTATAGATGCATTTTGAAGGTTTACCTCTTTAGTTTTGGGCATCTATTATTTGTTAACACTTGCAGAAATGTTATATACATATGAGTTGTATACTAAAGGAAACATATGTTTAAAATTATAAGGATATTTCAAAGTGTGCTACATGTTTAAAAAAAGCATAAGAAAAGTTTGCATTGAAGTATGCTTCTTACAAGCTGCAATTTAGAGAGATACAAGAATTAATTTGGGAATAGCTAAGCAAATAAGAGAAATACTGTAAGATGTTTTACTCCCTGAGTGTCTGTAAACAATGTGGCTATTGATTTTCTTTTCTAGGTATTTATATTGGATTGACTGCTGTGAGTATCCTCACATTGGACGTGTTGGAATGGATGGAACCAATCAGAGTGTTGTCATAGAAACCAAGATTTCTAGACCTATGGCACTAACAATAGATTATGTCAACCATAGACTCTACTGGGCTGATGAAAATCATATTGAATTTAGCAACATGGATGGATCTCACAGACACAAAGGTTGGTCCCATAGCACAAATGATTCAGTATTTCACCAGTGCATAAAATACTCATTTAGAAAAAATATATATATATGTTTATTTATTTATTTTATATACTTTCATCAAATGCATTTCTTAATTTAAGATTACATTATTATATTCGTTTGTGACAATATTGGTAAATAAGAATTAGATATATTTATTCAGACCTTCTATAGTCATACATAAAAATCACTTTGACATTGTCAATGTTTTCTCTAATTGTGCTTTTCTAAATAGTTTTTATAGTAAATGAATGATATTTTTATAAGTTAATATATACATATATCCTAATTGAACTGAAACAGAATACTTGCTTATAAAAATAAGGTTATTATTGCAATCTGATAGGTTTCTTTTTTTAAATACTAAGTGAAAGTATAATTCTTTAAAGACAGTGAAGTAATATTTAAAAGTTATCAGTTAGACTACATACATGATTAAATTTATTGTTATGTAATCAACAGCATCAACAAAAAGTAACATGAAAAACAGCTTTCAAATTAGAGTAATGTTTAGGAAATTATTTGAATATAAATTCTATAGGTACTTTATTTTTCTATTTTTTATAACTCTGAGTAGATTATAAGACTCTAAATATAAAACAAATGAAGGAAGCAATTTGATATGGGGGAGGTAATGCTAGAATTAGGGATGGGCAAAAAGTCTTAGAGGAAAAAATAGCTGAGGATGAGGGAATTAACAAGAGCAAAGGAGAAGGACATAATAAAAAAGAATGGGATCCAGGTGAAGATGACATGAATATAACAGAAACCACAAACAATTCATGAACACTCAAAATATTTTAGATGCAGGTAGCTTTTTAAAGATTAGGTTTTTCCCAGAATGAAGAAGAGGAACAAATTTTTATTAATCTGTAGTGACCTAATGTCACCTTTGTTATTAGGTGTTTTCGTCTTCAAATATCTTGTAAAGTACTGAGAGACTGTAAAGTTTCACTGAGAGATCCCAAATAAAGTACAAGTTTCACTGAGAGATCTCAAGTAAAGCCATACATGTATGGCTTAGCTTAAGAGATTGCTTTCTTCTCTGGCAGTAAGCTTAGATCAAAACCCCTGGAAGGAGGAAAGAGGTGAAATGACAAGGAAGAGAGAATTATTGATAATTTAATCCTGTCAGGTGAAGCCCTTCAAATATATGCCAGTGTAGAGAAGAATGAAGCCACTGAATTTTAAAAAATTAAAAACTAACAGTGGGAAGGGGCAAGTGGAATTAGGGGATTAAGAGTTACAAACTCCTATGTATAAAATAAAACAGCTACAAGGATATATTTTTACAGCACAGGGAATATAGTCAAAATTTTATAACAATTTTAAATGGAGTATAATCTATTAAACTATTGAATCACTGTGTTGTACACCTGAAATTAACATAATATTGTAAATCAAGTATACCTTAATAAAAATAAATTTAAAAAATAAATAATAAAGGAGGTATACATCACTGAAGTCACACCACTCCTTAACTCTGCCCAAGTTTTTCTCAGTTGTTGTTTAAGTAAATATGTCTAACTAAAAATGCCAACAGAAAGCTTTTAGAGGTGCTTTTTTAAGGGTGGGAACAGTGAAGTATGACAAGTGTCGGATGAGTCGCTTATTTAGGTGTTGGCATTCCAATTATAAAGAAACTCATCAGGATGCAATTGGAATGAATAGTTATTTAAAGATCACTCTAGGGTTTTAATTACAGCAAAAGCAATGTTGTCAAATTAAAATTACACTTAGCATTCAGCAGTTATATCTCCTTTGAAGAATCAATAATGAAATGTTCTGCAACTTCTGTAGATGATATAATTGAGTTTTATTGTAGCAATCAGTATTTTCCCCACATAACCATTTTTAGCATGTATTTTTAGCGTGCTAAGTTGTTGTGAATGTATTACTTTGTGCTAAAATTTCACTGTACAATAAAATTTAAACAATTTTTGGTTAGATAGGTAAATATTTAAAATATATTCTAGCATCAAATATTTGCCTATTTTTGTTTGAGCCTTTTATTTGAATAACAAAAACTAGTTAAAAATGTCTATTAGAAACTATTGATTCCATCCCCTCCCCATTATTTTAAAATTATGTCAGATATGTGGATGACTAATGCTTTGAAAACTTAATACAAAATTGAATGCATGTAAATTAAGTGTCTTTCAATCACAGTACTGGTGATGACTTTTGGTAGATGGACATAGATAGCAAGAAGTGAAACTAAATTTACTGAAGAGTAAAATATTTGGCTGAAAGATATTCAGGTATGATGTTATTAACATTTAAAAATCTGATTTTTGAAAATACTTTGAGGCTCAAGGGGGGAGAAAAGGAAAGTAAAAGAGTTCCTGCCTTCAGAAATATTTTCTCCTGAAGGCTTTTTCAGAAAGACTAATGGAAAATTCACTAAGTGTCTTATTAGGCATCTGTCAATATCTGAATGTAAGCCAGTAATTACCTGGTAGTTACCAATGAGCTACTAACTGTACACAGCCTGACTTATGCCAATTTCACAACCAATGAAAAAAGAGTCATTCATTTGCAATGTCTGTAAAGAGGAATAGGATTTTTTTACTCCTTGCATTGTCCCCATAAAGACATAAAAAAAGCTGTGGTTTTCTAGTTGCATATTTGGAGGTGGAAAATGAGACTATTATAACATTACTAACTTTTGTATTAGTTTGGCCACTGACCTCTCTTCTCTCTTAACCAGACTAGTATTATTGTTCTCATTTATTCTTTTTATTAAAACTAGAGCCAGAGCTCATCAAAAGAATGGGATATGCCAGTCATGACAAAGTAATCTGAGAGTATAAAGGGTATATGAAAATTTCAGAATTACGTTTTTCTTTTAATAAGTCAAGGTTTAATAATGGAGAAAAAACTAAACCATGAGTATCACTTTACAGTTTAGAAGGTTTTTTCCCCCAAACATGTTGTGGTTTAAACCATACAGCATTTCCATAAATGAAGCATTATTTTATTACTTGCCCAGCCTAAGAATTTCTAAAAGATCTGAATTCTGTGCCTAAGCGATAGATCAGATTACCTCTGAGGACCATGTAACTGGAAAATTGCTTGAGAATTTACATCCGTCTTTCTCTGCTACCTCTTCTACCCCAACCCACCTTCTTAACAAGTCCAAGCACTACATCGTAAAATTTTAAAAAAAGAGAATTAGTCAATTTGCTATCTTGGGAACATTTAGGTGCAATCTTAGTTACATGAATCTTTCCCTAATGCCTGTGTATATTATTCTACTGGTTTTTACTCCAATAATTATATAATAATATGATATAATAATACTGTAGACTAGTATGCATACTACTGGATAACTGAGAGAGACAGTTAAATCACAGTTTCATTGTTTATTTTTTAAATTTCTCTGATTTCTTTTTTTTTAGATCTTCCCATTCATTCCTTCATTCATTCAACAAACATTTACTGTTGTCTCTTTCTGTGCCATGCATTATGTGAGGCCCTGGAGTTACAAAGCTGAATAAGTCCCTGCCTTCAAAGCACCTATAGTTTAGTGGGGGGAAGAGACTGATATGAAGGTAAAAACATAAATTAGATTGGTGTTAGCAGTATATGTACAATATTGCCAAAATGCAGGCTGGTTTAGGGAAGTGTTTGGTGAAGTGATGGGATCTTTGAAAAATCTGAAAGATGTAGGACAAGCTCTCCATATGGGGAAATGAAGGAAGGATTCATCGCACAGAGGGAACAGCATGTGCAAAAATGTAATAGAGTCTTGAAACAGTATGGGGTTTACACAATTTGTAAACTGGAAGTTGTGTAAGAGGAAGATAATGACACTAGATGAACAAGGGCAAATTGGGGCCAGATTGTGACAGGCCTTGTATGTTAAGTAATTTGGAATTTATCATATAGGTCATAGGGAGACATTGATGGCATTTAGTTGATAGAGTGCTGTTATTAGATTTGACAACAGCATGGAAAATGAAAGACCCTGGAAGGGCAACCAATTTAGAGGCTGTTAAAATATTTTAGGAGAAAACACTTGAAGTGATTATAGCTGTGGGAATGGGGATAAAGTGTTACATTCAATAGTTATTTAGCAGAATAAAGAGGAAAGATCTGTAAACTTAAAACAGCAGAAATATTGGTGGTTGAGCTGCAAATATTAAGTGAATGATTTATATTATTATCTACTTAGCCAGGGGGAAATAACTCACAGTTTGGATAACTTATGAATTTCAAATATATTTGTACATTTTTTAAAGAAATAAAAAGTACTAAACTAAGCATAACTTAGAGATTCTTCTTGAAAAGCTCTGTCTTGATGAGAGGTACATTTATTTAACAAAAGGGTCAACATCAAAGAAATTCTAAGGATATGGTTAAACATTCTTTATCATATATTTACCTAAAAAGCCTTTCTGAATACCTGATAATTTACCTAGAAGAAAGATTGCAAATGAGTGACTCTCTCTCCTCCTACTATTCCTTGAGATATAAAATAGGTGCAGTGAGAAACTTGGCATTTCAAAGTGTTCTGCAGATTGAAATGCTCAGTTTTTAAGTTTAAATCTGTTTTTATACAGAAACAGAATGATTCTAAATATATTCTAAACACAATGATTCTAAATAATAATATTCTTCTTGTAGGCCTATATTTTTGGGACTGATTTCTTACCACCCCCAAACCACAGTCCTCCTCAGAGAATTTTAGGCTTTGATGTTGGATAAGAAGTTCTAAAACTTTGTTGGAGCACGAATCTTTGAGTAAAAGGATCTTCTCAGACTGGAGAAAGAAAACCCTTAGCATCTTAAAAGAAGCTTGGGGAACCTAAGGATGAGGGTGGGTTGGGGTGGGATCCACTGTTAGAAAGCTTTTTCACCCTGAAATGTATGTGTAGCTTCACTGGGTCTCAGTTGCCTCATCCATAGAAATAAGGGTATTGGAAAAAATGGCATCAAAGGGGAATTCCAGAACTAAAATTCTAAGTCTCCCAGTTAGGTGGATCACTTTAGAATTTTTGCCAAATCCCAAAGTTTTAATTTCAGGTTAATCTCCAATTTAAGCCTGTGAGGGGTTGAAAATCTGTAATAACCAGATTTATTTCCTTAGTTAAAATCTCAAATCACCTATCCAGTCCTCAGTTCTCCCTGATTATTACTGCAAAAGTTATTAATATCTTTTAAAGTTGAGTACTTGTGAACTTACCAAATCAATAAGAGAGAAGAAAACATATGTTCTTGAGCATGATGTTGTATTAGATGTTTTGCATGTATGATTTATAATTATTATTGGCTTTCAGTGGAAATCTTCTTAGCTTAATACTGTGGTTCCAAGAACTGGAACCATCCCCTTATAAACTCATACTTTTATTAGAAGCCTACTGTGTTCAAGAAACTGCTTGATGCAATACATGCTTTTTTAGCCATTCCATCAGTGAACACTATGAGATGTGTCATTAAAGCCATTTTGCAACAAGGAAATAAGTTTAAAGAGATTAAATAATTTGTCCAAAGTCAAATAGCTCATAGTTAGAATTTGAACCCAGATCTAACTGGTTCCAAAGCCTGTTCCATTCTCCACAAGGCCCCCTTGTTTTTGAAAAGATGACTAACTGAAGATTTTTCTCTCTGCTTGTTATAGTTTCTAATAGCAACAGTTATAGCATAAACACACACCTATATATATAAAGGTATATCCATACTTGAATTTTTTCAGATTAATGTAAATAGTAGACATAGATAAATTGCAAAATATATGAGAAATAAATAAACAAAAACTTAAGCCATTAGAACATAATTACTGTAAATAAAAGAGTATAGCTCATTAAATCCAGTTTTTGTGTGTGTTTGTTTATTTGAAGGTGTGAAGAGAACAATCATGTTGCTTAAAAATGTACACCTTGCTTTAGTGGGACATTTTGATATTTCTGTTTGCTCTTTCCAAACTAACTTTATCTCCTGCCTATGGGAAAACTTCTAATCTTATTTGAAAATTTATGTCACAGAATTCCTGAAATTTGAACACAGCAAAGATCCTTTGTTATTAATTTTATGCATCCTGAAAGTATAGCCTTCTCTAATGAAATGTTTATAAAATAGGTTACATTTTATAGACATTTCTGAGAAAAATTGCAGCCCTAACCCTGCATATCTTGCTTAACTTAGAGATTTTGTTTTCCATTTAATGAAAAGAAAATTAAATACCAGAAAATTATATTTAGACCACAATTTCATTCTGACTGCTTGTATCAAAGCACATAAATTCAGATTTATTTTTCCTCATTTTTTTGTGAGTTGCCATTGAACTTGAGATAGAGAGGTAGTTTTTTGACAAAAAGACTGAAAATACTGTGTAAACTGTAATAACAAAAGGCTAAGAGCTAAGAAAAACATTGCTTGACCTTGAGTTTTAAAATTTATTTCTTCTAGTACTTTTTTTTTTCAGAATATTCTTCGAGTCACTGAATGATTTAACCTTGTGTTAAATCAGTCGGCTATGTACATATTTTATCCAGCACACTGGAAAAATATACACTCATAACTGCTAATTTCTCAGAAAAGTAATCATTGGGTATGACTCTAAACTATAGCTTATCACTGAACTTTTATTTTGTGGAAAAATTCTTTAAAGTTTCATGCTATTATGTTGACTATGACTCTTCATTTGTTTCTATACTCCTAGACCTGAAGATACTCATATTGAAGTGTCAGTATTGTATTGACAGTCCAACACTTTAGTTTGTTTATTGCTCTGGGAATCTAGTTTGTATTGTGAGGAGGCAGTTCTGTGCTTGGATTTAAAATCCAAATCATAACCCATGCAGTGATCATCTAATCATGTTGGGAAAAGAATCCAGATCTCAGTGTGCTACTGGTGAAATAGCAAAGATATATTTAGCGGGTTTTGTTCGAAGGGGGAGAAACACACTGAAAAAGACAAAGGGAGTACTTTGTGCTCCTGTATCCTGAAAGTCAGTAGCTGTTGCATTTAGGTCTTTAGAAAATGTAAATATCCACCAAAGCCCACTGAAAAAAGAGAGAGAATCTAATAAACACCACCATCCAATTTTACAATATTCTAGAGTGTTTCTTTCTTGGTAAGATATTGCATTTTAGTACTTTTGAAAAAAAATTTCCTATCATTCACAGTCTGTTACAAACAGTTGACTTCACAGGCTATTTTATGCCAATGGTGTTGATGTGCTGCTGTTTACAATACAATAAAAGTTAATGGAAGGGAGCAAAATAAAATTCAGTTACTATAGAAATGTTCCTGAACCAGTCAAATAAATTGAAATTAACTGCCATTTCTGAAAAGTTTTAGAATTTCAGTGTCAATCATATCTTTTATTTTTGTCCCTTGAATAGAACATGTTACGTTAAATTGTGTATATGTCTAAACAGGTTATTATTTTGCAAATGTCACATGCGTTCCATATACTTTTTAAAATATAACTTTAAAGAATTACCCTATATGAGTTTTCAGCCACTTTCAACAGTGTTATCCGTCCCAAATATGACATGGTGCAGCATTGGGAATTAGTAGCTTTAGTTTTTGATTAGGTTACTCTCTAATTTAGGCAAGTTGCTTTGCCACATTATAGTTCAAAGTTCTTACCCACAAAATAGGACTTCTAATCAATCAGTGATTTTTTAACATTTCTTAAAGGAATTGACTGAGGTTGGAACTGTGGGAGAGGAGGACTGTTCATTCAATTCACTCACTTATCCCTAGTTATTCCTAGGACTACTAGAACACGTTTGAAAATGCTTGTAATATGTTACACTCTTTTCTGTTTTTATTCTAGAAGCATATTTATAATTATAGGAATGTGGGACAACCAGATACTAAATTCATGTAAATGGCTCTACTTGATATCTGTTCCAAAGGCAAAGGGCTTTTCAAAGTCTTCAGCTTTCATTAGGACGCTCTAACAAACACATTCCTAATGCATATGTATGTAGAATGTCATAACTTATATTTAGTACTGATGGTCAGCTCTGAAAGTACATTTCCAAGTATCTATGAAGGTTTGTATCACCAGTAGAAAAGTCCAGAGAGTTTCAAAGCAACTGGAATGTATCTTTGCTAAGTGCATGAAACAGTGTTGTTTTGTTTACTTCAGAGATTGAAGAGCAGTGTCATCATCAAGAGACGATATTTATAGGCACAGTTTAGTTTTCAAAGTAAATGAACTATAATTTACATTGTAAACTTATAAATACTGCTATTCATTAGCAGAAATACTCTTTTTAGATATTAAATATGAAAGTGGCCATATATGACCTTATATTATGAATAATTTAAAGATATGTGAGGGAAGGGAAGGGATTAAATTATATGAAGTTGAATATTCCTAATCTATGTAGAGAGTGTATATGATTTGAGGTGACAAGGTAGACAAAAAAAGGCAAGGAATACCAGAAAAGGGTAGGCAAAGGATGCCTTCTGTCTTTTAATAATGGCTTTAATTTAAAGAAGAGCTCTAAATAATTTCTATATTTTGCCATCATACATTACATTTATTTCAAAAAGTTTCACATTTAAGTGTCCCAGTATAAACTACTGCATTAAGGAAGGACATGTAACTTTTGTCTGGACATTTGATCAGTGTCGGTATTCCAAAGGCAGCCTCATATAATAGACGCTCAAGTAGCATCAGCTCATATCTGCTATGTACTCTGACATATGCTGAATGGAAGACCTTTATTTTTCCTCCTCTTTAAGCTTTCAGTGATGGATGAACTTTTTGAAAGATCATACTTTTTATTGGAAAAAATAACTTGAACTTTTATCATCATGTTTGGTGATATTGACTATTAGTGTTTCTACCATTTGATAATGTTTTTATTGATTTTGAACAATGGATTTTGGGTCCACATGCCTGAAATTTTATTTGTAGTACTGTTTCCATTAAGCAGGGTTGTATTAAAGAGTAGGCAGGAAAAAATGTTCATGTAGGCAAATGTTAAATGGAATATTTTGTAGCCTGTTGTAGATGGTTCTGAGGAAATAATTATTTAAAAAAAATCTTCTGCAAACAGTAACACTGAAGGGGATGCCCAATTACGGACAAAGAGCAAATGTTCTTGGCACTAAGGTTACATAAAGCATACTCTTTTTACAATTTTTTTTTTTTTTTTTTTTTTTTTGCGGTATGCGGGCCTCTCACTGTTGTGGCCTCTCCCATTGCGGAGCACAGGCTCCGGACGCGCAGGCCCAGCGGCCATGGTTCATGGGCCCAACCACTCCGCGGCATGCGGGATCCTCCCGGACCGGGGCACGAACCGGTATCCCCTGCATCGGCAGGCGGACTCTCAACCACTGCGCCACCAGGGAAGCCCCAAGCATACTGTTTTTGATGGGGCATTTGTAACTAAAGCTACTGACTCAGCAGTCATTCTCTGGAAATTAGTATACTATGGCCATTTTCCCCTCCACCCACTCTTCTCCATTACTCTCTATAAACTAGAAACCATTATTCACCCACGTACTCACCACTGTCATGAATCTTCCACTTTCTTGACATGTTAGATCACTTTCTTCCATCATCTCATTTTATCATGTTACACTCCTTTTGTAGCCTTTGATTAATCTCACCTCATTTTTTGAATGCTAATTGTTTTTCTTTGTTTTATATCTTCCTTTTTGGTTTTCATGTTCTACTACTTTAATTCAGGCTTCTCTACATACCGTATTGTAAATTAGACATCTAGAAAGATATCAGGGAAAATTGTTAGTGTCAAGGTCTCTCAGACTAGAGGATTAGTGAGAATCCTGATCTTCTCTTCTGAAGACAGAAGTTTCAGTCAGGCTAAATAGTTTGCACAGTACTGCCTAGGGAATGGCTGTCATTGGTGGTTTTTGATCAAGGAAGAGAGATGCGAGATAGAAGAAATATTGGAAATATTTACTGGAGGGAGTTCTAGTTATTCTATCTTTGCCTCTTTGCCATGCTCTGTATGCTAGAAGGCGGACTTCTGTGGACTGCATCACCCCGGCTCTTTTACCTTCCAGCCTCAGATTGGATTTAAACCATGGGAAGCATTGGCAGGAGATTAGACAATGGAGGAAGCAAGAGGCCAGAATATTTATTTATCCCCTTTCCCTCCATGACCAACTACAGTGGTTTAGCAGTGGCTGAGTTCCTCTGCCAAATGTCATCTGCTTTTGGTAGGTGGCTCTTTTTCCTTAGCTACAGCTTTCACCAGCTTCTGGTATCAGATCTAGGAAAGAACTTTATCATCGGTTCCTTAGCCACACCTCTGTAAATAATTAAGAGAAAAATAATAAAACCAGTTGCATACATAAGACTGACTTCTTTCAATTAAATTCTTTTCAATTATCATTTAAAAACATGTTCTCTGTTTACTACAGGAAGCTTGGCTGTTACAGAAAAAAAGGTTGGAAGAGTTTAAAAGCAATCAGAAAAATTAGACTAATTTTGCAATTTTTCAGGTGTGAGGGAAGGTGAGACTACTTGGGACAATGACACCAAGAATAAGAAAAATGGGAGAGTCTTAAAATGTATTAAAAATCAAAAGATGATAGAATTTAATATTTTATTTGATATGCTTATTAACTTTAAAGTTTTAGGAGATTGTTTCCAAACTGTCAGCCGTAGAGTGAGGGTCAGGTTGACTTTACTGGATCATTCAGGTGTTCCAAACAATACGTAAATTCTTTATAACTAAAAGAAAAAAAATCAATATTCAAGTTACTCTTATCTTGATTCCTTAATAAAAATAACTACTGAATTTGGTGGTTGAACTTCGTTCTTCCTTTGAAAATATTTATAATAATTTTTAAATAACAAAATTAAAAATTGTTCCATATAATATTTTAAAATGACATTTACATCCTTGAAGTAAATCTTCGAGAAAAATCAGAAAACAATACGGCATTAGTAGTAAAATTTCTATTTAAGTACTAACCCACTGGGCAAAGCTATGTTGAAACTGCCATTATCCCAATGTAATATCTTACCCAAAACACCAACTATAAGATTTTAACTCAACAAGAGATGAGTACTATGTCATTGGTGCATTCTGTTCTTAAGTATTTAAACTAGGTTAGTCCCAAATATACAATTAGATTGGTATTATCCAGGAATATACTTGTTTAGCATGATAAATGATATTCCCAAAAATGAATAATCAAGAGTTTCATAATAGAGTATCTCTAACTGTGAGGCAACAGTTAAGCTGAAAGCATATTCTCGATTTCCACTTTTTCTATTTATCGTAATTACTAGGAACCTTACCAGGGTAGCAACCTACTTGACTAAAAGAGAAAAACGCCACAAAGAGTATTTCTTCGATTTATTTTTTGCCAAATATCAACTCCTTTCTTCTGATACATATAGTCTATGAAATAAAAGTTAGGAGCCTAGTGCTTGAGTGGAGTGCTGGAAACAGTACAATAAATACCGCTGTTGTACAGAATAGAGGCCTAACTACAGAAAGCAGCTTTAAAATAGGTTTTAAATATATAAGTACCTGTTAAACTGCAGCCCACACAACTGTTCTGTTTTTAGTGTCGTTTTTGTATGTCTGCTGAATACCTGTAAAATGAAAGTTTCCCTACATTTATTTTTTGCATTTTTCTTTCAATCAAACAAAAGCAGTCTTATGTATAACAGGGGGCCATATTATTTTCCTCTTAGAAAAGGATAACCATTATTCTGAGAAAACATTGACTGCTTTTTCCATAAACTCAACCATGTCTTAGTAAGAATTTGTGTTAAATATTTCTCACATATACCATCACATTTCATGTTTATATTTTATATATATTTTGTCTATTTTGTCAGCTCCACTAACTGCCAAATTACATCACAAGATTAATCTTTCTTGTTGCTCTGTAATATATGTATGTATATATAATGTATGTATATATTATGCATATATATTACAGATATGTTACATATGCACACATACCTAATACATGCACATGTGTATATACACACACATATAGATGTACATAATACACATATCTATAAGGTGAAAATAAGTATATAAATAGAGATACAACCAAAAGTAAGCAAGTTTATTTTTCTCATTCTGAATCAGGAACGTTTCCCATACCAAAATATATAATGCTTTGGCTTGGAACATCTCATTTACTCCCAATGTAGGTTGAACTCTTTGTGTTGATGGAAAAACAAACACAGCATCCATTCATTTATACTTATCATTTATCAGTTACCATATAGCAGTTTTTTCACAGAAACTTAAGCAGATAGTCAAATAACTCTCATAAGGAGATTTTAGGTCCTAAAGAGGAAATGAGGCATACTGCCAAGTTATGGGTCAAACCCCAGAAAAGGCAATATGTAAAGATTCTTCTTTGTTTGTTTTGCTCTCTTTCATTTTACTTGATTTTTATTGGCATTGGTCGTGGTGTTAGGGAACATGTCACTATCTCTTAAAGAGTAGCTTGTTGGAGCCACTATAGTGTTACAGATGTATGAGACTAGATTTCTTTTGGTTAACATAGTTGGTGTTTTTATTTCATTTCTTTTCTCTAGAAGGAATACTCTGGTGGTTGTGTTTGATGCTTGCTGTTTGGGAAATAAGTATGTTTACCAAATGAATGGGCTTGGAATAGGCTTGTATAAAGATCCTAGTGTTAGTCCTGTTTTTCTTTGTCAGTATCAAATAAGGAATTGAATCAAACAGATTCAATTCCTGGGAAAATGGACTACTTTTCTTCACTTTAACCTGACTTTTCTACATTCTTTGTACATCCAGCTGTGTGCCAAAAATAAGAGTTCATTTTTCTGATCTCTATACACTTATATTGATTACCTGATAACAGAGGGTTTCTGGTGACCAATCACTACAAACTTAGAGATAGCAAACTTGCCCTGTGCTTAAATTGTCTCATGTCTGAAAATCATATGCAGTGTAATTTCATTCAAGTAATTAAATAAAATGATTTTCACATGGAGCTTATGAAATTAGTCCCATTGTTTTATATACTTGTATTAGTTTGCTAAGGCTACCACAAACTTGGAGGATTAAGCAACCGAAATGTATTTTCTTAGTCCTGGAAGCTGGAAGTCCCAGATCAAGATGTTTGCAGGTTTGGTTTCGCCTGAGGCCTCTCCCTTTGGCTTGTAGATAGCTGTCTTCTTGCTGTGCCTTCACCTGGCCATTTCTCTGTATGTGCACACCCCTGGTGTCCCTCTCTTCTTGTAAGAGAAGTTATATTGGATTAAGGTCCCACTCTGAAGACCTTAATTTAATCTTACTTCTTTAAAGGCCCTATCTTTAAATACAGATATATTGGGGTCTAGGGCTTCAACATATGAATTTTGAGGGGACACAATTCCATAACCACACTTTACCTTACTAGGATGGCTTTCTTAAAGGCTAGTAGGTAAAGTGGCAAAGAACTCAGCAGCCAGCAAATCCGATTTAGATTCAAATACCAGCATCTTCATAGTTTTCTCCGTCCTCTCTGGTCAAATTACTTGTTTTCCAAATCTTAGTTTTCTTATCTGAAAGTGAGGTCAACTGTTTCATGATAGAGTTGTTTTGATTATTAAATTAAATAGGTGTACAAAGTTGATATGTTACTATGGGGTTTCTCAATCTCAGATATGTGGGCCAGATAATTCTTCCTTCTGAGACCAGAATGGCCTCCCCCACCCATTAGAGCCAAGGGCCTACTTTCTGGCACCCATGGGCTGAATAAATGTCAGCTCTAGTTATTGAATAGTTCAACAGACTGTGCTATTTTTGAGATGGTAATAGGCAAGTTCTTACAATAACTTCACTTTTTGTACAGAAGCTAATTGAATCTCTGATGGACTGACATTATTTTAAAGTGACGATTAATTTTTGAATCCCTATTTAATGATGTAATTACTTGCTTAACATCTAAGGAAATCTGAGTTGAATGTTTCTGAGACTTTCAATTTTTTCTGAGGATTTTTATTTTCTTTTGAAAAGTTTCAAACATACACACATGTTGAAAGATTGCTGTAATGATCACCTATTACCAAGAGTCACCCAATTGTTAACATTTTGCCACATTTGTTTATCTTTCTGGAATGAATTTATATAGTCAAAGGGGGAGAGTGGGCATAGTTTGCATAAATAACTCAGACATGATTCATTCTGGTAAAATGTCCTACTTTTCATCTTTCTTTATTCAATTCTACTTATCATTGTGGCAATGGGCTCCATGTCTGGGAATTACACGGATAATTCAGTTTGAATATCTGCATCAAAAGTGTGCACATCTGGATTTTTCTTGATTTTTTTATATCCTTCATATGCATAGTATCTCTTCTGAGATGGATTTCTGGCTAGACACTACATTATTTATAGTAGTCAGTGGCTTAAAGTGTCACCCATTTGAAGGAGTCTTAACTCTTTTATTTCTGTATTTTCTGAGTCATAGTGAATTCTCTGATCACATTTGGCCTGAGTAAAAATAGCAAATTGGTAGATTTAAAATTTCTACTTCTAGTTAACAATATAAATGTACCCAGCATCTTAAAAATAAGGCTGTAAACCTCCCTAGAAAAAGTGAATTATATTTTAAATGTTGATAGTTTTTCAGTTACTGCTGAATGAGGAATATGCCAAACATAAATTCTGTCATTATGTTCTAATATATAAAAAAGTACATATTACCTGAATTATAGTACCTTTTCTCATTAACGAACATTTTGCAGAATTTTTAAAAGTAGATCTAAAAATTTATATAGAGAAATATATTGGAATGTTTGTGCAAATTAGGGAATTTCAATTTTCTTTATTTATTGCTTTTTTTAAAAAAAAATGAAGAACCCTCTATCACATTTTAAAATTATTTAACTCCAAACCACCAAACAAATTTATTACATCTTATTTGCCAGATAGGACCCTGGAATCTCTTGAAAGAAAAATTTACGTTTGTGAAGCTCAATCTACTGTTTACATTTAAACCCAGTCCTCTAATGAATGTATAATTATAAAACAATTTTAATCTGCAACAAAGCAGTTTTATAATTGTTAAGTCTGCATGATGCATTGTTATTTGTCACATTTATATATTTCTCCATCCCTATCCCAGCTTATTTTGCAAGCAAAAATACTCATAAGATCTCAGTGACTAAAATGGTTAATAGTAGTCATAGTCACTCTATCTCCAGGTAGATAGACATTTCATCCTGGATATATAATTTAATCCATTTAAAAGTGAGAGAAAGCAGTACAATGACCTGTGGATTTAAGGAGGATATAAGTTAGAAACAACTGATGGAGATATACATATATATATAAGTTTTAAATGTTGGATGTTATTTGTTTCTGGTGAAGCAGCCATTACTTGTAAGCAGGATTGAATTCATTTTCTTCCCAGTGGTTGAACCAATCTAAATCTGAGCAAAGCAACCTCCTGCGCCAGATCCTGCATTCTCTTAACCGGTAATAAAGAACCTTGCCGGCTTGACAGGTTGTCACAGCAATTATTCACACGAAGTTCTGTAGCAGTTGTATCTGTCAGCCCATGTAGTATTGAATATTTTAACTGGCAGTCTTCCAAGACTGAACATTAATGTTACCATCTCCTATTACAGTCCCTAATCAAGATATTCCAGGGGTGATTGCACTAACATTGTTTGAAGACTACATCTACTGGACTGATGGGAAAACCAAGTCACTCAGCCGTGCCCATAAAACCTCGGGAGCAGACAGACTCTCACTGATTAACTCATGGCATGCCATCACAGATATCCAGGTGTATCATTCTTATAGACAACCTGATGGTAATTATTCTTTCCATGATTTCCATAAGTGCATCAACATCTTTTAGTAACATTCCATTTTTGTTTCCTTTAAGGTTAAGTGTAAATTTATTTTTGAGAAAGATTACCAGATTTGACTGCTTAGCATAATTGTATAGAATAAATTCAGTTGATATCGAATACTGCTGTTAAGGGATGTGGTTAGAAGCTCAATAATAGTACAAGAATTATTGATTTGTTGAAATCATATTAACCTGAAATGACATTAATACATGTAGTCGGAGAAGTGAAGACTGCATTCTTGAAATCATTTATTTACAAAATAGTTATAGGATCCTAGTTTCTGGACTTGCTAGGTGAAAGGAACTATATTTATGTAGCTCTAAGGCTCTAAAAATGAGAACTGTATCAAGTTTGCTTAAGCATACGTCTAGTGGGAATTCTATCAGGCCATATGGAATAAAGTTTTGATTTTTTTTGCTACCCAGTATACTATTACATGTAGACCATCATTTCATTATTTTATTTTACATTTATATTTTTAAACCTGTGTATATACTCATCCAAAATACTTTTAGTCTCTGTTTGTTTTTCTGATGGACACTTTTTTCCTAGTAAAATACTTTCTATTGTGGAGATACATTCTTAAAATTATTTAATGATAAAATAAATGTCACAGGATGAGTAGAATTTTTAACAAAATAAAATTGTATTTATAATCTTGATGAGTTCTTGATTACAACGTTGTATTCAAATACAAGTTATGAAGCTTAAATGTCCTATCTCTCATTCTATATTATATTATTGGTCTTGATTATCCCATTCTGTTGTTGTTTCTTTCTCATCTGTAGTCTCCAAACATCTCTGTATGACAAATAATGGAGGTTGTAGTCATCTGTGCCTTTTAGCCCCTGGAAAGACTCACACCTGTGCATGTCCCACCAACTTCTATCTTGCAGCTGATAACAGGACTTGCTTATCTAACTGCACAGCCAGTCAGGTGAGTGGAGGTCTAGAAATCATTTCATGGCATGTATGAGCAAGTTGTTATAAAGGTTTTGCCTGTGTTTTGTTTATTCACGTAAACCGTTTTTGAAACATCATGTTTTTTGTTTGGCATAGCATTAGATAAACATTCCATACATTATAGAGAGGGTCACAGAGTAAGGGAAAAGCAATTTGATGCATATTGTTAAAATGGGAATTTAGGAAGTACACGTAGAGGTTAAAAGGAAGACAAAAACAAAAATGAAAACCATTCTTAGACCGATCCACACAGAATAATGGTGCAAATCATAAGCAGGCATAGCAGAATCATCAGGGGAAATTTGACCTATTCCAAGATACCAGGGTGATTGAGGCATAGGGGTAAGACTAAGATATCTGCAGTTTAAACAAAGAAAAAAATCTACCTGGATAATCTTCTCTGTATCACCATCTCTACCTCTCTGTCATTCTTCAGAGTAAGAGATGTGGAAAATATGTTTGTAAAAAGTAATTTTCTAGATATTTTTATTGAAAAATTATATGATGTAAATAATTTCCTTCTGAAATCTCTTTTTCTTCAAAATGTAGTTATTTTCAGTGAAGCTATTTCAGAAGTTAATTTTTCTACTTAATGGTAGTTGCATGGACTTTATTACTTTCAAAATTTGGACAAAAGTCATATGGCATTATAAAATTTAATTTTTTATATTTGAGTAACTATCTTGTTTAAGATAAAATTGTAAAGGAAATGTGATTTGTTTTTTTAACATGACTAAATTTATTCTTAGAATTCTGTGTTTTGAATTTGCTGGTTTTCCAATTCTAGCAGTGACATCATAGCAAGAGACTGAATTTCTCTTAGGGTGTGCTTATTTTCAAAAAGAGAAGCTAATTCTAGCTCAACTTGCCTCTTAAGTTATGACTATGAGGCTCATACAATAAAGAACTATATAAACGAAAAAGATCCAGCTTCTTCCAGGAAGCAGTATGTGTAGTGGTTAAGGGCATAGACTCTGAAGCCAGACTCACTTTGACCATACTCTGACTGCTTTAAATAAGCTGAATTACCTTGGCTTTGTTACTTAACTATTTGATGCCTCAGTTTCCTCATCTTTTAAATGGGATTGATAATATTTCCAGGCCACCGTTATGAAGATTACATGGGAAAAGTTCCTGGGTCATAGTAAGTGTTGTTGTTATTACCCTAGCCCTCTAGTACAAGTAGAATATACTTGAGTATGTGTGCAATTAGTGTGAGCTGCCATCAGGAGGTTCTGACGTCTAGTTGAAAGCACAGGTCACAGTCTCTTTTTTCTTTACAACTGTGTTGTTTTAATTATACTCTCCTAAGTATTTATGTGAACAAAATTCATTATTTTTAGAGAACTAGCAATTTGTCACTATGGGAGGTAAAATAAGCAAACTAGAGGTAAAATTTAAGGGAGAAGTCACATCTTTAAAAATTTTTTAATTATAATTTCTGTTAATTTTGTTTAGTTTAGACAGATTTTCAATTTAACCTCTGGGTTATTCTGAAATAACCTCTGTTCTCTTGATTTGGAGCAGACCAGGGTCACTCTGCTGAAGCCCAACACTGAGGCTATAGGTAACTTAGTGGAAATGACACCTGCTTAAGCCCCTTACAGTGTGGTGAGCCTCATTAGCTGACTGGAAATAAAGTAAAGCCAAAGGATGTTTGACACACAGATGAAATCTCAAACAGCAGGACATAGATAGTAAAACATCAGCCTCACTGTAGTCATAAAAGGAATAAGATGTTTCAAATTATTAAATAGAAAAACCTAGGATTGTATGTATTCAAAAGCAAAAAGTCTGATCAGTCAATTAAATGAAAACTTAAATCAACCTAGAAAAGTTTTATTCATATAACTAAATTACCTCTCAATTTGGTATCAGTGATAATGTGACTAAAATATTTATAATTTTTCATATACCCCCAATAGTGTTTTGCATGAATTAAAAAAAATCAGCAATAGCAAGACAGTACAGTAACAATAGAATGTTGTGGATCAGATATCTTTGTTTTCAATACTTCCTGAAAAAAACAGTTATCACTTCATTTGTCTCATTTTTAAGAAAAAAGTTAACGAAGAGTAACATCTCAGCTAACACAATCAAGTAGTGGTTGTCCCCGTAAGTCCTGTGATTTATGCAGTCATTTTATCTCCGATTCTTTTCTGATTCTTTTTCTGGAAAAAAAGATCTACTGTATACTTCTTGGAGAAAAATCAGTTCATAGCACAATTTTTAGTGAGGTAGATATTAAAATGAAGTGAATAATTTATGTACTTCACAATCATATCATTAAGCATTCTGATAAAAAATATTGCATTTTAAATTTATCTTACTAAGGGATTTGAGGTTTATCATCTAATTACTGCAGCCAATGATACACCCCCAAATATTATTGATTTTTAACAAAATAGGCAAATCACACCGATAAGAATTCTATTAGGATTGGAAATGAACATATGAAAATCTGGTAAAAATCAAGGTTAGGTCCAATTCTTGTGGCACAAATCATTTCAAATATTACATTTAAATCATTTTAATTAGAAAACTATAAAAGTAAATTTAAAATGAATTTACTTATTTTTAAGTGGAGACTCTTCCTGTTTTGAGTAAACTTCACTATATGTAGGATTTGCATTTTATCGATGTACCCACTTAGTAGACATGCATTTAAGAGTTTCTTTATAGCTTCTTCTTGTGGGTGATGATTGCAGCCTGCAATTTATTTTATGAAGATATTAGTCTTGGAGAGCATTTACCATGAAGAATGTTTTGTATTTAGCATTTATTTTTTCAAAGTTACTGTATTTAAGTATGAAAAAAAAGCCCAGACACAAAATAGAAGAAATCTTCCTCTGAGAGTAATGAATAAAATATGGATTAGCATAAAGAGTAATAATAACTATATTTTACCCTGGCCTTCCCTTAACTCAAAACACTTTTATGTCCTTATTAAAAATGAAATGGTGAGCAAAATCATTGTGTCATCTATCATGCAAACAGTGGGTGTTTATTTAAATCAGAAATATTTAGTAAAATTAAACATGTGTAAATAATATGTAAAATTTTAAATATTTTTAATATTAAAAATTTAGATATTTTTCAAATCTTGATTAGAAAGACTGTGAATATACTCAGGAGACTTGAAATCATCTTACTGTAATGACTGGAAATGTTTAATGTTCATGGCAATTGCTTTCAGAGTAAGCCTTATATCCCCAGACAATCACCATCTATCAAAGTAATATTTTTCTTTTGGTAATTTACGAAAGCCATAACAAACATGACCACAGGCTAAGTAAATATGGGAAAATCAGCTGAACAGGGAGATCTTCCCTGGGATTCACAGTGCTCTATTCCCTCTTACAGTGCCACTGGCAAAAAAAGTACTCTCTTATTTAAAATATAAATATATATATATATATATAAATCTACCCTGAATCAGCTCCATGATATCCAGACAGGTTCAGTAAAGGCTAGCATCACAATCTGTCTTACTTGAAGACAGTAACAGTATTTTAAATGAACAAATTTTTAGCTTGCTAATACATTTTCATTAGAGAAAATTGAACCTGGGTTATATATTTCTATGTTACAAATCTGCCTGGCATGCAACATGCTAAGATAAATGTCACCTTGCTTTTAGTCACTCACATAAGAATTACAGCAAAAACACTTCAAAAAGAAAATGAATACATTTTAGAAAATACCTAATATTTTCAATTTCAGAAGAAGAAAAAAAATTGAAGTACTAGAAGAAATCTACTAAATTTAACAATCGCTTGTTTTTATTCACGGCAACTATTTCAGATGCATGTGCTCTCTGTATGGAAAGTGTGATTTTCTTTAGATTCTTCTATCTTATGAGGGTACGTTTGGAACTGAATGTTACTGAGAAAAGGATAAGTTGTGGTCTGAGATCTAAGATTGGCTGAGCTTTCTTGGTTACTGTGTATGGTTGGCCAGTGAAGTTAGCAGGAACAATAATTCAAATTAATTAAATTAGTTAAATTAATTCAAATTAACTAAGTGAATTCAACTCAATACCTCTTCCTGGTATCTCTGATGATTTTTAGCCCTATTCAGTGTTCAGCAAAATTTTTCTGTAGCGGGTCAGGTAATAACTATTTTAGGCTTTGTGAACCACATGGTCTGTGTAGCAGTACTAAACTGTTGTGGTGAGAAAGCAGCCGTAGACAATAAGTAAATTCATGAGCTTGTCTTTGCTCAGGAAATCGCACCATGTTTTCCTGAACAGTGTGCTTTCCTGGATGGTCATTTTGCTGCTTGTTGTGCACTTATTCCCTATTGTGGAATGCTCTAAGACCACCACAGTTCACATTTGCAGCAAGAGAGTAGGCTAGGCTGATCTGCCCTAGTGAGTTTTTAAATATCCATTACATATGAGTAGCATTCTTTAATCTTTATTTTTTTCCCTTTATTTCAAAGTTTCGTTGCAAAACTGATAAATGTATTCCATTCTGGTGGAAATGTGACACCGTGGATGACTGTGGTGATGGATCTGACGAACCAGATGACTGTCGTGAGTACACTGGCAGATGCAGGAGTTTAGAATTTAGAGCTCCTTACATCCCAGACCTGGAAAATTGAAGCTAGATCTTAAGTATTGCCTTCTGATAGCTTTCAAAAATTGAAACAGAAAGGTTTTATGTTAGTAGTTTAAAATACAGCAAAAATTGTTGCAATGTCTTATGTATGTCTCTGATCACTATTACATCTACAATGACACCATCAGCACTTTGTATTAGTCATCTCTTTCTCAATTTTTTTTTTTACTTGTAGAATAACTAAACTCTTGATGTAGCAATCAGGAGAGTAAAAATCAGCATGATTTTGACTTAAGATATCATTAAATCAGAAGCAAAAATGGGCAAGTTTTCAGAATGCCACTCAATGACTGAAATCTTGACTTTAAGGAATACAGTCCTTCAACTTTTCTGTCAGTATTAAAATACTGAAAATTCTTTAAAAGTCAGATTTTTCCAATGTAAGTCATTAGTTGGCTGTTAGTCAATTTAGTATGCTCTTAGTAGTTGCCTTAAAGTGACTACCAATTATGTCTTGACATTTGACTGTCATTGGCATGGTTAGGTGCTATTTTTTTAAGCTATCTTTGGTAACCTAGGTTGTAATGGACAATCAGCAGACTTTTCCTTGTTAGCCTTTTATAGTTCACTTCATGGGTCACTCTAATACTGTCCTGTCAACTTGAAGATGCTAGTAGTCAATCATGATAATTCCCTCAACATCCCAGTAGATGGTTGCCTTGATTTGGTCTTGACAGTTGAGTTCAAGATCCTTAGGCTTGCACTAAAGAAACAAGTATACTGTCTTAGTGAAAGCCAGCTACTTTCTGCTACAGAACTTTCCACCACATAATTACAAAGCTGTTTCAAACTTAGGACTTCTAGATAATTACTTGGATGAGCTGTATTCCACTTCTCTAGTCACTACCAAGTATATCAAACATTTGAAGTTTTTTCACATATCTCATTTATATGTTTAAAATCAGTAAATAATGTATTCAGTGAGAAGGAAAAAGTTTTAAAAGTCATTGCTTTTCTAATATTATTTTGTTTCTGAAAGGTCCATTGCCCTTTGATTTTTTTTTAATAAAGTTTTTGTTTTCACTGTGATGGACAATATATGAAGAGTAGTATCTGTATGACATAGGTATACTATTATGCCTGAATTATTCTTAAGTTACTGAATTAAAAAAAATCAAGGAATAAGAAATTATGGTGACCAATGGAGATTTACACAATAAAATTTATTAATTTATTTAATTAATAAATTAAAATTTATTAATTTATTAAAGTTCCATATTAAGATGACCTTTCCTGCCCAGATTTACTAAAGTGTTTTTTGAGGAATTATCCCCATAATGACCTGCAGACAAAGTCATTAGCACCCAGTGCTCTCCCTTCTAAAATATTTACAGTTCTAATTTTAACTCTAATTTTAATCTTGACTGAAATTTCATGTTGTATCCAAACTCATATGAAAACTTAACTACAGCTTTAGTATAACACACTTCTTACATTTACCGACTTTCAGAATATTTGGTGAACAAATATAACTTTAATGTCTTTTGAAGGGAACCAAAGAGGCATCTGGTATCTAAGAGTCTCTGTATGATCCTCATCCTGGTTAAATACCAATACTGAGTGTTTTTATTGGTGACATTATCTCTGTGATATTTTAGTAAATGATCTATTTCTTAGAGTTGACGGGTTAACAGCTTGAACATCTGTAGGCATGACACTTTATTTTGAGAGTCATGGTGAGGTAGAAAATGATCTACGTGTGTCTGTCGAGTGTTTAGACTTCATTTTTGAGTAGCTGCATCATCAAAATTTGCAGGTATTAAGAGCCACTGACAATACCTGTAATTTCACCTGAAAAAGCAGAAAAGCTTGATACCAGGTTCATATACCTTCATACTGCAATAATGTTATTTATGTAAATGTAGTTGAGTGATGCATCAAGAATTCTCTGGCATCATAAGTTTGTAATTATATTTCCTATAATACTCTAATGCATCAAGGATCATTCTAGAGACACATTTAAAGGTCACATAGGCTTCCTAGTTATTTAACAGACATTGGAACTCCTTTAATATTTACAACCCTTCTTACGGAAAAGTTTTGGACAACCTCACTTGTAATGGACAATGTGACTGTGGGGATGAGGAAGATGAAAGGGACTGTCATAAGTCACCTCAAAATGTTCTGTTCTGTCTTACTTCTGACTCTGAACTGAAATTGGTCTAAAAATTACTATCCATACACCATAAGTTCATAAAGTATTGAAAAATACAACAGCAATTATGCACAAAGAAATATTAAAGGAACTCGTATATGAAGCAACAGGAAATAGAGGAAATGCATGTTTAGATCATGAGAAAATTAAGGATCGCCCAGTTTAAACATTTAGTGTGATTAATTAATAAATGTTGTAAATTGAAGGTAAATGACGTTCAACATTTTAGAACTTACTTCTATGGAAGCCATGCATATATTGAGGTTTTTTTTCATGTTAAGAAAATTTTAATTAATATTTTAATTATAAAAGCATAATTTATCTTCCAACGGAAGTTCAAAATATAATTTATTAATGTTTGATTGACCGATTTGAACTAATAAACAGCATACTATTATCTCAAAATCAGTGATTAGTAACACACATTAGGATCATCAGTGAAAAGATAAGTGTTTATTGCAAGTTGTGAGGACTTCAGAGTCAGATGTGGATTTAAACTTCAACTCCGGCATTTGAAACTTGTATATTCTTGGGTGAATTATTAGAATCCATGAGACTTACTTTCCTCATTTATAAAATGGTCATGGTGATCCCAAGGTGAGAAGTTTATAATGAGATTCAATTAGTAACTATATGTGATAGAACCTAGCCCAGTGCATGATACAAAGTAGATATACAATAGATCCTACTTTATTGTTATTATTGCTTAAATAAACTCAAAGAATATAGCAAAAACTGCTTTACCATGTAGGAGATATTTATTATAATAACACGTATGGTATATAAAAATCTTTACTAGTTATGACATTGTCCTTATATATTAGTAAGATTATAGGAATAAATATCAATAATTCTGATTTAAAATGTGATAGTTATAGAAAGTATTTCCTTTAAGGAATGCTGGGGAATATGTATTGAGGGCAGATGTTTCTCTCTTAACACATTACAGGCAGCAAAGTGATCAAAGAAATAAGTTTTTAAGTGATATTGGAATAACTTTTTTAAAAAATTACAATGAATTGTGCTCTGCCACTCAATACCATGTCTTTGAAATGAGGAGAAATTTAAATGTTTTAAATATATATATTTATATTTATATGTTGTTAATATCTTTCTTCTTACTGTTAGTTTATAAAATCTAATCTGGAGGCCATCTGAGCTGCTCAAAGCTTAACTGCACATCTGAAACGAATAGCTCTCTGGATGTGAGACATTCACATTGTGCTCTAGGATATGTTTAATATAATAATATAATAAATATGTTGAATGTCAGAAAAGCTCTGTTTAAGAAGTCATGAGCTAAGATTGTCATTCCACGATACCTATATGTTTCCTCCTCTAGCGGAATTTAAATGTCAGCCAGGCCGATTTCAGTGTGGAACTGGGCTCTGTGCTCTGCCCGCTTTCATCTGTGATGGAGAGAATGACTGTGGGGACAATTCTGATGAACTCAACTGTGGTAGGTGATTACATTCTTAACTAAGGAACACGAATCTAATTCTTAACTGATTATGTCTGCACTGATTTAAATTCAGACACAGGCTTTAGCCCACGCTTTTTGTTCTCTCTTTTAGACACACATGTCTGCCTCTCAGGTCAGTTCAAGTGTACCAAGAACCAGAAATGCATCCCAGTAAACCTCAGATGCAATGGGCAGGATGACTGTGGAGATGAGGAAGATGAAAGGGACTGTCGTAAGTCACCTCCAACTGTTCGCTCTGACCTCTGACTCCTAACTGAAATTGGTCTAAAGATTATTATTGTTCACCATAAATTTATACAGTGTGGAAAATAGAACTGCAATGATGGGCAAATAATTCCAACTAGATGTCTATTGGGATGGTTAAGAAACTCTGTATAAAAATATATAGAAAATTAAAACATGGGTGATCTTTACTTAAAAGCTACCTGGAGATTATTACAAACATGAAAAAACATGCATTCATCCACATCATCCTTAAGAGAAGCAGCAAAACCAAATTACAGGAGATTATGGTGCTTTTTAAAAAATATAGATTTTTTTTTTACCATATTAAGTAGCTGCAGGTAATTTTCTTCTGTTGATTTAATTAGTTACTTGAAATCAACTCCATTTTAATTAGAAATTTTTTCCCTTAAAAATAACATATTGAATGTATGATAAGAAACAAAAATCTGGACAAAATAACCTAACAAAATCACTTGTTAAAAACTGTAAATAAGGGCTTCCCTGGTGGCGCAGTGGTTGAGAGTCCGCTTGCCGATGCAGGGGACACCGGTTCGTGCCCCGGTCCGGGAAGATCCCACATGCCGCGCAGCGGCTGAGCCCGTGAGCCATGGCCTCTGAGCCTGCGCGTCGGAGCCTGTGCTCCGCAACGGGAGAGGCCACAACAGTGAGAGGCCCGCGTACCGCAAAAAAAAAAAAAAAAAAAAAAAAAAAAAAACTGTAAGTAATACTCCTAATGTATCTTAACAAGCTACTTCAAAAGACAATTGTAAAATAATTTTAATTCTGTTCACCTCTTATTTCAATCTCCCATGAAAAATAAATATACATAAAATGGGAGGCAGAACAATTTACATCATATACATACATGCACGTAGGCAGGCAGGCACATACACACATACACGTACATACACGCACAGGATCTGAACCATAGAGCACCTGTCAAGTTCAAGCTTTCAGCAGAACTGCTGTCAACATTTCTGTCTTACTGAAGTTTTATTTTATTCCTCTAAAACTTTTATTAGTAAATAATGTGCAGTCATCCAGCAATTTGATTAAGATGGTACATTCAGAATAAAGTCAGTACCAGTTCTTTATGGTTAGCCATTCTAGAAGCTGATCCATTAAACTGACTAAGATTTGTGAAGCAGTTTATAGTTTGAGTCAGATGTTCACCTCTTCCGTCAAAATCTCAACACAACTAGAGGTTTTGATAAATTCTATGCCTTTCTGTTTCTCATTCACTAACGTCTTCTGATTTTAGTCTTTTTCTATTTACAAAAATGCCTATGTGTAAATTCTTATATTTATTTATCTGAAAAAAATTATTTTGAAAGACCCTGAATCCTTTATTTTTTAATTAGTTTCAAGATATCTAATCAAGGTGGGGTGGTTTTGAAAACTCTGATTTTTATCAAATGCATCATTTGCAGAAATATATTTTATTTATTTATACTGGAACGGGTAATAGGAATACACTATAGATAATTAAAAGTTAAAACTTATCACCTTCAGGGTCTTATTAATTAAAAGATGATACATTTTCAATTGATTAACTTAAAAATTTGTTTTTTATTTAGAATGTCTATTCTTGTCCAAAGCTACATTTTAATAATAGATGCTTTCTCTTAAGCCGAAAACAGCTGCTCTCCAGACTATTTCCAGTGTAAAACTACCAAACATTGCATTTCCAAGCTGTGGGTTTGCGACGAGGATCCAGACTGTGCAGACGCATCAGATGAAGCCAACTGCGGTGAGTGCTTTGTGATGGTGGATCCTACCTCTTGCATTTGTATCATCATCTGAGATGGCCATAGTGAAATGAATTTGAACACAATTCTGATACAACTAGGGCCTAACGTGCGAATGTTTTTCCTCTGTGCTCCCAGAGTCAATAACCTCAGGTTAGCTATTTTAGAAAAAGCATGGAGGGGTAAGGCAAAAGGGTTAAGTATTGCTTTAACATAAGTCAAAACTGTTTCTAAAAAGACAGATCTGAAAGGTAAGATAAAACTGTCTTCTTATGTTAGCATATGCACATGCTATTAGCATTTAATGAATAGAAACAATAAAACATTTTCATATTGTTCTAGGCTTCATTTTTCTCCTTAAATATGATTGTTCATTTATCCAATGATTATTGTTCATTCTTAAACATGGTGAGGAAAAACAAAAAAGATAACAAAGGCATCTGTTCTGTTTTAGTAGATGGCAGCAATCATTTAAGTTAGCATGTTTCTGAAACATTAATATTTTCACTTAAGATCAATTATTTTATTTACAGTTATTATTACTTAACATTGCAGAAATGGAGAACATATGTATTCATTTTTGTTTAATGCATTTGATTCTATCCTGAATATGTCAACAGTGGAACAGAAATAAAGTAATAGTTGTCATGTGTAACTCATTTTTTTCAACATTTATGAAACATTAATTGAGGCTATTTTTTAGGTGACTGCACCAAACTTGGCATTGTTGGGGAAGCAAAAAAAGCATTTAATCTGGTAATTGATTAGAAAAGACAGAGTTTGTCCAAACTAAGGACAGAACCTTCAGGCTTCTTAGAAAAAATTGTCTTAAATGCATTTGCTAGATTCCACCTTACTGTTAATTAACTCTTCTGGGAGAAATCAAAATGATGAAAATCATTTAATTTCTTTGAAATTCCATTATATTGAACAATATTCATGAGCTATATGTATAATCACAGGCAACAATATGTCATTAAGAGTTTTTTTCTAATACTGTCTCTATATAACTGTGTCTTCAGGACATGCAATCAGTATGGCTTATCACTTTATAGTATCATAAAATCACCATTTCTCACTTTGTGGAATTGACCTTCATAATCAATTCACAAAGCATCAAACCACATCCATCACCAGTTTGTCCATAACACTTATCAAGGACTTTTGCAGGCGAATTTATATTACTGGCTAGTTTGCTCTCTTGTCTTTTGTTTACCAAAGCAACATGGAATAATGACTTATATTAGCTATCTGAAAAATTTCTTGGATGAAATTTTTTTTTCTCGATTTTACTCTTCTTCCTCCTCACTTTGATGTGATTTAACTGTTTTGGTATGTTACACTGTTCAAACTGATAATTATTAATCATCATAATAAGAATAATGCCTAATATTTATTTGGTGTTTACCGTATGGCCCAAGAAATGCGTTAAAGGCTTTATAGCGATTACTTCATTTAATCTCCTTATTATCCCTATTTTATGGTTGAGGAAAATGAGATCCAAGGAGTAACTTACCCCAAATCCTACAGCTAACAAGTGGCATAACTGGAACTTGAATCCAGGGTTATTTGACACCAAAGCCTGTGCTCTATGACCATAACATGAATCCACATCATTTTTTCTATATAAAAAGAAAATATTTAAATATTTTCTGTTATAAAATTATATAGAATTCTCCTAGCCACAATTATTGCTTTAAGTTCCAGACCAGTATACAAATATATACATACATACAGAAAATGGGGGAAAGGATGAATAAGGGTTACCATTTAATGTATCTTAAACCCACTCTAAAATGTTACCATGGACAGGTGCTAATTTAACTTAAAGAAACTTCTTCTACATCATATTTTAGCATGGCATTTGCCAATCCTTATTTTTGAAGGAGCTAAAAGACCACCTCTTTCCCCTTTCTTCTGTCTTCAATACATATATAAATGCCATGTGTTTTTGCTAATTCTTTTTAACACCCTTGTGGGATAGTTCCTCGTTTGATGCTTTATTGAGTGGGAAAGAAACATAACACTCCTTAAAGGTTAACCCTATCAAGCCAAGGCCTTATTATTTGAATCTGAGTTACATGTTTCTTTGTGGGTGAGAATGGGCCTTGTCTAGAAGAAGGGATGTGTTTCACTATTTCACATGTCAAGTGACCTAGCAGGTTGTAGTGTAGACTTGCATTAAATGCTGTTGAGAAACTGGCCCATTTGTTGTTGCAAAACCTCCATTTGCAACCCATTTTTATTTCAGTTGCCTTCTGTACTTTCTTAGCCCAGTGCTCAGTTTAGGGGGAGATTCTTTTTTATTCTTGGAGTTCACCTAGCCCTTACATCTTATTTTTCAGCACCAATATTTGTATTTATCTATAGTTTTATATCTAATTGTTTTCTCTCAGTTCTAAAGTTCCAGGATTATAGTTTGTTTTACCTTGACCTAATTAAACAATTTGGTTTGTTTTGCTTTTAATTGTGTAAATAAAACCAATGTAGAAGCACACATGCAAGGGAGAGGGAGAGAGAGAGAGACAGTCACTATAGAAAAGCCTAACAAAACAGAGCACAGTAACTTAACACAAACACAGTACACATGTAGTATAGGGAACTAAATAACCAGTAATGTGCAAATATTTTTAAAATTATTTGATTTTTATATTTACCAAAATATCACATGTTTATTGCAGTCAGCCCAGTGTAACTTTTGAGATCTTATGAGTACTTGCAAATTTAACAGCTAATGCTCAATATTTGTAAAAAATTGTATGGTAATCATTTCCAGGTTAGCATAAGGAGGCTTTGAAATCACTTTGAATAGATGTAGATTAAATATAGTTTAGGAGTCTTTGTCCAGTAATCTAGTCGTGGTGAGACTTTGAATTTAAAAATTAAATTAACTGCATAGTTTCCCATCTTATTATGGATAGATTTTGAGATGGTTGTATTTGAGTCCATTAAAGCTACATTTGGCACATTTGGATTTAAATTGAAAAATATTTTAAAACACCTTTTAATTCTATTTTTGTATAAATATAGATTTAAATCTATGCTACCTTCACAGTTGTAGCAAGATACAGTGGGCCTGTCTCATCCACAGGTTCCACATCAGCAGATCTGGAAAGGCCGACTGTACTAAGCTAGTTTGTCTAAGGGACTTGAGCATCCATGGATTTTGGTTTCTGTAGGGATCCTGGAACCAATCCCCTGTGGATACCAAGGAAGACTGTAGTTTTAACTTTGTTTTATGAGTTGTTAATAGTGATTCTAAAATTATTTCTTTTTGCCTGAGGTTGTTTATTCTTTCCTCACTCTATGCCCAAATAAAAGAAAGCTTCTTAAAACATAGATATACACACTTCTACTAGACTATTGATGTTAACTACTCTTAGAAGGTTGTTACACTATTTATTACAATATTGGGCCAGCACCACATTTGAATGCCTGACCACAATCAGTAGACTACTCCAACTGTGGCAGCTCTGGGATTTTCATTAAGAATCTCAGTTTCAAACTTTCTTCACCTTCTGCCTGCCATTTTCTATTTTAGGAATGAAGTGAGCATTTAGGGATTTGACGGATCTGTACTAGATTCATAATTCTTTGTAACAGAGTTGAAACTTTTCTGCAATTTGACTCTCATAAGGTGATATCAGAATATGTCTTTCGATTATGTTCTCTCTCCCTGTTTTATAGTTTAGATTCTCAGTGCCCTAGATCCCTATGAAACATCCTTTTCATCAGTTTTATGCCTGGGCTTTCCTGGTCAGCTATGAACTCACCACTCCGCTCTCTAGAGTCGGCTGTTTGTGCTCCCACATCGCTCCTCCCTGTGGTCTCATTTCCTACTTTCTTCTCCTACATCATTTCTGTGTCATCAAAGAGAGTCTTGCTTTCACGCTGGTTCAGAGTCATTTGCTGCTTTTGAACAGTCTTGATTTATAACCAACCTGCTGCTTGGCTAATTATTTTTACTTAATGCAGTCGTTGTAATCACACTAGCTGGGGCTTGTGAAAGGAACTTGAGCTTCCTACAGTAGCTTTGTACTTTCCACAGCCTGGATTTCAAGCATGACACTGAACACACTCAAACCAAAAGACAGAACCCGTCAATGCTTGCTTTTATTCTCCCTTAAATGTCTGATGAGGAAATTTGAATTGGGTTACTCAAGCTATGAGAATATAAGAAAAAAATATTTTTTAAGTTAAAGCAAGTGTAATACATATTAAATTATAAGATATTTCAAACACAAAGACTTGCACAGAAAGTTACACAACGATATACCTGTACCATTTTTAATAGACTTTAACATTTGGTCTAAGATATCTCTTAAAACATTTAAATCTCTACAGTAACAGATTTATAGCAGTACATAGGAAGCCTATGTATTAGATGCTGTATTAAAAAAAGTATGAAATGTAGAACTTTAAAAATTTGCCTCCTTTTACCTACTTTTAGAACAAAAATATGTGTGTTTCTTTTAGTTTATAAGATTCTGTTCACATATCTTTTGGTCTGGCAATATCCTTAGAGGATATTCTATCATTTATATTTTCAGGTGTTATTTAATGTTGTTTAGTACCATGTATATAGAATTATACTGTATATTAATGAATGAAAGTAGGTAAAATGAAAGATTGTATTGCCTCTTCTCAACAGCAACACCTGATAATGCACCTCTATGTAGAAGGTGCTTTTGTTTATTCCTTTAAGAAAACTTAGATTTGTGCTTATATGTTAAGATCAGTTTGAGGATCCAAGTGGTATCAGACTTTGTTTACAAAAAGACTATCCATTTTCAGCCATTAACATTTCAGGACAAAATATAGTAATGCGTAAAAAATGACCTATTGTAGAGTTGTGACTGTAGCATTTATTAGCTTTGTGATGTGTATGTAGGGGACAGATGTGGTATAGATGATGATTCTGATAACCATACTTATTCTCCAGTCAGTGTTAGATTCAATGCCTGGGCTGCAAAGCCTCTGGGCTAGATATTTTATGTCATCAGGCCACTGTTCATATATGGTTCCTTGTTCAGAGTTCATGTAGGAAATAATGGGAGTGGAAAGAGAGGTGACATAGGGTTTAGTGTGAAACAATGAACTCTGTTACCTCTTGCTGGGTTATGGATGCCAGAGTAAATTATTACTTATTTTTATTTCCATTTGAAATCTTAACCTTCTAATTAATATTTTTAGTTTTCAAATCCAAAATTCTTGAGAGGTATTTTTAAAGGAATATGAACAGAAATTCTTCATGATGAGTTTCCTTTGACCCAAAGCAGAATTGACATGAAAAAATATTATTTAAGAGCTAGAGAGATAAAATAGAGAGTGGATCTACCCTGTGACCAGAGATTTCTCATTCCTGTGGATCATATTATTCACATGAGTACAACACTTCCCTTCAAAATTCTATGTTCTAAGAAAGAGACAAACCTCCAGTATATAAATATTTCCCTTTTGATACAGTTACTGGGTTTTGACTAATATTTGAAAAAAAGCAGAATATAAACATACTATTTATTAAAGTTCAAGTAAATCTAATATGTTTTCAAATAATATTTTTGATTAATGGTATTTGGGTTATGTGAATTGTATTATCTTACTCAAGATTTCTAATGTAAGTTTTTATATTTAACCTTAAACTAATAAAAAGTTACAGAATATGTGTATACCTGCAAAAATATTATAGTAACCATTTTGCTGTAAATACTAATATCAAATATTAATGTTAAAGTAAATGTATGGTATTTTGTTTTAGTTCATTAGAATCAATCATTCAGGAATTGAGTGTATTGACAATTAGTGTTAAATACTGAGTATTAAATATTGAGTGGCTGACTCAATAAAAAAATCCATATCACAATGCTGGGAACTTACTTTTTATAAACTTCCATACAGCTTTAATTAATTAAGCTATTGAAAGAGTAACATCTAACCTGTTTCAACTTGTTGAAGACATTTCTAAAGTATTAATCTAATTTTTTTCTATCACCAAGTAAACAGTACTGGCAAAAATGTCATATTACTTAATAGCATATATGGTATAGATCCACATTTTGAATATTCTTATATTACATTAAAAAATCAAACATCGAATCTGTTTATATTTTAATCTCCTTTGTAATTAACTTCTGAATCCTAAAAACAAAATGTACTCAGAAAATTCAGTATATTAATTCCAATTAATCATGTTTTTCTATAAAAGATCATACAGCTATGTCTCTTAACAATTATATCTGTGTATCAGTAAGCTAGATTCCTCATATGGATATTTCTGTCTGTTTCTAGAAACTATTCATAGATGGTGAGGTGTTATGTTACTTTATGGATTCCTATCCTAGAAGTTCTTTGGATGAACTTAGAGTTCTTGGAATGAGCGTATCCCCAGTCCCATGATAATTACTGCTTCAAGAAGAGAATCTTTTGGATTCTCAGATCTTCAGTTTGGTCTTTTAATGTTTAAAGCCACAAGATTCTTGGTATAAAGAGGCATTGAGCAGTAAAAATCTCACTGCATAACTATCAGGGAATCAGAGAGGTATAGGAAACTACCTCTAGTAATCATAAATCATTTTATGAACTCAGTACCCTGACAATTCAGCCAGTTCTTTTTAAATAAAGAACATTTTACTGAGTCAGAGGGAAGAAAATTGAGAATCAGTCACTTAAAATATGAACAAAAAATTTTTTTCTGTCTGGATTTACCATGTCCATTTCATAATATTCAAATAGAGGTAATTGCAGATCAGATTTGTTAATATTTCTTAAAATTATTATTGGGAACACGTAATTTAAAAGCCTGGTATTACCAAGAGATATTACCAATGGATATTGGTATTACCAATGGGGAATTTGAAAATTATGCACAAGGCTGAATTTCAAGGGGCTCTCATATCAGCACCCCTGTTCTTTGCAGAGGAAAGCACCAGGACTTTTAAAATCTCTGGATACAATCAGTTCATCCTACGACATACTTTGGGCCCAGATTGTATTACTTGTTTCCTTTTTAATATTTTACTTGTAGAACTAAACTTGATTTCTGTATCTTTATAACATTCATTTATTTTAAAAATTAATAAACATCTACTGAAAATGTTAAGTAAGCCATTATATATACTCAGGGAATTCAAAGTCTAATAATAAGGATAGTTTTGAAAGCTCATCATGCTAGGCATTGTGCTAAACTTTACGTGTGGATTATATCATTTAATCCTCACAACAATCCTATGAGAGAGGATGTTATGTGAGAGAGTATAACTATCATTATTCCTATTTTATAAGTAAGGATATAAGGCTCAGAGAGTGTAAGTAATTTTCCTAGGATTACCCAGGTAAAAAATGAGTAAGCAGAATTTGGTTCCACAGGAGATGTCTTCAGCCCCATGCACTTAACCATTACTCAGTAGAGCTTCCTTGACCTGGCTTAAATATGCAGTAAGGCAAGGAATTAAGATGCAGATACAAATGATCCTAGACAAATAGGAATGGATAAATGTCATCAGAAAAAAATGCATACTTAAATAGAATTTTTTTAATAACATTGTCACTAATAGTGAGTGGGCGTAGGAGTGACAATGAAGGGATGCCTTGTCTATAGTCAATTTGAAAGCAAAACAATGTCATTAAATTCTAGCTTGACACAATTCTAGTTTGACACTAGCCTAACAAAATCCAATTCTCTCTTTGTTAAAAAGGGAGATTAGTGAGTGTTGAGCAAAGCCCTATTTTCCCATGACCAAACTTTTCATAATGCAGCAACTAGAAAAAATGAAAGAGAACTGAACAGGGGATAACCTTCTCAGCAGCCAGTCAATACTATATAACACCCTGCTTATTCACTGTTAGAGCCATCTAGTACGTGATCCACAGCTTGCCATCCATGTTACGCAGGTCACACGTTTGAAAATGTTGTCCTCCACTTGATTAACAGAAGGAATGAACATGAATATAGATTTATTTTGTAGATCATGCATTTTCTCCTTCCTGAAGCTTTTATAAATACATGAAATTGCTGTAGGTACGTACAAAGAGTATTTTCAGGAAATGGTGACATTCCTCAGAGTCTAACTCTATGCATAATGCAAGTCATTTAAGGAACTGCAACAGTGCTTTTAAAAATGGTATCTTCATTATATTCTTATTCAAAAGTCTCTACCAATCTAAATGAAGCATAAGTAATACAGAGGATCTATTAATAGTTAAAATGAATTCTAGAATTATTATTATCAATGGTTATTAATTTTGGATGACTAAACTATTATTAAAGTAGATTAAAATATAAGTGACTACTGAGAAGAGAATATTTGCTCATGCTAGTATTACTCTTAGTATACTTTCAAAAACTTTCACCATGCAGAAGTGAAGGTTATTGACACTGTGCTTTGTTCCAATTTTTTGAAAACTTTAATATAAGAAAGCATTTTTTTCTTATTTTATGAAATTTGGTAATTAATCACTGGGCATGAATTATCTAGATTCTTTTCTGGAAAAAATGTCTTGGCACTACATGCTGTATTTTTTGGGACTGAAACAAATGCAAGAAATGAACATGCTAAAATCTCTAGTTTGGAACAGTTAAGATGACTCTTTTTCAAAAACTATCGGGTGTGGGGTAATGGGATGGCAGTACCAATCTTAAATCCCAGAACTTTCTTTGCGCTACTTGGTTTTCACAGCTGGAATTTACTACTTCTTTATAGTACAAAATTATTCATCCACCCAATTTCATTTTTTTGGCTCAATGCTGTGACTTAGTAATTTTCAGCATCTTACTGACAGATGGAAAGTGTTCACTAACCATGCTGCTGAATTAACACAGAATGCATTTCTAAACCACAATAAAGGATGGAGCTGAAAGCGTCAAGTCCACGCAGTTTCATCTAGAGTGCATATATTGTTATGATGTTCATAGAATCTTCAAAGGAAAAGGATCATTAGAGGTCCTCTGGTTTTCACCTACTTTAATAGGGCCACATCTATCATTCCTAATCAAACAAACAAACAACAAAAATACTTCTCTTTGTCTAGGTAATATGCTAGAATCACACTATAAATTAAGCCTATTTTTTTTCCTTTTAAAATATTTCCAATGGAAATATTGAATAACCAAACGTTATTCTTTGGGTTAAAGTCCTTTGTTTAAGGACTCAAGTTTTTTTACATCCTTCTTCAGGCCAAAATAATTTCATTTTCTTTAATCTCTCTGCATGTGTTCTATTTTCCTTTCTATTCATCAGCTGTATATCTCTCTCCTGAAACCTTCCCAAGTTCTATGCTTTGGGTAAGATCTGTGGAACAGTATGCGGCATTTTTAGTTATATATGTGCTGAGTATCTCCTGTTCTCCATTGCTGTATGCCCACTCTTGTATTCTAATACTGCTTCTATGTTATTGCATTTTTAAAGGTTCTAATGAAGCCTACTGTCTCCCTTGCCAAATTATAAATTCCAGGAGGGCTGGATCTATATATCTTTCTAATTCCTAATATATCCAGTACCTAGTACAGAATCTGGCACAGATAAACATTTGAGGAACAACTGAAGGAAGGAAATTTTAAAAATACAGATTTTATTTGGTTCAACCGAATATAATACCTTTCTCCCCTAAACCTGAACTTTAGGAATCTAGTTTTCTTTCTTTGAGTTTATATGTATTTTATTTCATATTTGTGAAAAACTGCTTTTCCTCCTGATCAGTTCAATAGTTGGGGCTTGATTAGTGTACAAATTGGCTAAAATTTTAAGGGAATTTCAATATAGAGAATCACTGACACGTTGTGTCAAACTTGTACAATGAGATGTGCCTCCTCTCTGTAGGAAGAAAGTGTGCTATGGCAGTACAATCGGGCAGCTTTTTGAAAAGAGCCTAAAACTCTGGTGTTACTAGCAACAGAGCTCCATTCTGTGGATAGATTCTTCAGGTCTCTACTATTTCCTCATTTGTAAACAGATATAATACTTTTGTCCTTAGAAAGCTGATGAGAGGGTTAAAAGAAATAAAGGTATATGAGTACCTAGTAGATGTATAAGTACATAATAGACCCACAGAAAATATTTTTTGTCCCTTTTTTCAGAACTTTTTGCTACATATTTAGTATTGACACAGGCTAAAACAATTACACATTCTGTAATGGAGACAGAAGGGAACAAATAAAAGATTTAAATAAATACTATGAAATTTTATGACAATAAAATGGTTCTGTGAAATCTTGCTTTTTTTTATCAGAAGAGAGGAAAAAATAAAATGTAGAGTTAATAACAAAGAGTTGGTGACTTAAGAGAATAACGCCTAGTGTATTAATAAATGTTAAAGAGCATATGACTAGTATGAATCTTCAGGTACATATTATATGGTATCCAGGAAATCTTAGATTCACAATTCTGTATATTCACTACACGTCCCTGTGAGTACTGTTTGTTTGTTTAACAGCTTTATTGAAGTATAATTGGCATACAGTAAACTGCATATATTTTAAATGGACAATTTGATAAGGTTTAACAGGTTTGTTAAACAGGTGATTAAATCCTCACCACAATCAAGATAATGAACACGTTTATCACCCCTAGAAATTTGTTTCCCTTTGCAATACCTCTCCCTCACCCCACTTCCTGCCTTGCCTCTATTACCTGCTTTCAGCCCCTGTAGATTAGTGTACATTTACATAAAACTGGAGTCATACAGTATGTATTAACTTTGTCTGGCTTATTTCACTCAGCGTAATTATTTTGAGATTATCCATGTTGATGGTTGTATTGAATGTTCATTCCTTTATATTGCTGTGAAGAATTCTATTGTATGGATAAATATAATATTTTTTATCTGTTTACCCATTTATGATCATTTGGGTCAGTTCAAGGTTTTTTTTTAATTAAAGTATAGTTGATGTACAATATTATATAAGTTACAGGTATGCAGTATAGTGATTCACAATTTTAAAGGTTATATTCTATTTATATTTATTATAAAATATTTGCTATATTCCCCATGTTGTACAATACATTCTTGTAGCTTATTTTATATCTAATGGTTTGTACCTCTTAATCCCCTGATTCAAGTTTTAGACTATTGCAAATCAAGTTGCTATGAACATTCTTGTATTAGTCTCGGTATGGATACATGCTTTCTTTTCTCTACATGTAGACTAGTTCACATGATAAGCATATGCTTAACTTTTTAAGAAACGTTTTAAGAAAGTATCAAACTCTTTTACAAAGTGGTTGTACTATTTACCATTCCCACTGGCAGTATTGGAGAATTCCAGGTTCCTCTACATCCTTGCCAATACTTGATACTTTTACATTTTAGTCATTCTAATAGATTTGTAATGGTATCTCATTGTGGCTTTAATTTGCATTTCATTAGTGATTAATGATATTGAACATCATTTCACATGCATATTTGCTGTCTGTATATCTTCCTTGGTGAAGTATGTATTCAGATAATTTTCTCATGTTTTTATTGGATTGTTTGTTTTTATATTATTGAATTCTGCAAATTCTTATATATTCTGAATCCAAGTTAGTTTTTGGATAAATGTTTTACAAATATATTTTCGTAGTCTATGCCTTGTCTTTTCATTCTCTTCTTCTCCTTACTCTAGGTTCGATTTGCTCTTCTTGTTCTAGTTAATTATTGTGTAAGCTGAGGTCACTGATTTGAAACCTTTCTTCTCTTATAATGTAGGTGTTTCATTTTTTAATGTGCACCTAAATACTGCTTTAGCAGCATCCCACACATTTTTATATGTTGTATTTTTATTCATTTCTAACTTGTACGTTCTAACTTCACTTTTTATTTCTTCTTCAACCTATGGGTTATTTAGAAATGTGTTATTTAGTGTCCAAGTAACTGGGGATATTCTAGATATTTTTGTTTATAATTTAATTCCATTGGTGGCCAGAATACATAATTTTCATGGTTTGAATTTCTTCTTTACTTAACTTGAATTCTTTGAAATTTATTGATACATCTTTTATTGTTCATGATTTAGTCTATTTTGATAAAGATTTCACGTTCCTTTGAAAAGAAAGTATATTTTCCTGTTGTTGGGTGCTCTGTACATATCCTTAGATCAAGTTGGTTGATAGTGCTGTTTAGGTCTTCTATATCCTTATTAATTTTTTGTGTACTTATTCTATCATTTACTGTGAGATGAGTAATGAAATTTCTGACTTACTGTGAATTTTTCTTTGCAGTTCTACCAGTTTTTGCTTCATATGTTTGGAAATGTTGTTATCGGTGCCTTTTAGAATTGTTATGTTTCCATTTGTAATTAGGAAATAAACTTCCTTATCCCTAGTAAAATTCTTTGCTATGAAATCTACTTTGATATTATTATAGCCTCTCTTGGTTTCTTTTATTTATTATTAGCATGGTATATCTTTCTCTATTCTTTTACTTCTAACGTATTTGTGACTTTATATTTAAAGTGTATTTCCTAGAGTTAGCACAGAAATGGGAATTTTTTTCCAAGTTGATAATCTCTGCCTTTTAATTGGAGGTTTTAGAGTATTTACATTTTAGGTGACTGTGAATATGTCTGTTTGAGTCTATCATCTTTCTTAAAATATGATTTGTTAGGTGAAATCAGAACAGTGTTTTTGTTTTCTAGGACTATTTTCTACTGAGCTGACACCATTCTATTCTGAATATTCTACCCAGTGTCCTGTACATTATAAGATTGTCCAGTTTTACTAGTGGGAACAGGCACCATTCCAGGTCCTGTGTGAGCTGCAGATACTCTCCCTATAATCTTTGCAGATGGTTCTTTTGCTAACATCTGGTAGTTTCCTTATATGTGCATACTGAGTCATCTTCTGCTATATACTCAAGGAAGATCCTCTGTAAATCTCCAGGGTTCACATTCTGTGCAGCATTTTCATCTCCATGGCTGTCCTGAGTACTTGCTGAAAGGTCGGATCTTAACAAACGGCACCGCGAAACAAAGGAAAGCTTCAAGTGAGCTTTATTAGGGAGCGCTCCCGGGCGAGGTTCACTGGTCCGAGAGAAAGGGGCCAGAGAAGTCGCGTCCAGTACTGGATGAGGGGGATTTTTATTGGGGTAAAAGCAGAAGGCGGCTTGCAAGGGGAGGGGGTGGTTTGCTATACAGGGTAATTCCTTATTTGGTGAGGATACAGCAGGGCCAGGTGTTGGTTGGTCTGTTGTGGGGTGTAAGCCCATTTTCCCTTCCCGTCAGCCCCATTGTTTTCTGGGCAGGAAGTTAGAGTTTCTTGTTGATTCCCAGAACAGGTGAGGTCGTTATGTCCCGATGCCTCTCCTACCTCATACTGGTCGATGTTTTCTCTTACCCCCCGGGCCTCCTTTCACCCGGGCCAACGGACCTTACACTTGCATGATCTTGGACTCTCAGTTCAGTCTTGTCAACTCATGGAGTCCACTGGATTTTCCCTATGTTTCCCTTTCTCATCTTGCACCTGGAAATTCTCTCAAGACAATAAGACCCAGGATTGTTAGGGCTTACCTCATTTGTTTCTTTTCTCTCAGAGATCATTGTACTTTATTGCCTGATGTTTAATGTCTTGATAACCACTGTTTCATATATCTTATCTCTTATTTTTTTGGTTGTTTCAGGTAGAGGGTAAATCTGGTGCCTCTTACTCTAACCAAAAATCTTTTTTTTTTTAATATGAAGCACAACTTCTTTGATAAACTTTCAGTGCTTTGTTTACCCTCCTCTGACATTTCTAAATTAATGTCCCAGCCACTAAGTCATAATCTGTTTTTTTAATCAGATTTTATTTCTCCAGGTCTCTACCACCATGTTAATGCTTAGTTAGTACCACCACGTATCTGAAGAAGTTGGCATAAGTAATGATTTTGGAATAACACAGAGACACTGAATATAGTTCTAAACAGGGACAGAATTCTTACCATACTGTTACTTTATTCTAATAGAACTTTAAGAGTATATTGCCTATTTTGGTCTACAAGGAGTGCACTTTTTTTTTTATCAGGTGTAAATACTTGGAGAGCAGATATTGTAAGTTCTTATATAATAATTTTTATTGGAGTTTTAGATAGATAGGCAGTTTTTGAAGGGATTTTTGGAAATATTTAGAAGAAACGTATAAATGAGGAGCTGACTACAGTACTCACTGTGTATTTCCTAGGGTGATAACTTTTCTAGGAATATGCCAATCATGTCTCTGTACTCAGGCTAAATTATAAAGCTTGTAAGTTAGGCTGCATCATCAGTGACTGAGCATTTTCTCCTTCTTTCACGTTATTTTTGAGGATGGTCACCCTATAACCTGTCTTCTTGCCCTATATTTAGCACCCAGAAATGTCTCCTTGAGTAGCAATGATGTGAAATACCTTTGTTAAGCACATCTGTATTTTATATGTTTTTGGTCCATAGGCAAGGTCAGGTGAGATGAGTTATTTCAAAATCTGAAAATTTTTCTATGTGAGGAAGATACTGAGAGTGGCGGTTCTTTACACAAAAGGAGACAAATTCAGGCCTGGTGCAAATGTGTCTCACTGGAGGCCATGGGCTATTCAGGGCCAATGAATCAGTGTCTATGGTGAAAGGCCACCAGCCAAACATGAATTTGCAACTATTATAACTGGACCAAGGCCCACTACAGTAATTTATATTCTCAGTGCATCTTCTGCCTCCATCCCTTAAAGACTAGAGGAGAGTTTAGTGAAAGACAGGAGAGTCACGAGTGGGTGGGAGCCAGAATCTGGGGAAATGTGGGCATAGGCAGAATCTCAGATTCTCTACTGGGCCTAGGTCAGACTTCAAGAAAGAAGGCAGAGAGCTGTGGTGAGAAATGGAAGCATCCCCATGCTCTTCTTTGGTGAGAACTCATTCCTTCTCCATACAGGCATTGCTTCACCCAGGGCACATTTTTATTAGACATGTCACTGCTACATGCAGTTGACATTCTGAAAATGCTGATTATTTATATTATTTAAACTGATCAAATCTGAATGATAAGGTTAATATTATTTTCTTTTATTTCACTTTTATTACGTTAGGCCCTGGGCCAGGAATTGAGTTGTGGAAGTAAAAGAAGAAGCTGAAACTAAATCTATATGATTTAACTGTCTTTAGGGATAAAAGCAATATATTCCAAACCTTGAATACAGAAGTGATGTTGATTTCTACAGTTAATATAAAAGAAAGATGGTCATTGGAGAATACTTTAGGAAAAGTATTAGCTATCTTTTTAAAGGATTTTAAAAACTAATGAGATTTTAAATCCTGTTAGATATGGGTTTCTCTTTTTATTAATAAATAGGCAACAGCATTGCAAACTTTCTGAAAAGGATCAACTTAATTATATGCTAAGATCTCCTGCTGAGGTGGAGATGATATTTTGATTAATGTAGAACAAATAGTTCTACAAATGACACCATGACGAGCATGGTCCCTGGTATGTGAATATTTGCCAAGCGAATACAAATAGTTTTAAGAAATGTCATTTTCCTTCAAAACTATTTCGTAATGGTATATGCAATTTAATTTTAAAATGGCAAGTTTTCTTATTTAGAGGCTTTTAGAGTAAAAATTAGTAGCTTTGGCTCTGTAGCCACATGTCACAGAAAGGTAAGGTTATTCAACTAGTCCCTTCCTAAGTAAGTGCTGCATTTTAGCAGGAAACAATAGAAGTTCACAGTGACAGATTTCCTATTGGAAACCTCAGTTCAGATCTGTCTCTAAGGGGACTTTCTCTTAAGCAAACATTCTAAAACACTGGCAAAGAAAGGAAAACCAGTGTTACTATATCTGGAGTATATAAGGAACTTAAGACAGAAGATAAAGGATTAAGATGGCTTTACTTTTTTCTTCAGCTTTGGAATACAGTCTTGGAGATGTCAACCCAATATTTTAGGTGCAATGTGATAGAATTGTGTGTTTCTGTTTGTGTGTGTAAGTGTATTACATTTCTCTTTCTTTAAAGCTAAAATAATACAACCAATCTACCATTATTGTACTGCCTGCCAATAACACCTTTAGGGCTTCTTTGAAAACTCATTTTTATTACAGTATTTTTCAGTTTATAAGGTATATTTTTAAAAATTCACAGTTCCTAATATTCTGTTAAATGTTTGTACTCCGTTAAGATGTAAGATAACATATTTTCAAGACTAAATATTCTGCCATCACTCTATAGCATAAGCAGGCTTCATAAATGCTTTTGAAAATCACCTAGTTAATTAAAGTTACAGAATCTAAAATGATGAGAAACCCTCAGAATACTCATATGAATACATATGTAGTTATCACACTAGTAGTATGATAGAATGTAAAGATCAGTAAATAATTTGGCCTCATGATTTACTGACCATATAATAATATTAAGTGTATGAACGTCCATATGCTTCAGTTTCCTTGTGTAAAATGAGCAATATCTATCATAAACTTATTAAGAGGATTAAGTAAGACTACATTCTCAAAATGATTTATACCATATCTAACACATAATGGGTCTGTTTAAGTTAAATGTTCTCTCCTCCTGAAAGCAAATATTTTTTCCAACACTGAGTCAATGGAACATTTATGCTAACTTACAAATATGAAGAGGAATATGCTGTTTTCATCTAGTATATTTAGATTAGATTTGATATACTTACCTCCATTTGGATATATATTTTCCGTAATATTACTTAATTATTTACATATATATTTTTATTTTCATTTTTTTCAGATGAGTAAAAGCCCATTTAGGAGTGTCCAAAGTGAGGGTTCTATATAAAGCCATTTTAAGTCAAACATTGTGAACTTACTCAGAAGTTGACTATAACCAATGTAATTAGACTTGTAAAGTGGAGAAATCATTGATAAACTTTGAGAATTCATTTTTCTTTAATGGATTTTGTGAAGGATTTATAGTGAAAATCATTCCTGGAGAAGACAGGATCAACTCTTTTGAGAAACATAATGATGCATTTGTCTCTTTTGGGGTCCATCGTTTTCCTTTTATTTTGTAATCAGATCTTGGTGTTTAGTGGAGGGCCCATATTGAAAGATGGTCTTTACTAAAGATTTGGGCTAAAAGAGGATGAGGGTTTGGCTATTGAGGATAATCAAAGGTAACCAAAAACTAACAACAGAGATTTAGGAGATACTGATACTTAAGTTTTCCTAAATTTATCTATTATACCCCCAGGCTCTTTACCTATATTCAGATTTGTTGATTTATCATTTGAATTTTGAACAGATGGTCTTGATTGACTTGTGGAATTCGTTTCTGGCCATTATCAGAAAAGATAGAAAAGTAGAAACTGGGAGAACAGGAAGAGAGGACAAGATAATTAAATTTAACTGAGCCCTAAGATGTGTCCATCACTTTCTTGTAATCCTTACAGAAACCTTCAAAGTAGGTGGAATTGATATTATTATTATTCTGGTTGTTAATTATTCTTCCCATTTAATAGATGAGGAAACAGAGAATCAGAAAGGTAAAGTCAGGCCAATGAATTGGACACAAGTCTGACTGGCCCAGGGAAAATCAGATCTCCACACAATTATTCCAACTTTTAGAGTCAGAGATCCTGTGCCTAATCAAAATTTTGTCATTAACTGCCAGTGTGACTTGAAGAAGTCACATAAGTTCTCTGAGGCTATTTCTACACCTTAAGTGTAGAGGCTTAGATGAGATTATTTATAAGATTTCTTTTCCCCCAGACAGGAACTTCATCCTCTGCAAATAACAAGAATCTGACTATAGTCCACATAATAATACCAATAGGGTATAATTATATTTTTCAAAATTTACCATCTAAATTGCTTATGTTTTCTTAATGATCAGTTTCCATCCAAGTTAGTTTCAATGCCTAAAAGGAGAGAAATTATATAACACAAAGAATTCATTTGTAATTAAGAAAGGTATCAGTTTACTGTTAACTGAAACTGTTTTAAAAGTTTCTATTAAAATTATGAATTCAATAAAACCTTTTCTCATATATTTATATATATAGAGAGAGAAATCTTGTAGACATTTGACTTCTTTATTATATCAAATCGTCTTCATCAGGACATTTGCAAAAACAACCAGAAACAAGAAAGTTTGCTCAGATCTCTTTGGTGGAACAAAATTTGGCTCATTGTTGCTGAATTATCCAGTCTATTCATTAGCATTGTAAAAGAAGAAAATCTTAGTTTTCTGTGTATCCGTTTTACCCTCAACAGATTTAACTGTTCTCCAAAACACATTTATATAGTGATTGATAAATTTCATTAATTCATAGACCTACAAAGCTCAATTTTCTTCATAAATCTACTAAACATTCTTTAGTTTGAATAGAATAAGACAATTTTTTCTTTACTTCTTCCAGGAAATTTAATTCCAGTTTATCTCTCCTCTGTCTTTCTTCTTCACTATTCGTGTCCTTCCTCCCATCTCTTCATTTTTGTTCGTTCTTCTTAGCTTCTCTTTGCAGCGTTTTCCTTCTATTTTTTCTCCCCAATTTCAATAATGTCTCACTCAGTAAAAGTAGTAGTAACTGTGGGTATTTTTTCCCTACCTCAAACATGTTACCTAGTTGATTGAAATTTGAATCTCTTCTACATTCATTTGGAACCATATGCATATTCCTTTTACCAAAAGGAAAATTTTCATCCAGTGTTGGTGAGAAAAAGCACAGAATTACGGTGATTCTGCATCTGTCACCTCTCCTGTTTTGGTGTCAATTTTGATGACTTTTTTCCTACCCATTGTCCAGTTGAATGTTTATATCACATCACTATGCTCTTAATGTGCAATAATAAAGAATAATTACTAAAGTCCAAATTCTTTTCAAAAATCAGAACCTCGATCTGTATAATGACCTTTCGTGGTCAGCAGACCAATCTGAGAAGATATCTAAGTCTTTCTTTACCCTTACCTTAGCAACTCGTCATCCATTTGTATGCGAGATGTCTTAACAAAATATAATAGAATTTTACATAAAACTTATTATTGTATCTATATAGTAATGATAATGGGGTTATTATTTTAAAAGGATGCTCAGAATAATTTCTCTCAGGTCTCAGCAAAAAGGAAAAAAAGGTTTTGTTTGGTGCTGAAAGGGCTATTATATTTAATCTCCTTTACATCATATACCTTGTTATTTCCTTTTGTACCTATTAAAGTTCATTCTCTATCAAACCCTCACTCCAGATTGTTGAGAATGCTTGCCTTATAACCATGTCTTTTCACATTTTAGCTATGTCTCCTAGATTTGTGCCATCTGAAAGTTTGACAACAACACATTTCGTATGTTTACGTAATTTCTTAATAAAATGTTTAATAAAGTTGTGTCAAGGGTGGGTATGCTGGCATACCATCAGTATAGTCCCTTCAGTTTGTCATCAAATATTATTCTTTGGATCTAGTTTTTCAGCAGCTTAGAATTAACCTTGAAGGTATTATTCAAAATAAATTTATTTATCATCTCTTCAAAGACATAATTGACTTTTGGTTTCAAGATACAGAATGCCCACAATGTTATATTGGTACATCATAGTTAGTATGGTTCAATTTGTTGTCTCATCCATTATCCTCCATAACATTTGGTTTTCTATTTTTCCTGAGCACTTTTTTCCCCAGATTTCTTCTTAAGGCAGTCTAGATTAACTTTAAGTCTTACTTTCAGCATATTCTTTGTAAACTTTGTGATATACACAAATTCATTGAGAAGGATCCATCTTTGAGCTCTTTTTGGCTTACTTTTGATCTAATGATTATTTATATTTTCCATTGAGATACTTTGCTTGCTTTCTGCATATGTCTAGTGACTGTATTAAAATGTAAATTTTATTGGCACCTTTATTTAAATTCTCATATTAAATTCAGTCCAAGCACTGGGTTTTTTTGCATTTTTTTCATAGCCTCCTGTCTCTCTGATAAATATTCTAGAGCAGATGCAGTATTAATATAGGAGGCAAGCAGGCTTATTAAAAGGTGAATAAAGCCATCTAACAGGGAAGTGCACTATTAAGGTTTTTAAAGACATCTGGGAGTAAAGCCAAGCAAACAATCATGTACTGTAAGCAGAATCTTAAAAAAAAAAAAAAAAAATCAATACCTTGCTGACTAGGCAGCCAATGAGGAATGATAAAATAAAGGCTGATGTGATCATGTATTGATATGTAGCATCTGGTTGAACTGTAAGTCAAATAAGGAGCATATTCTGTCCTGAGAGAGAGAGAAACAGAGAGAGAGAAAGAGAGAGACCCCCATAATTTTTTTTAATGAGTTAACTTGTTTTCCTCAAATTATAATGTATGCCAGATTATGAAAAAATGTACATAGTTCAGGAATAACAAATCTTGTCACTGATGGGTTCAAAATTTTGTCCATATTTATCTCTAAGTGTAAATTACACTTATTAAATGTATAATTTTTTTCCCCTCTGATGCCAACCTGTTGCAGCTTCGGTGTTTTATGGTAAAGGCAACTGTGTTTTTCTTGAATTAACTGTGGCACAACTTTTGACATGTTTACAATTTTAGTCATCTTTTAGAATCCATAAAACTTGAGATCTTGGTGTAAAGTGGCAAAAGAAGGAAGCAATGGAGAACGTTGTTTGGAGGGATTATTTGTGTTCCAGTTTCAGAATGGGTTATAGTGTAGATATTGGATGAGATGATATGGATTCAAGTCCTGGTCTCACAGTTTAAGAGCTGTGGGATTTGACATGTAATTTATTGTAATGTGAGCTTTAGCATTCTCAACTGTTCAATATACTTTCCTTGTTGAGTTGCTAGGAGGATCACATGAATCAGGCTTAGTCTTGAACTTAGTACAGAGAAAACACTCAATAAGTATTAGCTGCTATTATTGTTTTCAAACTAAAACATAAAATTCAAGCTGGAATCTGAAAATACTAATATTAGTTTAAAAACTGCTCATAACAATATTTACTTAAGAATCTCTTTGGATAACCAAATTTTACTGTACCAACTACAATGAAATAAAAAATGCCAATGCTATAAAAAATAAAATGCAATTCTGGTTGAAATGATAGACCTGTTTGGTACTTTCATTCAGTAAATCCAATTATTGACCTCCAGTCAATAAATCTTGTCCCTAGATTCATTTCATTTTGTATAAGATTCTCAGTATTCTCTCAGAGATGAATTTGGCTTGTTTTTACCTATTTATCAGTGTATGCCACCATGCTAGCTTTGTAAATATAAACACAAAGCTGAGACTGAGAACAAGGTAATTATCCAGAATATATACAGGCCAAGGAATCCACCATGGCAGTCCACGATCTGGGTTTCTGTATTGTTGTAATCATTTAGCAGTCTTTCAAATCTCTATCTTTATTTTGGCATAAATCTAAACAAGTACCTGAAATTCATTTGTCAAAAAAGGAACAGGCCGAATATATATGCTCTCTTTCAAGGAGGAGAAATAACAAGAGAAGTTCTGTTCAAAGCCTTGCTTGATGTGTGTGCCCCTCTGCACAAATGGACCATCTTCCTTACTCCTCCCATGGCTCTTGCTGAAGTTGACCTGTTTTCTCTCCTTTAGCCACCTTTGTCTCCCTGCTGTTTCTTGGACACTCCAGGCCTGCTTATTCTTTCAAGGTCCTATTTCTTCCTGGGATGCCCTTTGTCCCAGATGGCACCATGTCTCAATGTTTTTCTCTTTGCCAGTTTTCAAGGTCACTTTCTTAGTGTAGAGTTTTCAGACTATCCTGTTTGAAATTCCCTCTCCACACACATTCCCTATCCTCTTCTCTTCTTTATTTCTCATTAATACACTCCTTACTCTCTGTAAACTTTTTTTTCATTATTTCTAGTCTCTCAAATCAGCACTTGGCCATTAGCATATAAACCAATGAGGGTAGGGATTTATATCTGTTTCATTCACTGGTATAAACCCTATGAACTCAGAACAGTGCCAAGTACATGATAGGCATTGATTCATGTTTGTTGACTAAATGACTACATACATCCTTTCTTAAGTTGGGTTTTCCTGGAATTAGAACTTGCATTCACAAGAATTTGAGTATAAGTGGTTTATTGGAGAGATGATTTCAGAAATCAGTAATGGGCAGGCAGTTAACCAAGGAAGGGAAGGAGGAATAGAAGGTACATTATTGAGCAAGTTACTGCAGGAATGAGATCTATTCTACCAGGAAATTCTGTGAGATAATATAGAATACTCAGTTACCCTAAAAAGAGGACAGAGCTGAGATATTTATTCACCAACTCCTGTCAGTCATTGGTTTAACACTGCTCCAAGGAAGGGAAGGGCATTAATGCCTAAAAAGCACCTCTGGATTGGGGCCAAGCAGAGAGTCACATGTGCTTGTAGTTAGAAGTCATTGGCTTAGCATAGACAGGCATGACGGATACCAAGGATTGTAGATGGGGCACTGACACCATACATTTCAAATCCATGTATCAGAACAAGACTTCACTGCTTTGTGGTTCAAGAATCTAAGGATATTCCTCCATTTGTGGGACCCTGAATAGCTCAATGTGTTGTTTCTCTTCTACTCCCACCATAGATTTACAACCAAACCTTTGTATTCAGCTGATATCAGATTTAAATACGCATTAAATTCATTTTAAAGGAAAAAAAATTGACAAAAGGGAATCTTGAAGACTGTATAAGTATGTAAGGGCCAAGAGGGTATCCTACTGTATATCCACATAATTAGATCAGAGCCTAAGATTGAAAAGTTTTGGTCACTATCATCTAGCACAACTATTTCCACTTCCTCTTTTTATCCTTTTTCAGTAATTTCCTTACAGCCTGTCAGTTGGGTCCTTAAAAATAGAGTCTATGTTATTATCATGACTTTCCATAATCTGCTCTGTTGAAATGATTTTACATATGAAAATACGGCATGATATGACAATAGAGACTTGAAGTACCTTAGCAGAAAGTGCGATTGGCCACCAGAAAATGGTATTGCTAAAACATGCTTTTTCTTCATATACCCTTTCCTCCAGATAAAAAACAGTGTTTCTCCTAAGCATTCTAAACCATCTGAACTATGGCTTCTCTAAGGTATTTAGGGTATTGAGGAGAAGATAAACAAAAACTGTGTTCTAGTTGCATACTAAATATTTCTGTCTATGATGGCAAACAAAGTCTTATCTATCCATTCTTCCAGAAGACCTGGAAGATAAAATAGTAGAAATAACTACTGCAGAGCAGAAAAAAAGAAAAAAGAATGAAAAGAATTGAGGACAGTCTCAGAGAACTGTGGGACAATATTAAACACACCAACATTCGAATTATAGGGGTCCCAGAAGGAGAAGGGAAAAAGAAAGTGACTGAGAAAATATTTGAAGAGATTATAGTTGAAAACTTCCCTAATATGTGTAAGGAAATAGTTAATCAAGTCCAGGAAGCACAGAGAGTCCCAGACAGGGTAAATCCAAGAAGAAACACACCAAGACACATATTAGCCAAACTATCAAAAATTAAATACAAAGAAAAAATATTAAAAGCAGCTAGGGAAAAACAACAAATAACATACAAGGGACTCCACATAAGGTTAACAGCTGATCTTTCAGCAGAAACTCTGCAAGCCAGAAGGGACTGGCAGGACATATTTAAAGTGATGAAAGGGAAAAATCTACAACCAAGATTACTCTATCCAGCAAGGATCTGATTCAGATTTGACAGAGAAATTAAAACCTTTACAGACAAGTGAAAGCTAAGAGAATTCAGCACCACCGAGCCAGCTTTACAGCAAATGCTCAATGAACTTCTCTAGGCAGGAAACACAAGAGAAGGAAAATACCTACAATAACAAACCCAAAACAATTTACAAAATGGTAATAGGAACATACATATCAATAATTACATTGAATGTAAATGGATTAAATGCTCCAACCAAAAGACATAGACTGGCTGAATGGATACAAAAAGAAGACCTGTATATACGCTGTCTACAAGAGACCCACTTCAGACCTAGGGACACATACAGACTGAAAGTGAGGGGATGGAAAAAGATATTCCATGCAAATGGAAATCAAAAGAAAGCTGGAGTAGCAATTCTCATATCAGACAAAATAGACTTTAAAACAAAGACTATTACAAGAGACAAAGAAGGACACGACATAATCATCGAGGGATCGATCCAAGAAGCAGATATAATAATTGTAAATACTTATGCACCCAACCTAGGGCACCTCAATACATAAGGCAAATACTGACAGCCATAAAAGGGGAAATTGACAGTAAAACAATCATAGTAGGGGACTTTAACACCCGACTTTCATCACTGGACAGATCATCCAAAATGAAAAAAGGAAACACAAGCTTTAAATGATACATTAAACAAGATGGACTTAATTGATATTCATAGGACATTCCTTCCAGAAACAAAAGAATACACACTTCTTCTCAAGTGCTCATGGAACATTCTCCAGGATAGATCATATCTTGAGGCACAAATCAAGCCTTGGTAAATTTAAGAAAATTGAAATCATATCAAGTATCTTTTCCGACCACAACACTATGAGACTAGATATCAATTATAGGAAAAAATGCAAACACATGGAGGCTAAACAATACACTACTTAATAACCAAGAGATCACTGAAGAAATCAAAGAGGAAATCAAAAAGTACCTAGAAACAAATGGCAATGAAAACACGATGACCCAAAACCTATGGGATGCAGCAAAAGCAGTTCTAAGAGAGTTTATAGCAATACAATCCTATCTTAAGAAACAAGAAGCATCTCAAATAAACAATGTAACCTTACATCCAAAGCAATTAGAGAAAGAAGAACAAAAAAACCCCAAAGTTAGCAGAAGGAAAGAAATCATAAAGAGCAGATCAGAAATAAGTGAAAAAGAAATGAAGGAAATGATAGTAAAGATCAATAAAGCTAAAAGCTGGATCTTTGAGAAGTAAACAAAATTGATAAACCATTAGCCAGACTTATAAAGGAAAAAAGGGAGAAGACTCAAATCAGAATTATAAATGAAAAAGGGGAAGTAACAACTGACACTGCAGAAATACAAGGGATCATGAGAGATTGCTACAAGCAACTATATGCCAATAAAATGGACAACCTGGAGGAAATGGACAAATTCTTAGAAAAGCACAACCTTGTGAGACTAAACCAGGAAGAAATAGAAAATATGAACAGACCAATCACAAGCACTGAAATTGAAACTGTGATTAAAAATCTTCCAACAAACAAAAGCCCAGGACCAGATGGCTTCACAGGCGAATTCTATCAAACCTTTAGAGAAGAGCTAACATCTGTCCTTCTCAAATTCTTCCAAAATATAGCAGAGAGAGGAACACTCCCAAACTCATTCTACAAAGCCACCATCACCCTGATACCAAAACCAGACAAAGATGTCACAAAAAAAAGAAAACTACAAGCCAATATCCCTGATGAACATAGATGCAAAAATCCTCAACAAAATACTAGCAAGTAGAATCCAACAACACATTAAAAGGATGATACACCATGATCAAGTGGCGTTTATCCCAGGAACGCAAGGCTTCTTCAATATACGCAATCAATGTGATAAACCATATTAACAAATTGAAAGAGAAAAACCATATGATCATCTCAATAAATGCAGAAAAAGCTTTTGACAAAATTCAACATCTATTTATGATAAAATCCCTCCAGAAAGTAGGCACAGAGGGAACTTACCTCAACATAATAAAGGCCATATATGACAAACCCACAGCCAACATCGTCCTCAATGGTGAAAAACTGAAACCATTTCCACTAAGGTCAGGAACAAGACAAGGTTGCCCACTCTTACCACTCTTATTCAACATAGTTTTGGAAGTTTTAGCCACAGCAGATAGAGAAGAAAAGGAAATAAAAGGAATCCAAATTGGAAAAGAAGAAGTAAAGCTGTCACTGTTTGCAGATGACATGATACTATACATAGAGAGTCCTAAAGATGCTACCAGAAAACTACTAGAGCTAATCAGTGAATTTGGTAAAGTAGCAGGATACAAAATTAATGCACAGAAATCTCTTGCATTCCTATACATTAATGATGAAAAGTCTGAAAGTGAAATCAAGAAAACACTCCCATTTACCATTGCAACAACAAAAAATAAAATACCTAGGAATAAACCTACCTAAGGAGACAAAAGACCTGTATGCAGAACATTATAAGACACTGATGAAGGAAATTAAAGATGATACAAATAGATGGAGAGATATACCGTGTTCTTGGATTGGAAGAATCAACATTGTGAAAATGACTCTACTACCCAAAGCAATCTACAGATTCAATGCAATCCCTATCAAACTACCACTGGCATTTTTCACAGAGTTAGAACAAAATATTTCACAATTTGTGTGGAAACACAAAAGACCCCGAATAGCCAAAGCAATCTGGAGAATGAAAAACGGAGCTGGAGGAATCAGACTCCCTGACTTCAGACTATCCTACAAAGTTACAGTATTCAAGACAGTATGGTACTGGCACAAAACCAGAAATATAGATCAATGGAACAGGATAGAAAGCCCAGAGATAAACCCACGCACATATGGTCACCTTATCTTTGATAAAGGAGGCAAGAATATACAATGGAGAAAAGACAGCCTCTTCAATAAGTGGTGCTGGGAAAACTGGACAGCTACATGTAAAAGAATGAAATTAGAACACTCTAACACCATACACAAAAATAAACTGAAAATGGATTAAGGACCTAAATGTAAGGTCAGACACTATAAAACTCTTACAGGAAAACATAGGCAGAACACTCTATGACATAAATCACAGCAAGATCTTTTTTGACCCACCTCCTAGAGAAATGGAAATAAAAACAAAAATAAGCATATGAAACCTAATGAAACTTAAAAGCTTTTGCACATCAAAGGAAACAATAAACAAGATGAAAAGACAACCCTCAGAATGGGAGAAAATATTTGCAAATGAAGCAACTGACAAAGGATTAATCTCCAAAATTTACAAGCAGCTCATGAAGCTCAATATCAAAAAAACGACTCAATCCAAAAATGGGCAGAAGACCTAAATAGATATTTCTCCAGAGAAGATATACAGATTGCCAACAAACACATGAAGGAATGCTCAACATCACTAATCATTAGAGAAATGCAAATCAATACTACAATGCGATATCATCTCACGGCGGTCAGAATGGCCATCATCAGAAAATCTACAAACAATAAATGCTGGAGAGGGTGTGGAGAAAAAGGAACCCTCTTGCACTGTTGGAGGGAATGTAAATTGATACAGCCACTATGGAGAGCAGTATGGAGGTTCCTTAAAAAACTAAAAATAAAGCTACCATATGACCTAGCAATCCCACTACTAGGCATATACCCTGAGAAAACCATAATTCAAAAAGAGTCATGTACCACAGTGTTCATTGCAGTTCTGTTTACAATAACCAGGACATGGAAGCAACCTAAGTGTCCACTGACAGATGAATGGATAAAGAAAATATGGCACATATAGACAATGGAATATTACTCAGCCATAAAATGGAACAAAATTGAGTTATTTGTAGTCAGGTGGATGGACCTAGAGTCTGTCATACAGAATGAAGTAAGTCAGAAAGAAAAAAACAAATACCATGTGCTAATGCATATATATGGAATTTAAAAACAAAACAAAACAAAAAAATGGTCATGAAGTACCTAGGGGTAAGATGAGAATAAAGACGCAGACCTACTAGAGAATAGACTTGAGGACAAGAGGAGGGGGAAGGGTAAGCTGGGACAAAGTGAGAGAGTGGTAGTGTACATATGGACATATAAATACTACCAAATGTAAAATAGATAGCTAGTGGGAAGCAGTCGCATAGCACAGGGAGATCAGCTTGGTGCTTTGTGACCAGCTAGAAGGGTGGGATAAGGAGGGTGGGAGGGCGTGAGATGCAAGAGGGAAGAGATATGGGGATATATGTATATGTGTAACTGATTCACCTTGTTATAAAGCAGAAACTAACACACCATTGTAAAGCAATTATACACCAATAAAAACGTAAAAAAAAAAAAGTTGTATGAGAAATAATTATGCCACTCAATACTAGAAATACTAAAATCAAAGTACTATCAATACGAGAAAGTTAAAAATATTTATATTTTAGTCCATTTCTCCATGAATTTATACACAAATTAAAAGTATTATAGTGAGAAAATTCGACAATATCAAAATCCTGAAAAACTGAGAGCACATTGAATAAGTGATGAAGTGATTGAAGTGTTCCATTTGTGTATATGTGTATATATATGTGTGTGTGTGTGTGTGTGTGTATTTGGGCCTTGACTTTTCAAAGTATTAAGGTAATAAATGATATCAAATGAAAACTACCAAATAGAAGTGTTAAAAAAGAAAAATTTGGTAAATATTTGAATAGTTTGCTACAAATTCATTAACACATTTTTCTGACATTTCTAACTAAATTCACTAAACACTTTCCAAAATATGTTACTATTACTTAATTGTCACTAGTTACTACTTATGAAGCCAGGTTTCATTTCAATGCTTTATGTATTTTCCTTCAGTTTTTAGCCTTCTGGAAATTGAGGCACAAAGAAGACAAATAATTACTACCGTAGGTTACACACGAGTAAGAACCATAATTAAGATTCAAATCAAGTTCTGCCTTTAATGCTCTGCTTCTTCCACTGTGTATGCCTCATTGCCCAAACCAAATCAGGGTCTGTTGTTGTCTATCCAAAATTGAGCAATTGTCTGTTGACTCTTAATCAATAGGGTCAGACCAAATAGACAAATGTAATCAACTGTATATTAAGAAATATTTTGGTAGACTTACTTTTTAATTGCCTCAAATTGCTTTTAGTTTGCTTTTAAAATAAAACATAGAATCATTATTTAGAAAAATGCAGGAAGAGGCTTATTTTGTTTTTCTCTTAAGCTGGAAGAGGGAGCGTAAGGAGAATTGTTAGACGGTGACTACCAGAATCTCTAACCAAGGCTCAGGAATAACTGAAGAGAAATACCCTACTCATACCTTCGTATTATGGAGATTTGGGTTCCTCTTCATCTGTGAATCACAAATGTAAATTTGTTTGTACAGTATTAACATACAATCTGTCATGACTACAGACTGTTGAAAAGAGAATGATGAATGGAATTGTAGGGGTTTGGCAGATGACGTACAGAGGGTGTTGACAAAAGATGGGATAATAACTACTTCCCCTCATTTCACGCCCATAACATTATAATACAAATTTCTAAATAAGAAAAAAAAAACACAAATTCTTGTCAAATGCGATAGATGGCATTACAGGATGTAATATGACACTTTCTGAAGCTGCATAATGTGAATTCAAAAAATTTCCACTGAAAATTACATTGTATTGACATGCAATTTTTAAAATGTCATTATTGGAGCTTCTAGAGAGCTAGCTTATTATAGATTCATCTCTTTATAAAGAAAACATGTCATTGTTAATTTGTTTTACTTTATAAAGCTTTCTCTTCTCTACCTGGAAGAATAATGTAAAATTTTTTTTTTTTTTTTTTTTAAACCCCACAGTTGTTTATTTATTTATTTTTCTGGCTGTGTTGGGTCTTCGTTTCTCTGCGAGGGCTTTCTCTAGTTGCGCCAAGCGGGGGCCACTCTTCATCGCGGTGCGCGGGCCTCTCACTATCGTGGCCTCTCTTGTTGCGGAGCACAGGCTCCAGACGCGCAGGCTCAGTAGTTGTGGCTCACGGGCACAGTTGCTCCCGCAGCATGTGGGATCTTCCCAGACCAGGGCTCGAACCTGTGTCCCCTGCATCAGCAGGCAGATTCTCAACCACTGCGCCACCAGGGAAGCCCTAAAATTTTTTTTAAAAATTAATAATTCAAAAGCAAAACAGAAGTAGGAGAATCCCATGGGGACATGCTGCAGTTGGCATTGTTTTTCAACTGTTGGTGCATCCACACATTATTGCCACTTCCCCTAGAAGAACAGGTTGTGCATGTAAGTGCTCATTGAGGAATATTACCCTGATTGATGAGAAGTAACATGAAATTAATTTTCAGATCCACCATACACTTTACAATGCAAGGCAACCTGCAGTTTTCCAGATAATCAGTATCACTAAATGCTGTAATCATGTTGGTCATGTAGAGAATATGCTCAAAAAAAGGTGTACCATCTCCCATTTTCATGGAAACCTGAGTTTACAAATCACTTCTAAATAGAGACTGATTTTGAGACTTCTTGTGGAAAGAGAATGATTTTCCCAGATAATTATAAACCAATGAAATAGCTTGGGAATTATGTAAATCAGCACATACAGAAAAAAATACTAATAAGAGTCCATACTATTTCTAAGCAAAATATAGTATGGTATTTGCATTAGTTAGGACTCTTGTCTGTAAACAAAAGAAATTCAGCACAAACCAGTGGGAAAATAAATTTTCTGCCTTGATTCCAAGGAGTGGATGGAATTGACTTCAGGCACAATTTGGATCCAAGTATTCACATAGAGTCACAAGAGCCTTATCTTCTTTTTCTCCAGTTCTAAACTATTCCTTATGTTGGCTTCTGAGATGGGTACTCTCTACATGGTTTTTAAATGACCCATGGCAACTTGAGGTTATAATACTTGCAATCTTGAAAGGAAAGAAATGTTCTCTCTTTCAGTAGCCATGGAAATCACCTCAAATTGCTTTAATCAGTCTTGTTTACGTATTGACAGAGACTCCTAAATTGCCTATCAATATACCCATTTTTTCACTTTCCCCTTAGAAACAGAGCGCTAAGTCTTTTGTTGACACATTGCTATTCAGAATGTCATCACATTTCCCATCTCCCCTTGAAGCTAGATATTGTCACGTGACTAAGTTCTGACCATTGAAATGTAAGCAGAAGTATTGTGTGGAACTTCCAGGAAGAATACGTTAAGGGAGTTTTCTTAAAGTAAAAAGACTTCTTCTTTTGCCTTTCTGCCGTTACTCCTTCAGGCCTGCAAGGTGATGACTCAAGCACTAGTAGTCATCTTGGGCCATGAAATGACTAAGAAAAATGGTAGCCATTAGTTAGGATGGATGGTGGAGCAGAATGATAGAAATCTGTGTTCCTTAGGACATCTAGCCACCATACAATCTCTGCACTGCCCTCCTCCATACCTCTTTAATGCTAAGGAAGAATAATCATCTTTCAGGTTTAAGCTGTAAAATATTTTTGTAAATATCAATAACATGACTGTTGTGGACCAATTGTGGTCTTGGGGATGAGGCCACCTTGGGTCATATGGTCCTCCCCTGTGACAGAGGAGGCAATAGCCCATGAATAACAGCTTCACCAGGGGTGGATATAGTAGTTTCAAAAGGACAAAAAAAGTCAATAATAATGTTTTATATCTATTATGTTCATTTCAGCCAAAAAGTATGTGCCAATAAATCCTACCTACTATAGAACATAAGGAAGAGAATATATTTCCTTGTATTATCACTGTTCCAGAATTCATGACCAGTCAACGAGGTTTAGAATATTTGTGAGCAGCATATATAGGTATTCATTTCCATATGATGCTAACAGAGACCTGGAGGGAGATTTAGAGTGAGAGATAAAAACTATAAGGTTGATTTATAGAAAGAACATAATGACATCTACAGAGAGAAGTTATGCTTTGATAGTTAACAGATGGTTATCCTGCCCCCAAGATGAGACAAGCTTTTCTACAAAAGAAGGTGCTCCAGTTCTAACTCCACTTCTAACACCATACTTCTGACTCTACAGCATTATCATCTGGAACACAAGGAAACAAGGAGATACCATGACGGAGGCTCAACTTCTTACAGTTTTTTTTTTTGCCTCAGTGTTTCTGTGACTATATTACTCACTTTTTTTGTAACAAAAGTCATTGCATGTTACCAAACTGTCTGTAATCATCATGTTTCCTGAACTGGAAGATAGATAGTGATGATTACAAAAGAACATTAGCAAGAGCAACAGAAACTCCATATTTCCAATATTTCACTTTTGAATGTGAAGAAAAATTTGCCAATTCATTTTCTCAATGATATCTTTTAAAGAATAAAAAATTTCAATTTTGGTTAAGTTCAATTTACCAATTTTTCTCTTATTATTATTTTGTGTGTTCTAAGAAATCTTTGCCTACTCCAAGATTATGAAAATATCTTCTTATATTCTAGAAGCTTTATATTACATTTATGATCATCTCAGATTAATTTTTGTGTATGGGTATGGGAATAAATAAAACTAATGTTACCTAGAGTAGTCGTTTCAGAGGAGTTTGTTTTAATTGACAATATGAAATAACCATCTAAATATTTCAATATCAAATCCCATATTTTCAAGGCTTGTTATTTAAGTTCCAGTCATTCTAACATATTGCTTGATTGAGATGTACATAATGCTACATTAGAACTTCTGTAGATTTTAAACCAATTTTTAAATCTAAAGTGAGGTGTAACACAGGCAAAAAGGATATATTACAAAACACAGCACTCAACACAGTGACACAAATTAGGTTCTGAGTAATCATTAGCAGATAGGCAGGTAGGCAGGCAGGATGGAAGAGAGGCAGGGAAATATTCTCTCTCTATCTATCTATTAATATCTATCTATCTATATGCATATATATATATTAGGCTATATATAATATACACTTATTAGTAGAACAATGCGTTTGAAATCTATCCTGAGAATTTCTACAAAATGCAAAATGTATCTTGAGAAGGATCTGTATATAAATTCCTCCTTTGCCATTTAAGACCTTTGTAAAATTTGAGAAATCAGTTAAACCCTTTCTTATTTTTCTCATTTATTTAAATGCATATAATAGTACTTCTTAGGGATGTTTTGAAGGTTGAGTTTGATCATGTTTATGAAAATGCTTATGCAAGAGGTAGGCTGGATCTTCAATATATGATCATTACTTAATTTTCATAATTAAACCTAAATCATTTTTTTCATAATCTTATTTAAATCTGAATTTTATAAGATGCATTCTGAAGTAAAGAGTAGCAAGCACCACCAAACAGCTTATCTTCTCCTTTAGTTAATTTATTTTACTAATCTGAATCGTTGAACACTTCACTGTCCATCTCTAACATGGCTGAGAATAAGGAGTTGATCTAAGTATGTGAAAGAAAAATGTATCCTAAATTGTGCAATGACATTGTTACTCTTATTATTTTATGTATTTGAATTTATGCCATCTTGATGCTTTTGACCCTTGGTACTCAGTGTGTGCCATAGACTGAAGATGATGTTGTCACTTAGAGAACTTGTTAGAATTCCAGATCTACTCAATCACAATCTCCATTTTAGCAAAATTCCCAACTAATTAATATGTAGACACATTAAAGTTTAAGAAGTGCTGCCGTAGATTATAAACAGTTGGATATTACTCTTATGAAAATTTTAAAATATATGACCTAAACTTGCATAAATTCTTATTGCATGAATTTTGATTCTGGATCCTATGGACACAGGTTTGTTGTAAAGAACACTAAATCAGGAGTCAAAGCACACTTTTTTGTTATTGGCTGTGCCATTTAAAAGTAGTGAAAATGCATCAAGTTCTTAAACTTCTAAGAGTATCTGTTTTGTCATTTGTAAAGTGAAGGGCTAGTTAATACATCTCCTGATACTCAGTGGGATTATTTAGAGGTTTAAGTGAAATGGTACTTTAAGAATTTTCAAGGTCTGTACACATTAGGCGCTATTACAACCTATGAGTTTAGATCAGCTGACCACAGGTAGATTTTGAGTAAGAACTCATAAGGGAGGAAGACAAGATAACAATCAGAGTTTAATAATTTCTTTATAGCTGCTGCTTTATATCAGAAATAGAAGGTGGCTTAGGAAATGAGTGTCCTAAAGAGAAAGGTAGTTTTGGATAATTTTGATCTTTATTTTTACTGATCGATTTGTGTTGACTTTGAGTGGTGGTCCAATCAGTTACTTTGTAATTAGCTCACAATGAAATTTTATTCAGAACTTGCCTTCAGTTTTTCCTAGGGATGCTCTCAGTTAGTAAATGACTTGAGATCTGAGGAAATATCATGTCCCCTGGATTTGACATGGCAGTGAGGACGTCGTAAGGGATGTCTTTATGGAAGTCAATGATGCAAATTCTGGTTCTTTCCATTACAGATAAAAAGACTTGTGGTCCTCATGAATTCCAGTGTAAAAACAACAACTGTATTCCAGATCACTGGTGGTGTGATAGCCAAAATGACTGCAGTGATAATTCAGATGAAGAAAACTGTAGTAAGTAACTCTTGCTTGAGAACGTTGCAAGCTTGACAGCATATTCAATAAGCAGGATAGCAATTTTTAGTTCGGTTAAGGTATGAATTTGAACCTGTCTGTCCTGCAGCTCACATTTTTATACATATATTCACATTTGAACAAGAATATTCAGACTAAATTGACCTAAATCTCAAACGGTAGAATTATTGAAATGCTCATCCTGGGAGTTATTTTCTTACATTTATCAGAATTAGTATGAAAGTATCATGAGGTTTAATGCAACACATTAGTATGCAATGAAGGTAGCCCTTGATGCAAATTCATACGAAGAGCTGAATGATATGGAGACAGTACAAAACATATCATTCTTTAATGGATGGAATTCATTTTATTTGTCTCAAATCCTTTTACACTACAAATTCACCCAAGAGCATCTTTCAGTGAAATATCATTTATTCTCTCTGGAGTGGTGAACACCATATGTATTCAGGATGCTTTTCTCTCAAAATAGAATAAAGCTATTATCATCATCTGCCTCCTGCATTTTTATGTAATAAATTTAAAAGACATTAATTAACCAACAATTTTATTTTCTAAGAAGCATGACAGTATGTAAAATTGTGATAGTATCTCTATCTTCTAGCATTAATTTCTGAATGTATTTCTTACTGGCACTTTCTTATGCTGCTGTTTAAATAAAGAAGCAATATAATCATGTTCAAAATAAGATAATAATCAAATTCCATTGATTAAATATTTACATTCTGCTACTTCCAAAAAGGATTTTATGATAACAATAATGTCTACTCTTATGCATTGGATTTAGAGCATTCATTTCCCAAGATACAGGAGACAAAATAGGAATTGTTATATTAAAGCATGGGGATATATTATTTAAAAGCATACGATTAGTAAAGTCACAGCTTTAATACGCCACTTGGATGTTCAGTTTGCAAAATGTCAACTAATGTTTTGAATAACTTTCAGAACTTAATCTGTATAGTGTTTGAGTATCAGGTACATTAATTATGAAATCTCTAGATCATTATGATTATGAAATACTTTGAATATAGAAAGTATTACTATTATTACTCCCTCTTCACATAGGTATCTCCCAACTGATTGTACTCTTTAGAAAGGTAAAGAGTATTGCAGAGAGTCATTAGAGTGTTCTAGATTCCTTTAATCAGTAATTAAAAAAACAATTTTTATATAGCATGTTTTCAGATTCTGTCCAGTGATTAAAAGTCTAATGGGGTGATGGTGGTAAGAATAGAGGAGAAATATAAAAAAGAAACAATTATTATATACTTTTAATTTATTTTATTTGTATTTCAGAGCTTAAATACACAGATAACTACTTAGCTTAGTTTTGGATACATTTAGTGTTAGTTATCAATAATATACCTGAGAGGAAATGCCTGTGACTGAAGGATATTGAAAACAAGAGAGGGTAGGTGGGAAGACAACACAGGAGACTCACATCTTGGAAGACTCTTTATTCAAGTGGTAATTTAAATTGTGTGAGAAGTTAGGTTACTGCTTTAATGAGAAATAAAGAAGAATGAAGGGTTGAGAAAGCTCACTTCTGAGTCTCCTGGGGTTTCTTAAGGGGCTGAATATCATTTTGCTGACATCTCCTAAAAGTCATCTTCTGATGCAAGAAAGCAAGGAGAAGGAACATTGCCTCTCACTTGTCACCGTGGAAACTTAGTGATAAATCATTGTAGCCACAGAGCCCTTAAGAAAAAGCAAGGGAATTGACTGCAGTATCAAGCATTGCAGTATAAAATACCCAGTTATGTGTGTATCTCTTAGTTCCTACTCACTCTGAGCTTGTGACTAAGACAAGTAATATTGATGAATTTGCAGAGGAGAGATGACAGTGAACAGGAATGAAGCATGTTATAGTTGTGACATGGAAGAATAGAAGGCCTACACAGGATAAGTATCAGAGTGGGTAACATGTTAAACATGTAAGAATATGTAAGAGAAAGGATCATGGGCTCTACGTCATTGAGTGATGTTTGAAGATACCATCTTGACTAGGCCAGAAAAATGGGAAGATTTAAGCATTGAAAATGCCAGTTCCACATAGACAGAAGCTGAGTCTCTGAAGAATGAGAAGAAAAAATACAGTATATCTATAGGGAACACCAAGAGACTAGTCCTGTAGAAGTCAGCCTTAGAAAAAATACTGTTGCTGTATAAAATGCTTTCAAGATATTTCCAATATCTTATTATCAATTGAAATTATTATAATAATATGTATATAATTACAACAGAACTATTATAATTATATACACATAATTATAATATATATTGTAATTATGACTATATTATATACATCACACAATTTTATATATATAATTATAATATATATAGATGACAAAAATATACCCAAAAGGACAGTGGTATAATGTTATTATGTTTTTTAAATGTTATTAGTCAACGATATGCATTTTAGTGCACATTTTGTCATTTATTGTTAGCTCTTATTAAGTAGTGAAACATACCAGAGATAGTAAATTGGCCTTATACTATAGCAACATGCTTTTCTTTTTTTTTACAGGCCTGCATACTATCACACAACATTCGCTTGCATTCCATTGCCTCACTTATTTCTTTATCACATTTATCTGAGTTCCTACTTAAATGTCTGGAGATGGTCTAAGGAGTAGGGCTATGTACCATGGTCTAACACAGTGCCTGACACATATTTATAATATTAGCAATGTATTTTAAAATTTTCTTTTGGACTTCTTTGTTTGTGAATCATATATAATGAATTAATGTTTTAAATTGTATTGGAAACATTCCGGCCATAGATATGGGAAGAGCTGGAATAGCAGTGGAACAATTAACAGCCAGCTATGTTTTAGTTTAATATGCTTTCTAATGTTTTATATCTACATAGGTAATTAGTCCATTGTCATTTCATCATCTGATGATGATCATTTCCCTTGTTAAGTGTTCAGCAGGGACACTTTGCTTCAGCAGTGATTTCTGCTCTTAAAAATAAGAGTTTCATTGTTATTGGAGTAATTTTGTAATCTGGATCAAAGGTTTGGAAATACTTGAGAAATCTTGACATCTCTACTATTTTCATCAGCAACAAATATATATATAGCGTGTATGCCTTCTAAGTAATTGATGTGCAAAATAAAATTATTTCATATCTTTGCATTATTAAGAAGTAACTAGCATTCCAATAGATTTTAAAGTATCAAATAATTTGATCAACTAGATCAAGGTTTATGTAGAAAGACAAGCTGCATCTGCCTTATTTGAATTTCTAGTACTTTCACACTGAATTTATATGAAAAGATTTTTTGTATAACATGTCAGCTATACTAATTGTATTCTAAAAATTCTCCTCAGATGCTCACACCCACATTGATATAACTTTTGAACTTATCACCGAGGGTTTATGATAGTATACTCAGTGGAGAAATTGGAGACTGGAAGCTTTTCTGCTATGCCACTAACTCTGTGACTTTGAAAGTTGCTTTTATTTTCTGAATATAGCTTCTTAGGTTTTGTGCAAGATGGCTCTCATAGTTCGTTTCAATTCTGAGGTAGTATGTTTGTGCCTTCACTAGTATCAAAGGAAGTGACCAATTTATACTATGCCTTTATTTTTTATCCTTATTATAGAATCAGCCTTCTGAAACATGCCCTGTAAACGCTTCTTGGCTGTGAATCTAGCATGTTTAAATGAGATTTATGGAAAACCTGTTAATCGTTCATGTATGGGATTCCCTATCTATTTTAGATCTGAAGAATAGGTGATATCAGACCAAGTTAGTGTGGGAAAAACATTTTAGAAATACTAGGGAAAATGTCACATTTAAATTTTCTTTCCAGATGGGTTAGATTTCAGGTATAGTCGTTTATTTGTTCTTTTTCACAAGAAAAGTGCCAACTATCACACCAAGTTCTAAAAATTGGTCTTTTACTTTATCCTGAAAAGATCAAAGGCAAGATAAACAATTAGAGAGTACAATCACTTAGGATCTTCTCTCATAACAAAATTACATTTTCCTCAAGAGAGAATTTCTTTTGAGATAACTAGTAGCAAAAAATTCTAAGGCATATAGATGAAAGTTAGAAGCAGATTAGCTTCCTCATTCCTTGATGTCATTTGTGTATGTATAAATAATTCAGGATTATTATTCAGAAGTAGATTTGCTGGCATTTTTAAAAAACATGGTAGAAGCATACAGAATTTCCGTTTGTATTGAAAAATGCTTTTCCAAGCAAGTCTTTCAGTTCCTTTGCACACATATTGGAACGGAATAATTAACAATTGTAAGACAAGTCTCTATAGATCAGATGTTTTGTGGAACTATTGGGCAAATGCCTTGAACTACTGGCTATACAACTTTTTTATAACCCTGCATCAGCAACATCCAGCCCTCCCCATAGCAGTGTGTAAAACCCTGTGAAATTATTGCTGCTTAGCACATGATAAACACACTTGCTTTTAATTAGAATAAAGGTAAATTAGAATATTAAAGGAAGAATTATCCTGTTTGGATACCCTCATGTCCATGAAATAAAATGATTCTACTGCTGTTTTTTTTTTTTTTTTTTTTTTTTTACTGCTGTTTTAAAACATCTAAATATACTATGTTTTAGATGTACTCTCTCTTTATTATTTAATGAAAATATTTTAATGTTATTTACCATCGTTTGATGAATTGAGCATTGATTAATTAATTAATTTATTTTACTATAATTTCTTTTCCCTGAAAGTAAAACTGCATGTGTCTGCAAATAGATGGCGGGTAAAACAGCTTCAGTATGGATGGATAAAAAGAGAAAAAGGGTTTTCTTTTATTATTATTGTAAAGTGAAATAGACATTGCTAGACATGTGCCTTGGACAATTAACTTGACTTTTCAGGGCTCTAATGTCAATTCCTGAAATAGGTGAGCACTTATTACTTCTTCAGTGGTATAGGAGGCAATGATATGGCCTAGCAGTAAAAGTATAGGCCCTGGTATCCGGTTGTCTAGGTTCAAGTTCAATACTAGCTCTTTTGCCTGCTGGGTGATTTGGAGTAAATTTCTTATCCTCTCTGTGCCTCAATTTACTCATCTAAAAAAGGATCCAACGATAGCACCTACCTTACAGAGTTGTAAATATTAACTTACAAGTTAATTCAAGTACTTGGCATTAACTTCACCTAGTGCCTAACAACAAACAAGAAATCAGTAGCTGGTAATTTTTATTATTGTTATAATTAGTAATATTAGTATTAATAAAGTTGTTTTTAAAATTAAAATGTATGTGTAAATATAGTGCAAAGTCAAAAAGAGGAACTGTTCTTGTCACGCTGTCTAAACAAAGGAGTATTGAAAAATGAGGGTGGGTCCCCCCTTATCATGCTACTGATAAGCATCTTATCTTATTCATAGTCTGAAGTTCACATTTTAAAGTCCCAGAGCAAAGCAAAAAGCTCTGATACATATTCCACTTTTCACAGCTCTTCCAGTGTTTTCAGAAGGGGTCTTTATATAGAAATGTAGGAGTCTTCATGATAACAAACATTCAAGATGTTTTCGCTAGAAACCTAGTGATTGTGTAGAGCAATATTCAAATACAGGCTGAATTATGCACAATCTTTATGTAGAAAATTATGCTTCATATGAATATTCCTTAAATTTAATTTCAGTTACCTATTTCTCTTTCATCTGAACAAGAATATTATTGTGTGTGAGACAGCTGTAAATACAGTTAATGACTGGGGGAAAACAAGAAGGGGTTCTCTCATCATACCAGATATCAGTTCTCTTTGGAGAAACAAAACCAAACAATAGATGATGCCCAGCAGTCGAATTGATTACTTGCAGGAACAAATTTCTGCAATCCTACTTCATTGTCCAGATGAAACATATTCCACATAGGAATGAAGCCAAATAGCAAGTCACAATATTTGGCTTATGTCCTATGTGGAATATGGTGAAGCATAATTAAATTAAATTGGGAAATTATCTAAAATGGCAGGTAAATTATGTAGGGCATAAGCAAACAGTTGCATAAATAAAGAGGCAATTTTCAAAAAAGAGTCTCCTCCTGCCTCTTCAATCCTTACCCACCCAGTCCTGTCCAATAATACCCCCATGTATAATTTAGTTCTAGGAACTCTGGATTTTCTGGGGACAAAATTGAAGAATTAGAAAGTCATTAGAATACATAATAAAAAGTCAAGAACCAAATTCTAGAATCTTCAGTAAATAAACAGCCCTGGGTACCCACAGGGAGTAACAAAATGTCTTACTTGCTTTAAGTAAATACATAAAATGACTTAGAATTTCAACTGGAAAAGATTGCTTTGTTTTAATGTGTAGATTTTTATGCCTTTTAATTTACTTTCCTGCTGCATTTTTATTAAACAGTAGGCTATTTGTCTTTTGTCTTTTTTTCAATTTGTTTCTATAATGCCACTTTCTATTCATGACTTTAAAAATAAATTTGAAAAATCATTATATTATGTACCATAGATCCTTCATGAAACATTTTTTCTAAACAATTTATTGGTTCTGCTTGGCTAACCTTTATTTTCTTAATGCTACCTCATGTTGTATGTCATATAAATTTTAGAATGAAGTTGCATATAAGAGAATAACCCTGTGCTATTTTTCTGTCCCCAGAGCCACAAACCTGTACAGTGAAAGATTTTCTCTGTGCCAGTGGGGACTGTGTTTCTTCAAGGTTTTGGTGTGATGGAGATTTTGATTGTGCAGATGGCTCTGATGAGGTAGGCATCTTTGCAAAATCAAACAAAAAATAAAGCAGTTCCTTAAACTTACATTCGTAATTATTATTCATTTCAAGGAGTGTGACAAGGACAGCTCTGAATGCATTTTGCTCCTGACACACTGAGATAAGTATTATATCTAAGTGCCGTGCTACACACATCCAGCACAGGGAAAAGCTCTTGTGCTACTACTGACAGTTAATTTTATAGTCTCTTTTACCTCAAGTGGTGAATGGCTGGGTTGGGAATAAGATGTTTGGAAACCCTATTCCCTATAGCTGATGCCCTTGCCATCTGTGAATTTGTTCATAAATTTGCTGCAGTATTTATAGTCAGGACTAATATTTTTATGCATTTTAAACAGTTTCTTCTCCCCAGTCTCTTTCTTCAGTACATATAGTCTTATAGACTTAGATATGGGTCATCAATTTTTATGAAACTGCAGGTTTAGCTTAGCTTAGATGATGAATCACAATCCATTTATAATAAGCTCTACATACACACAGTTAAGTGAAAAAGTTTAGAATTTCTCTGGATAATTCTGTAATCTTAGATTGTGCTAACATTTATAAAACCACGCAATTCATTACTTATGCATCTGTGTATTCGTGTTACAGATATTAATCACTCCATGATGCTTTAAAAATAATACATGACACACAGTAATAATCACTGTGATTACTATGAGAAAATAGTGATTTTCTCTGTTAATGATTTCTCATGTTACTATCAGGAACATAGCACTTGTGTAATCAAGTCCAGTCAGAGATGAAGGAAAAATGAGGTCTCTGGAGCTCAGTGGCCACCATGGCTCCTCCTGGTACACAGTGACTCCCTAGACCTCCCTAGATGATATTGACTCGAATATGTACCTACCCTCACGAAGGGCCTCCCGCTGACTGTAGGCTTGGCAAGAAGGAATCCTCCTGCTGCTCTAGAGGTTTCTGTGTTTCAGGTTCAACTTCCTTAAGTATCCACTGATTACCCGCCTCTTTGGGAGACACTGCAGGTCTCTATTAATGATAGAGCCCACACTAACCAGATCTTTCCCAGCCTTTAGGTATTCTTATCAAGTTTGGACAATTCTTCTCCATTCTCTATCTTGGAAAAGTTCCCCTAATCACGTAAAAGAGTCTAGATTTTGGAAACCAATGCACTTAATTTCTCACCTGAAGTCCAGAAAACTTAAACTTTTAGGCTGCAAAGGTCACTTAGGAGAAGATGAAAAATACTATTTCTATTCATGGGGCTATTCACAAAACAAGTCAAAATGAAATTTTTAAAAATGCACAGGGAAGTTCAAGTCTTACATTGCTCAGCTACATATTTCCTTAGTATCTGTTTACTCAAAAATTGTATCAAATGTTTCCCAGTGAGGAAAATATATTTCACATAAATTCATCCATATCATTAAAATGTTTTGTTTTTGTTTTCTTTAAAAAAAATGTGTTCCATGGGGCTTTCCTGGTGGTGCAGTGGTTGGGAGTCCACCTGCCGATGCAGGGGACACGGGTTCGTGCCCTGGTCCGGGAGGATCCCACGTGCCGCAGAGCGCCTGGGCCTGTGGGCCATGGCTGCTGGGCCTGCGCGTCCGGAGCCTGTGCTCTGCAACAGGAGAGGCCACAGCAGTGAGGGGCCCGTGTACCGCAAAAAAAAAACCAAAACACAAACATGTTCCATCAGCACCGTGTAATTGTGAAACATCAAGAGGTGGGGATATATTGCTTAAGGCTTGTGATTTCGTCTTGCATGTTGTTCACTAGATGTCCAACATACGTAGACAAAATCAAACACTTCTTTTTCAAAATCTTATTCGCGTGAAAGTAGACATCTTTATCCATGCCGTTTCTCTCATGCCATAAGTTCATGGACATAGTTCTCTGATGGCTGAATATATCTCCATTATCTGGACATTTTTATGATAATGTCCCTAGGGAATTAAATTAACTCTCTGAAAGGTCTTTCTCTACATTTACAGACATTTAGTATAGTCTATACGTAAGGAAGTGGCTAACACTATGGGCAGCTGATTTCTATTTCCTTTCTAAAATCTAGCTTGATAGGTTTCATTGACAAGAAAAGCAAACAAAAAGGTGAGCTGAACAAATGGCTAGAAAGCATAATTACATACAGGATATTCTCATATTAGGAACAAAAGAAAATTGTGAGGATTAATTTTGTATGAATGTTAACTGAATTCGTTTGTTAATTTCCAGCCAAAACAAACAAAAAAAAGAAACCAAAAACTTGGATCAATGTAATTGTGTATCAAGTTAGTGGCAAACACAGAGAAGAACTATTTAAAGTGCCTTTAAAATATAATATATGGCCTCTGCATCCAGTATAATATACTGTAAGGACAAAAAGAAATGTAAAAGAATCTTAAACTGTATTCATAGATGTGTTGTTAAATAATAACATTGGTTTTGCTAATTTGAATTTCATATATCAATATCTTAAGAGTAGGATAGTTCAAATGTTAAATTTTTAAAATATTATTAACACTCAAAATTTTTAAGTAAAATAAAGGAGATACAAATCTAGAAACAATGAAAGTAAATAAAAGTCCTGTAATTAAATTCAAAAGTATCAGTTTGAGATCTTGATTTATTTTTCTCTTTTTAAAAATATATATTCTTAGCTCTGCCACTGAAAAATCCTAAAACCAATGACATCACAGCCTTAAAGACTATCTCTAACATCCACGTCATGACCTCTAAATACATTTTTCAATTAACAGAATCAAAACCCCTTTAAGAAATGTTTAATTCTAGGTCTGAGAAAGGCAATTGACAAAATGAGCCACTAACATCTTGTCAAGCCAGAAAACAAGGCTATTGGGATAGTGTCCAGAGTACATAGGAGCAAAATTGCAGGGCTTTCCACTGACAAAAAGGACAATTTGAGCATCAGAAAGAAAAAACAAATGACTGTAATATATTGAAATACAATAAATGTACAAAAATGCATGAGTTCATAATAATACTTAAACAAATAAAAGCTCAGTTGTTACTTTGGAGGTTGCTAAGGTATCAACATTCTTAGGATTCACTCAGCCAAAATCAGAATGTGGGACATTCTATAGAGCAAACGACCTGTTCCTTCAAGTAGTAAATGGCATTTAAAAAAAGTAGGGGAATGGAAAATAGTTACACATTAAAAGAAACTCAAATCAAACTCAGTGTATAGACATCTTTTACATCCTTCTTTTACCAAACCATATTTTTATATAGTTAAGAAAATAAGAAACTTTTAAATGTGGATTGGGAATAACTTTATTTATTAACAAAATAAATAAATAATTTATTTAATAATAATTAAATAATTATTTTAACATTTTAATAATTTAATAATTAACAAAGAAATAATAATTTCTTTAATAATTAACAAAGAAATCTTTGTTAATTCCATGATACTGTTAATTTTCTGAAGCTATCGTTGTTATGTTAAAGTTCAGAATATAAATAAATTGGGGGAGAGGGTTATGAAACATGAATAGCCAAGTGTGGATAATTGTTAAATATGCATGATGAGCACGTGGGTCTTATTATTCTATTCTCTCTATTTTTCTGTATGTTTTTAAATGTCTAAGATAATTAAATACCCCACAAATATAAACACAGACACACTGCATCCACTATACTGTAATCTATTATAAATCAAAATCTTCTGATGATAGAAAAAGTGTCTAGAAGTATTACCTTCTGTGTTATTGCCAATACAAATAGACCAATGTTACTGGTTACTGAACTCTTTTACTTGAATTAGCCTTATTGCTGAGATAAACATTAATTAATTCTATAAATATATACTGAGCAGTTATAATCAACACATATATTAGACACTTGATTCATAGACAGACATGATCCCTATCCTAGTGGACCTGAATTACATAAAATGTTAATTTATATTCCTGATTTTCTACATTTGCTACTTCATTCTTTCAACCATTTATTCAGCAGTTTTTATTGAATGCTTACTTATTGAATGTGTCCCAGGCATAGTACTGGGCGTGGAAGAGGAAGGTGATGAACAAAATATATGAAATTACTTTCTCATGACCAGTGCATGGGCTATTTCTCCAACGTCATGCACCATTACATAACTTACCCCTCAGATACAGCACATTTCTAATTCTCCTTACACATGAAAAATCTTTTCTTAGTTCCATTTCTGTTTAAACTTCTTCTGTGAAGCCTTTTGCGAAACCTTTAAGAATTCATATGTTTAAAGCATATTCATTTATCTTGACAGTATATTTTATTGCAATTGTTGGTTTAGGTGCTGGTCTTCTATTAGAATTTATCTAATACGGGGAATAATCTTAGTTTTCTTTGCATTATTATTTAAGAAACTCTAGTAAATGGTAAATTTTCAATACTTGGGAGAAGAAGGGAAGAAGAAAAGAAGGAAAGAAGAAAGTCAGTTATATAGCAGGCAGTCTAAACTGCCATCAGCAAAGAGAAAACTATAGGAATTTAGAAAATAAACTCTTCTTTCTTACATGGGATGAAACTGGGAAGAAGCAGGGAGTAATAGTTTGATATACTTCATTCACTGGGAGTTTCACAAGCTGTGAGAGTGCTGCACCTTTTGTGAAAGGAGCAGACAAATAGATTTTGGCAACAGTAGAAATTGCTAAACGGCAGAAAAACATCATCCCAGCAAGATATTTCACTGCAGCCTCCCATTTCAACCAGAGCAGTCAGACTCAAGGAAAGTAAATTTCTAGTGGATCCCTTTCATTGATCTCACATAAAGAACTGAAAGGCCCCCAAAGGTATCACTACTATCTTATTTGACTTCCAAATAAAATCTGTATGCGAGCTAGCAGAAAATACCAATTGTGACAGTTCATTTCACAGTTCTACAGGAACAAATGTCAGGAGAGTGGAAAAAGAATATGACCAGCAGCCAAACTGTAAAAGAACAGGTAAAGAGGGAACAAAAATGGGAATAAGAGGAAAGAAAGAACATTAGGGGAAGTTTTGCCAAGGCAAGACAGAATTGCCTTAGGATTCTTAGTTGTTTCACATTCATCCTTCCACCCCACTCCCAAGGAACCAGCTGTACTTAGAAATATTTTTTAGCCCTTTTATTTCCCTACAATCTTCATCGTCACTTACACTTATTAAAATTACATTACCCTATAACTGTCTATTGGAGAATGAGCCACTCAGAGCAATTTAATTAGTTGATAAAGCCATGGGATTTATGTTCTTTTTACATTTCTGTTTTATTATGACTAAGAGACGAATGAAAGTGGAAAAGGATTATAATGTTATATAGTCACAAGTTTAAATGTGACCATCTGAGTTTCTTGTATGTGTCTTTTTTGGATTTGAAGACATTTGTCTAAAAAATTAATTTTAATTATGTCTGTGTTGTTTTTGACAGAGAAATTGTGAAACAAGTTGTTCCAAAGATCAGTTCCAGTGTTCCAGTGGTCAGTGTATATCAGCAAAATGGAAATGCGATGGCCATGAAGACTGTAAATATGGAGAAGATGAGAAAAACTGTGAGCCAGGTAAAATTCTTGAGGCCATATTTCATTTAACTAGTATTTTAACTTGGTTAGAATTTAACTTTAAGCAATGATATGCATAAAACAGTGGCAAATAATGCACATATTTACTGTTTTTAAGAAATCATCTGAAATATCTGTAGATAAATTAATTGGTGTGCCCTTCATATGTTTTGAAAGTGTTTTGGCGGGTAAGATTGTTATTATTTCAAGATCCAAGCATTACTCCCCAAAATTTGGTTTTCTGGTCTCTATATTTTTCTACACCATTTGGAGTTGTTTTTCCAAGACAGCAACATGAAATATGTTGAAACTGTAAGTATGATAAAAGTCAGGTTTCAATTCTGGAAATTAAGGTTATAAAACAGAATGTAGTAGTTTCAATGTGATACCAACTGAGAAAAAGGATGTCTATTGTTTCTATTTGTATCATGGTCCAAAATAAAAATAAAATTAAGAAGCAAAACCAGAGTATAGGAAGAAAAACCCAATTTATACATTTCTATTCCTTAAACATGACTTTAAATATACTCATTAAATTAACTTTTATACTTAGGAATTTTAATAACAATATTCTACAGGAAAAAAATACTAGGGAAAAAAATCAGTTTGCAATCTATGTCTATGGTTATAAGCACTTTCATGGTTACTTTGAGAGACTAGGTCAGAATTGCAGATACCTGGCATACACATTACCATTGTCCCAGTACCGTGCCCGTGGTCCATGTTGCTAATTGATCACATCTTTTTTCTTACTGAATCCAGACATATTCCCAGACTCCTTATTAATACAGATCCCTAGGCAAACACTGCCAATTAAAAGAAATTAAATCCCAGGGGAAAAGCTTTTTAGCATTCCTAGACTAAGTAATTTAGACCACAAAGTCATTATGTAAGTACATTTGGCTACCTAGTAGTCTAATATAAGGCCAAGAACCCCAGAGGTTTGAATGCAAACTTAGCAAACTCAAGCACATAGACAAAGAAAGGCCTCATCATTATTATGTCAATTAATTAAATTGGGTATTGGTAGTAACTTATTTATCCACTTAAAAAAAATTTTTTCCATATCATAAAGAAATACTTCGAATTCTACAGACTCTGATAATCATACATACATTCATATTTAAAACCCCAAACAAACAAACAAAAAAACTTCTTAAAACTTATGTAAATATGACATTTATATCAAAACAGCCAAATAGATATCATGGGGTCTATGAGACCATGCCAAGATTTCCACTTTTAGCTTTATACAATGCACATTATGAATTAACATTCCCAAAGGTCACTAAATCCTATTACACTTTTAAAAATAATTTGAGGCTTTTGTCTTTTAAATAAATTAATTGAAAATTGTAAAAAAATACGTTTAAATCTTCACAAATCAGAAAGATGGAGGTTATAGAGGGTTTTTTTCTTTTCCTTTCTTTCTTTAGTCTAGTGAGTTGAATACTTATTGAACAGGCTATTACATCATGAGGTATATTTAATACAATGCAATAATATTGTAAAGCACATCTTAAGTCAATATTTAATATCAGATGTTGAATATAGCTCAAATAATCTAAACTGTTTTCATTACTATGTATAATTTTTATATGCTTATATATGCTTTTATCTATCAACCACTCATTCTGTTCACTAAATCTAAATTTCAACTTTATATTCAGCTTCTCCTACCTGCTCATCAAGTGAATATATATGTGCCAGTGGAGGATGTATTTCAGCATCTTTGAAATGTAACGGAGAATATGATTGTGCTGATGGTTCAGATGAGGTAAAATCTATTTTTTGGTTAAAATCTCTGAATTACATGAATTAGGTTTGAGAAAGCAAATATAGTAAAAAACAAAGAGACAGAATTTTGATTCTTAGCACTGTCTAAAATGTCAAGACAAGAACATTGAATACAGTAATTTCAGCAAATACCTGAATCTTCATGCTGTCCATAGACTAAACCCTATTGTCATTTGCAGAGGTGGTATTCATTAAATAAAAATAAAAGAAAGCCCACAGTATAATCAATCTCCAGTATTGTCAGCTGCATGTTTATCTTGCTTGTGACGATAGCATTATCATTAATGAAAACTGCAGTGGCCGTTTGTATTTGAACAGATGGACTGTGTGACTGAGTGTAAGGAAGATCAGTTTCGATGCAGAAATAAAGCCCACTGTATTCCAATTAGATGGCTTTGTGATGGAATTCATGACTGTGTGGATGGCAGTGACGAAGACAACTGTGACAGAGGTAAGGTACTTTGTATGTGTGCGTGTGTGTGTGTGTGTGTGTGTGTGTGTGTGTGTGTGCGCGCGCGTGCCTGCAAGTAAGAGAATGGCAAGAATGACAGTTAAGATGCTACGCAGAATATTTACATAGTGTGCTAGAGGCAGAGGATAAGATCATTAAATGATTCTCCTTTTCTAGTTTCATTACATAATAGCCTATTCTAAATAAGCAAAATCTGGCTCATTTTCAGACAAGATTATAAATTAGTCTTCATATAACAAAGACAACCAAAATGCAAGTGTTTTTTGGGTGCCTATCATGAGCATGTCTTTGGGCTAGATGTTGGGTCAGGGATGGGGATATGAGAAGAATCCAGGGAACATAGCCACTATAGCCATTCCTACCAAAGTATTTTCTGGGCACGTTTCTCTTCCACATTGCTTGCCTGGTTTCTGAATGACTAGAAACAGCATATGGTATACTATACCACATCTACTGATATGCTAGATCATATATAGGTTATAGGTTGTGCCCCAAATTTCTTTCTTGCCATATAGTTGAGAAAATGACCTACATTATTTGTCAGTCTGAAGGAAACTTTCTGTTTTATAGCATCATTTTTTTTCCAGCTATGTGAAAATCCTGACAGATAACTTTTTAGTTTAAGTCACCACATTAAAAATAGCAATTATGGCTACTTTAGAGTTAATGAGTGGAAAGCAAAGAAATTATAGGGTGAATCTTAAAATGATCACAAATTGCAGCATTCTTATTATTTTCATAAGATATATTATGAAATATATATCTTATCAATATATATTATAACATATATATATTTAGATATATTGTTTAAATACAAAAGTTATTTTTACCTACTTATAAAAGTCTCTCAATCAACTTTACATTTTACAATATTTGGAACATCATCAACAGAGATGATATTAGATATTGACATATGTTTCAAGGCATTTGAACATTCAGGCTTTACACAGTTTAAATGGGCCTAAAGTATTTACATCTGTCAATATCTAGTTGCTCAAGGAAAAATACCTTCTACTTTCTTTAATATTAGATCGAAACTTTATGATGTCCTATATTTCTATTCCAAACCTGATAAAGTATTGTTATATCAGCAGGAGAAATCCTATTTCTCATTTGGAATCTGCAGTACCTTATAAAAAACTGTAAAAGATTAAACTTCCGTAATAGCCGTTTCTACTTTCGCTTAAGTTCTCACACTCTCTTTCTCTAATTGGTTACTCTAAAGAAAGCAAACTTTGTGGACATTCTGGTACCAACAACTCATATACAATCTTATAGTCAAAGACTTTGGGACCACAATTAAGCTACTCATCATTTACCATTCTCTAATTAATAAGCTCTATCCCCTCAGCTTAAGTCACTGTCACCAGTCTTGTTCTTTTCCTCGTGGCTTCCTATCTGGGCTATTAGTGACCCAACTGGTCACCAGTACATCCTATTCACTGCTACCATGTTCATCTTATTTAAATGTAACTCTGGTTTTGTCAGTCTTTACTTAAAACTCTTCCTGGTTAGATACAAATATCACAACCTGGCAGTCAGGATTATAAGAGAATGATCCCATTTCACCTTTCCAGTCTTATAACTCTACTAATCCTCTTTATGTACCCTAAATTCTAGCCAAACTGGAAGATAATATTCAAGCAATATCCTCCATGCTTTTCAACATCTTTGTTGATTATTCTACTATTTTGCCATCTCAGTACCTTTGCCAGTAAAAATTATATCTATTCTTTTAAGTCCATCTCAGTTACTACTGTGTTTCAACCAAATTGCAGTCTTTTTTTAGTTTCCCTAGGAATCATTTGATTGCATTCCTGTTGTCATGTTCTTCCTTCTAATATAATCACTTCTGTATTATTTGACTAAGCTTCCCTGTTGGAATATGAGTTTCTTGATGTGAAAAATTACGTATGCAAGCAAAATGTGGAAGTACATTTCAGGCAGTGGGATCATTATGTTCAAAGTCACAGAGGTGAGGGAAACGATCTATTTAGGAGCCACAAGTAATTGAGGAGTCATGCTGTAGAACTTGGTTTTAATATTATGCATGTTGAGGAGTTTTCCAATGCTTTTGAGGAGTTTTCTAATATTAAAAAAGGAAAGGGTGATGGAATTTGAACTATGTAACAGCACAGAGAATTTACTGAGATGAGAATCAAGCAGTCCAGTTTCTTGTCTTATCTCCATGGACATTTCTGTGTTCATGTTTTCATACTATCAAGTTCAGCCACAGTGAAATGTCTCCAACATCTGTAGAAACACCTGGAAAGTGAGTGTGTGCCTGGGAGGGTGGGTGGTGGTGGGCAATCCTTTTAGGATTTAGCTACTTTTTTAATATTGGATTTCATAAAAAAATGTGTTTGAACAAAGGATTCCAGTTAAAAAAATCAAACATTAAAGTAAAAAACTGAACATTATAGTATTTGAAATCTGAGATAACTTTCAGATTTAAAATGACTATTAAATGTTTAAGCTTACTGAATAAAAAGAGAGTTGAGAGCTTTTAATTCAACCATTTAGAAATATGTCAAAGCTCCCCTACCCTCCCTATTTCTGCTTCTAACATTTCTTGGGTTCCTTTGCTGCTAGGTAATTAAATTCCAATGGAATACCTTGTTGGTTAAAGTGTTTGATCCTGTATGGGTGTACCATAAGGCATGACCAAGTTCAGATTTCTAGTATTTGATTTGCTTCCAGGAAGTTGTTTAGGTATTGGGAAAAAGCACTTCAAGGCACTGAGGAGATAAAATGCCAGAATAAACATTTCTTCTATTAAATGTTACTTCCATTCATCTCAAATCTGGACACGTGAGCTAATAGGGGCTAAGTGCTGGGGGCTGGAAGATAAGAGAGCTGTAGGATAAACATGGAACATTTTCAATGTGAATCAATTTTACTGGTTTACTTTAAAAGGACTGAAATCCCAAATACTATGGAATTAAAAGCAGCATTCACTTTTTTTTTTTAATAAATGTATTTATTTATTTTTTGTTGCATTGGGTCTTCGTTGCTGCATGAGGGCTTTCTCTAGTTGCAGCGAGCGGGGACTACTCTTCGTTGCAGTGTGCGGGCTTCTCACTGTGGTGGCTTCTCTTATTGCGGAACACAGGCGCTAGGTGCAAGGGCTTCACGAGTCGTGGCGCATGGGCTCAGTAATTGTGGCACACGGGCTTAGTTGCTCGGCGGAATGTGGCATCTTCCCGGACCAGGGCTTGAACCCATGTCCCCTGCATTGGCAGGCGGATTCTTAACCACTGCGCTATGAGGGAAGCGCAGCAGTCACATTTTTAAAGGTAAACTGTGTTGCCTTAAGGAAACTTGGTGTTTGTTTTGGCCTGAGCTTTCAAACTTTATAGCAATTTTGTTGGAAAAGATAGTTATTCTTTTTAGTAATTATCAGCTCAAATGTGTATATTATTATAGAAATTATAAAATATTATATATTTAAGCTTATCTCAACCCAAATAAAGACGAGAACTCTAGATGATTATTTTCTGTGATGTTTCACTTGTCCAAATTTCTATGAAACTGCCAAGAGCTAAGTTATATTTAGACATAGGTTGTTGTTAATATATACTTATCTATTTTTCTAATAACCTCCCATTGAGCTGATCAAGAACATGACTAGGAAACTGGGATTTTAATCCAGCTAATCTCTTTAAATTATACCTGTTTTTAATTGTTTATGTGTGCTTCATTCCATTTCAAAATAAGCTTGTTAAGTTAAGATGTCTTGGAAACCCCCCACCCCTGCAATGCATTTTTTGCAATGCAAATTCTTCCTAGTACAATAGGAAACCTTTCATAGGTTATCATAAAACCTTTGCCTTTCTGCTACAATTATGATTTCATTTATATTTCTCTTCTTCTTAATAAAATAGTGGCATGTCCAACACTTTTTTTTTGTTTTATTTATTTACTTATTTTTGGCCACACTGTGTGGCATGCAGGATCTTGGTTCCTCCGTCAGGGATTGAACCTGTGTCCCCTGCAGTGGAAGCCTGGAGTCTTAACCACTGGGCTTCCAGGCAAGTCCCATGTCCCACACTCTTATGGGGAAAATGATAATGTTATGTAATGCAATACCTTTGGGAACTCATTTTTTTTCCTTTTAACAAGACTGATGTGCTACAAATAGAGTTTTTTATAAATAATCAGAGGATGTCAAGAGTTCACAAATTCTGTTTGAATTTAGTCCATTTTAGAATGGAACATGTGATGAGATTTAGTCATTAGAATATTCTGAAAGAATACAACTCTATTTCATATTCTATGGATTTTGATATTGAATTAAGCCAAAGCTCACCTCAAACCAATATTCATATCTTTAATACTAAAGGCTGTTCATGTTATATCTTTTTGTTTTCAGAGTTCCTAAATGGTAATATATTTTCTTGCATTGATTTTGATAATTGAAATTATTTTAAAAATCAGGGCATTTTTAGAGTTGAACATTGCAGATGTTTGAAAGAAAAGGGCATCCCAATGCCAGATATTGTACTGTCAGAAGTCTCACATGGTGACATTCACCTTGCTGCACTCACCAAGGACCTGCCTTTTTCTGTGTCTTAGTTTGTTAGTGCTCAGAGGTGTCAATTTAAGCTGCACCAGTTCTGTTAAGCATTTTTGCAAGAAAACTTAGACCCGTTCTGAATGGTATCACTATAAATTCCTGGCCTTAGCTTCAACTACCACTCAAGATTCTAAGCAATCTACCTATGTGTTTTTAATCATCTCTCTCTACCATTAACCATATCTGGTTTTTTAAAAGTTGATTTATTTTCTCACATTCCACCTCACAGCAATAGTACAAATCATGAGCTTTTTTCAACATCTAGACACAAAATTAACTAAGCTACATATAGCTGTGCCTAGCATTTCCTCCTTCCTTTCTCTTGAAATGGAAGACTTGTCTTCCAGCCTAAGGATAATCCTTTTATTTTGCTTTAGATCTCAAATCCTTCACACTTTCTTGATTCTCAAGGAACGCATTATCTGAATTACCTTTTCTGTCTTCTGTATCCTCAACATTACCTTGTCTACTGAATTCCTTAACTTCCTCTTTTCTTCCTCCCCTTAACTTTAAGGGTAAACTTCTGGACTACAAATTCTTCATCTATAATAACGAACTACAAACATTTCACTAAACCCACCACCGCTTTCACTAAAGCTACTCTCTTAGCATCATTTAAATGTGCTATTAACTTCTTGTTAGAAAAGTTTTCAGGTGTTTCTCCAACCACTCTGGCTACTTCTTCTCAGTCTCTTTGCTAGATTCCTCTTTATCTATTCAAACGTTAAACGCTGATTTTCTCTGTGTTCTCTTCTAAATTTCAAATAATAACTGTATTCTGATCATTCCCGACTCTACATTTACACCTCAGAAACCTATCCCATATTTCAGACACATTTATCCACTAGCCTGCTAAATATCACCACATGATTGTCTTACCAGTAACCTAAATGAATTGTGTCATTATTTCCACTAAACTGATCCTTCTAATGTGATCTTTTATTTATTGAATGACACCAACATTCACTGAATGACCCAAACAAACCAAAAATTGAGTAGTACTATGCTTGACTACTCACTCTCCTTTACCACCCTCATCTAGTTAGCCATCAGATCCTGAGGATTCTACCTCCTGAAGAGCTCTCAAATGTAGCTACTCTAAATCAGGTTTCCATCAGTTGTTTTCTGGACTGCTGCAAGCCCTCTTCAAATTGGTTTTTTTCCTCCCATCTTGGCTTTACTACTCCCTATCTTCATTTCTGAGTTTTCCTCACTGTAGCTAGTGTTGTCATTCTAAAACCCAAATCTGCTTCTGTGATTTCCTAAGTTAAATCTTTGCTACTGGAAGTGAATTACTAGAGATTAGTGTGCAAGTCAAAACTCAGAACAAGAAGAGCTTATTGACTCTTACAAGCCTAGACTCATTATTCTCTCCAAAGTACATACATAAAATGAACAATGCTTCTTTCTTGGAATTTTCTAGGCTTGCAAGGATGAGCACTATCATTCCCCAGCTCCCTGTTTTAATAAACATATCCATTTTTAATATGTTAATACCTTCAATCATCAAATCTCACCAATATAGAAATGATACTACTTATATATGAAATTTAAATTAATATAATTAAATTAATATAATTCTCTGAGAGCAATCTTATTAATCTTAATTTTAAATCCCCATCAAGTTTCTTCGTGTGGTTTCCCCATGTACTCCTTACAAATATGAACTTATAAATCTTAACCATACCTCTTTTGTAGCATATGAAGATGTTGAGACCCATAGAAATTAATACACTTTTCCAAAGCAAGACAAAGCAAGTTCCTATCTCCCTAACCATTGCTGTTTCTGCTATATATTGCTACATATCTAGACATACAACTAAAGTTTATTCGTACTTTGGGTCCTTTGCCTGTGGTGGATGTATTTAATTTTAAGTTAGAACGTCCCTGTATTCTTCTTTTTTTTAAACATCTTTATTGGAGTATAATTGCTTTACAATGTTGTCTTAGTTTCTGCTGTATAACAAAGTGAATCAGCTATATGTATACATATATCCCCATATCCCTTCCCTCTTGTGTGTCCCTCCCACCCTTCCTATCCCACCCCTCTAGGTGGTCACAGCACGGAGCTGATCTCCCTATGCTATGGGGCTGCTTCCCACTAGCTGTCTGTTTTACATTTGGTAGTGTATATATGTCCATGCCACTCTCTCACTTCGTCCCAGCTTACCCTTCCCCCTCCCCGTGTCCTCAAGTCCATTCTCTATGTCTGTGTCTTTATTCTTGTCCTGCGCTTAGGTTCTTCAGAAACTTTTTGGTTTTTTTTTTTTTTTGATTCCATATATATGTGTTAGAATATGGTATTTATTTTTCTCTTTCTGACTTACTTTACTCTGTATGACAAACTCTAGGTCTATCCACCTCACTACAAATAACTCAATTTCATTTCTTTTTATGGCTGAGTAATATTCCATTGTATATATGTGCCACATCATCTTTATCCATTCATCTGTCGATGGACACTTAGGTTGTTTCCATGTCCTGGCTATTGTAAATAGTGCTGCAGTGAACATTGTGGTACATGACTCTTTTTGAATTATGGTTTCTTCAGGGTATATGCCCAGTAGTGGGATTGCTGGATCATATGGTAGTTCTATTTTTAGTTTTTTAAGGAACCTCCGTACTATTCTCCATAGTGGCTGTATTAACTTACATTCCCACCAGCAGTGCAAGAGGGTTCCCTTTTCTCCGCACCCTCTCCAGCATTTATTGTTTGTAGATTTTTTGATGATGGTCATTCTGACTGGTGTGAGGTGATACCTCATTATAATTTTGATTTTCATTTTTCTAAGGATTAGTGATGTTGAGCATCCTTTCATGTGTTTGTTAGCAATCTGTATATCTTCCCTGTATTCTTTTTTTTTTTAACATCTTTATTGGAGTATAATTGCTTTACAATGGTTTGTTAGATTCTGCTTTATAACAAAGTGAATCAGTTATACATATACATATGTTCCCATATCCCTTCTCTCTTGCGTCTCTCTCCCTCCCACCCTCCCTATCCCACCCCTCTAGGTAGTCACAAACCACTGAGCTGATCTCCCTGTGCTATGCGGCTGCTTCCCACGATCTATCTATTTTACGTTTGGTAGTGTATATATGTCCATGCCACTCTCTCACTTTGTCACAGCTTACCCTTCCCCCTCCCCATATCCTCAAGTCCATGCTCTAGTAGGTCTATGTCTTTATTCCTGTCTTACCCAAAGGTTCTTCATGACCTTTTTTTCTTTTTTTTTTTCCTTAGATTACATATATATGTGTTAGCATATGGTATTTGTCTTTCCCTTTCTGACTTACTTCACTCTGTATGACTGACTGTAGGTCCATCCACCTCACTAAAAATAACTCAATTTCGTTTCTTTTTATGGCTGAGTAATATCCCATTGTATATCTATGCCACATCTTCTTTATCCATTCATCCAATGATGGACACTTAGGTTGTTTCCATCTCCAAGCTATTGTAAATAGAGCTGCAATGAACATTTCAGTACCTGACTCTTTCTGAATTATGGTGTTCTCAGGGTATATGCCCAGTAGTGGGATTGCTGGGTCATATGGTCCTTCTATTTGTAGTTTTTTAAGGAACCTCCGTACTGTTCTCCATAGTGGCTGTACCAATTCACATTCCCACCAGCAGTGCAAAAGTGTACCCTTTTCTCCACACCCTCTCCAGAATTTATTGTTTCTAGATATTTTTATGATGGACATTCTGACTGGTGTGAGATGATATCTCATTGTAGTTTCGATTTGCATTTCTCTAATGATTAATGATGTTGAGCATTCTTTCATGTGTTTGTTGGCAGTCTGTATATCTTCTTTGGAGACATGTCTATTTAGGTCTTCTGCCCATTTTTGGATTGGGTTGTTTGTTTTTTTGTTATTGAGCTGCTTGTCAATTTTGGAGATTAGTCCTTTGTCAGTTGCTTCATTTGCAAATATTTTCTCCCATTCTGAGGGATGTCTTTTGGTCTTCTTTATGGTTTCCTTTGCTCTGCAAAAGCTTTGAAGTTTCATTAGGTCCCATTTGTTTATTTTTGTTTTTATTTTCATTTCTGTAGCAGGTGGGTCAAAAAGGATCTTGCTGTGATTTATGTCATTTAGTGTTCCGCCTATGTTTTCCTCTAAGAGTTTGATAGTTTCTGGCCTTACATTTAGGTCTTTAATCCATTTTGAGTTTATTTTTGTGTATGGTGTTAGGGAGTGATCTAATCTCATACTTTTACAGGTACCTGTCCAGTTTTCCCAGTACCACTTATTGAAGAGGCTCTCCTTTCTCCACTGTATATTCCTGCCTCCTTTATCAAAGATAAGGTGACCATATGTGCGTGGATTTATCTCTGGGCTTTCTATCCTGTTCCATTGATCTATCTTTCTGTTTTTGTGCCAGTACCATATTGTTTTGATTACTGTAGCTTTGTAGTATAGTCTGAAGTCCGAGCGCCTGATTCCTCCAGCTCCGTTTTTCGTTCTCAAGATTGCTTTGGCTATTCGGGGTCTTTTGTGTTTCCATACAAATTGTGAAATTTTTTGTTCTAGTTGTGTGAAAAATGACAGTGGTAGTTTGATAGGGATTGCATTGAATCTGTAGATTTTCACGATGTTGATTCTTCCAATCCAAGAACATGGTAATCTCTCCATCTATTTGTACCATCTTTAATTTCTTTCATCAGTGTCTTATAATTTTCTGCATACAGGTCTTTTGTCTCCTTAGGTAGGTTTATTCCGAGATATTTTATTCTTTTTGTTGCAATGGTAAATGGGAGTGTTTTCTTGATTTCACTTTCAGATTTTTCATCATTAGTGTATAGGAATGCCATAGATTTTTGTGCATTAATTTTGTATCCTGCTACTTTACCAAATTCATTGTTTAGCTCTAGTAGTTTTCTGGTAGCATCTTTAGGATTCTCTATGTATAGTATCATGTCATCTGCAAATAGTGACAGCTTTACTTCTTCTTTTCCGATTTGGATTCCTTTTATTTCCTTTTCTTCTCTGATTGCTGTGGCTAAAACTTCCAAAACTATGTTGAATAAGAGTGGTGAGAGTGGGCAACCTTGTCTTGTTCCTGATATTAGTGGAAATGATTTCAATCTTTCACCATTGAGGACGATGTTGCTGTGGGTTTGTCATATATGGCCTTTATTATGTTGAGGAAAGTTCCCTCTATTCCTACTTTCTGCAGGGTTTTTATCATAAATGGGTGTTGAGTTTTGTCAAAAGCTTTCTCTGCATCTATTGAGATGATCATATGGTTTTCCTCCTTCAGTTTGTTAATATGATGTATTATGTTGATTGATTTGCGTATATTGAAAAATCCTTGCATTCCTGGAATAAACCCCACTTGATCATGGTGTATGATCCTTTTAATGTGCTGTTGGATTCTGTTTGCTAGTATTTTGTTGAGGATTTTTGCATCTATGTTCATCAGTGATATTGGCCTGTAGTTTTCTTTCTTTGTGACATCCTTGTGTGGTTTTGGTATGAAGATGATGGTGGCCTCGTAGAATGAGTTTGGGAATGTTCCTCCCCCTGCTATATTTTGGAAGAACTTGAGAAGGATAGGTGTTAGCTCTTCTCTAAATGTTTGATAGAATTCGCCTGTGAAGCCATCTGGTCCTGGGCTTTTGTTTGTTTTGTTTTGTTGATTAATGCTTTCTATTTAACTGTAAAGAGAGAAAGAATGCAAACATTTAAAAAATACGCACAGAAACTCTACTGCACAATTTTTATAAGAATAAATAATATTTCCTCACATCACCAATTTATATTTCTGTTATAAAATGAACTGTTTATGACTGCAAAACCTTTTTCCTGGTCATTCTGTTTTTAATGGTTCAGTCTGTCAGTTTCCAGATAGAACTGAATTATCTACTAATTTTTAAAGTGTCTTTTCTTTTCAGAACAGCATAATTTTTAGTAAAGAAAATTAATACTATTTAAAATCTAAGTTTCTTTACACTCAGTAACACAGAAATGATATGAAATGGAAGGGAATTTATATTTGAGAAAACTTGATTCTATCATCTTATGATCAATATTTTCTAAAGAAAATATGATAGACATGAGTGTGATATCAGATTGTTTTGAAAAGTTAAAAACGAATACCTTTTAACAAAAAGTTTGGACGTTTTATATTCCTAGTATTATACAGGAAAAAAAAAATAAGGAAATGAGACACTAGATACTGAGCTGAGAATTAGAGAAATATGTGTTTTGCTGACTGGAATTAATTATGCTATATCCCTCTGTCTCTTTTTTGTTTTAAAATAAAGGAGGAAATATATGTAGAGCGGATGAGTTCCTTTGCAATAATTCCCTCTGTAAACTACATTTCTGGGTGTGTGATGGAGAAGATGACTGTGGAGACAACTCTGACGAAGCCCCTGACATGTGTGGTATGGCATTTCACGTGGCTCTAGATTGTACTCTCATCTCCTGATCTAGTGCGCCAGTGTGAATCGATGAAGTGGTGAGGTGAACCACAAATTAGGTAGATAAAGTATAGCCACAGATACAGCTTTTGGTCAGGTAATAAGAGATAACCCTGCTCAAAGTTTATGACTTTATAGAGAGCCCTCCTAAATCTGAACTTGCACATGTCACCAGTATTCAAAAGATAGATTATGGTCTGTCTAGGAGGATTTAGAGTAGTTGACCTTTTGAATTGAGTAAGGCTCATATAAGGACTTTGGCTTTATTCCCAATTGGTGTTTTAGGCTAAAACAATTTTTTTGACAGATAAGCATGGAAAAAATGTGCATAATCAAATCATGTACTTCCACAAGTCACCCACTACTGAGACTGTGGTTATTCAGAGAAGGGAAATAAATATACATAGAGATATACAGACATTATCTATCTATCTATATCTATCTACCTACCTATATCTATATCTATATATCTTACAAATGTTAGGCGGAGAACCGCAATTAGGAGTTATTTAACATTTAAATCTGAAAAGCTTAACAAAATTTATTTCTTCTTCAAATTCAAGTTACTTCTGACGTTAGTCAGAAGCGTGATTATGCAACCACGAGCTATAAATATAAATGTGTGCCTTTAGATCACCAAATTAAATGATTTTCTGTATTTGGTAAACACTTTTTTTCTTCATCTCATTCTTTTGCTAATCTCAGCAAAAAAGGTAATTTAACTTTTAATTTAAAGAAAAATACTACTACTTTGGGTATGACTAAATAGCACATCAGGTGAATTAAAGAAAGCATAGCATGAGTGTATGTTCTTAAATTCTATGTTCTATTTAGTATATCAAATTAATTATTTTGATAGATGATGATATTGACTACAGATGTTACAGTTGAAGGAAAAAATCTGAAACAAAGAGGCAGCTTTATTTTAAACATGTTTTAAAATTTGAAAAAGACAGTAGTTAGAGAATTGATCTCTGTAGGTACAACTGATAAGTGATATAACTAAATTTCAATTTCAGTTCTTCTACATAATCTTACAAAGTGAACTCTAGAGAATGACCAGAGATAGTATTGTTTCTGCATCATAATAGTTGAAAAAATATGAGTTTACCAGTATCAAGCCAAAACCTATTATTTTTATAAACTATGTTTTTTCTTCTATTCTCTATTCCACTTCAACACAAAACTATTGAGTGTAATAGGAAATGTTTGGAAACTAATTAACCACATGGGGCTCCAGAGTCATCCCCCTCCCCAGGACCACTTCAAGGGCCAGGAAGTGATTCTCAGGGACATGCTGCATAGCTGCTGGAAAACTTGTAAAATACATCCAGCTTAATTCTGTGAATATTTTTGCATTCCCCTCAGTCATCAGTATCAACACTGAGTCAAGCTATGATGTTCTGGAGACTGTACTAAGTAATTGGGATAAAAAAAAACCTGAACGGAACATGGTTCTCTTTGACAAGGAGATCTTATTCTGGTTGGAAAATAATAATTTCCATAAATTATATTTAAGCAATAGTAGAATTAAGTAAAGACAAGGCAGAGAGGGATAAGATGAACTCTGCCTGAAGGGGAATTCAGAAAGCAACAATTTTGAAAGATCTAGGCTAAAAGTCACCATAGGCATAGAGAACAGTGTGGGGAAAAGTATCATTCATTCATTTAATAAATATTTGTTAAGCTAGAGACTGTGATTATTTGTGGTGATATAATGATGAGAGAAACAGATATGGACCCAGACTTCACAGAGCTGAGAGTTAGTGGTAGAGGGATATTAATGATCACAAAAATATATAGTTATAAACTATGAACATGCAATGAAGAAAAAGTATAATAAGTTATAAAAAATATAGAACAGAAGGATTTTACTCAATCTTGGATTATAAGAAGTAACATTTGAGTTTGAGTCTGAGAAATTTATAGCTGCCAGGTAGGTGAAAGGGATGGAGTGAGAGTGGATAACACAACATTTTAGGCAAAGGAAACAAGATGTAGAAAGGCCCTGAGGTAGAGTGAACCATAGTTTACTAGAGAAGCTGAAAGACATGTGTGCTTGGAGAATACAGAGCAAGATAGATAATGGATGAAACTGAAGAGACAGGAGAGATACATGGAAACTTGTGAGTCTAGATAGGGATTTTTAGATTTAGCCTGAAAGCAATTAAAAGTACTATAGGGCTTCCCTGGTGGCGCAGTGGTTGAGAGTCCGCCTGCCGATGCAGGGGACGCGGGTTCGTGCCCCGGTCTGGGAGGATCCCACGTGCCGCGGAGCGGCTGGGCCCGTGAGCCATGGCCGCTGGGCCTGCGCGTCCGGAGCCTGTCCTCCGCAGCGGGAGAGGCCACAGCAGTGAGAGGCCCGCGTAAAGCATAAAAAAAAAAAAAAAAAAAAAAAAAAAAAAAAAAAAAAAGTACTATAGAATTTAAAATAGAGGAGGCACATAGTCATATTTATATTTCACAAATACTGGATAGAAATAGGCAAGAATAGTTAAGACAATTGCAGAGCTCAAGGCAAGCTATGCGGGTAGCTTGGATTAAGATAATGACAGACCATGATGGCAAAGTATACACAGTTTGAATGTGATTTAAAAAGCAAAATGAATTGGATTAAATAATGGAGTAGTTATAGGAGGCAAGAGACAGGAAGTTGCCCAGTATAATTTGTAGGCTGTTTTCACTTGCACATTTGAATGGATGGGGAACACAGGAAAAGGAACAGTTTTGCAAGTAAAGATTAGAAGTCTGGCTTGAGATGCATCTGAGAAGACATTCAAGTACTGATTTCAAGTAGGTGCTAGATGTTTGGTTCTAGAGCTTAAAGAGCTGGTCTAGAAATTTAAATTTGAGAGTCAGCATAAAATGTAGTAGTAAATACTATGGAATTTGTAAGATTTAGGCTGGGAGGGAGTAAAACATAAAAGGGGGGGGTATTAGGGTAGAATATTGAGGGCCACCAACATCTAGATAAATATGAACAGCCAGAAGAGATGAACAGCCAGAAGAGACTCAGGTGAGTGATAACAAAAGGATAAGCAAAAAGAAAAAGGAAGTATAACAAGAGAAATACGAAGGTAATAAAATATTTCAAGAAAGATGGGATAGTTCCTGAAGAAGCAGGGGAAATTAAGCTTCAGAGCAAGTGAAAAAATCAGTTTTAGATAAGGGTGACCCTTTGAAATGAGTTGATAGACTATATGCAGATGCAGGTGAATGTACACATATTTAATGATATAATGACATTTTTTTAATCTTTTAATCTCCATTTTTTTATGTATAGTAAGGAAGCATGTTCATATATAGAATGTGAAAGGTTGGTGTGGTAGGGAGATTCAAAAGGAATGCAGATTTGAATCATTACTGCAAAGGGTAAGAGTGACATTATATATAGATAGATATAAATATATAGATATAAATGAATGATTTCCAAGTAGTGTTCAGGGCCTACCTGGCATTGATAAATATTCATATTTGTGATATCAGTTGGTCTAGCAGTATGGTCATCTGCAACATTCCTGGGCTTCCCAGATGCAGACATTGGGATAGCAGATGGTTTCATTCATCTAAGTTTGGGATTCTGATAATTAAGATGAAAAAAGCAAAAGAGCCAGAGAATCCAGATTATTTGGACACAAGTGATTTTCTAAAAGTACTTAGAAAAATGTCCAACATATAAAGGTTATCAATAATTATCAAATAAGTAAATTAAAAATGGAATGTGGAATCTAATGTCAACAGAAAGGGAAGTAAAGAGAAAAAAGGCAATGGTAAATAAGGAAGAGTTAGACGTATCAATGGGCTAAAGTTTCAGGTAAGACTGAAAAAGTATCTTTAATGAGACTGGTTGAATTAAAAAGTTGGCTAATTGGAGATTGTTGTCAGAATTTGTTCAGACTTTTAAAATCAGTGGCTTTGTAAATGAAGCAATTGGAGGAAATAACAAATCCGGCTGTGTCAGTGTTTCTTATCTGCAGGCAGCAGGAACTGTCATTGGCTGAATTAAGAAGATAAATTTGTTGAAATCCACCCATGTCCACAGCCTTCTAGAAGAATGGGTGGCCTAGGTGGATTAGAGTAAAAGGACATTGGGTATGAGAAAATCAGGAAGTTAAGAGGTGCAGTTATTGGCTAGTTTGCTCATATGGATGTTGATGTCACCTAGGATGCTGGAATAATTTAGATGGAGAGAAATAGCTGTGAGGGATGGTGCTACAGTCTTCAGTGAATTGGGGAGGGGATGATGTTTATAAGGTTAATGAGAAAATAGAGATAAGAAAAAAATACAACCAAATGCCTGGCCCTCAAAATAACAGTTTTTGTTTTTAGTTTATTTTAAAAAATAGAATATGAATATATAGTAGCACAGTTCTGGAAGCCATAGTAGGAAATTATGATGTCTTCAAATATGAGATAACATGAGGTTTGAGCAATTTAAGAGACATTCCTAAAAAACCTGAAGAGGAGGAACTCTGGTTAGAGTGAAAAACAGATTTTAATTAAAACAAGGAAGGTGGCAAGAAGGAATATGGCATATTTAAGGAGCTAATAAAGAGTGACAAGGGATGAGTCTGTAGGAGTGGCATGGACAAGATAATGATAAGTCTATTATGCCATGTAAAGTATCTTAAATTTTATTCTGGAAGTGATGAATAGCTATGGAAGAAATTATCAGATTGCTGTTCTGGTGGCTTTGGGAGGATTTTCGGTTGGGCAATGAAACAGACATTAAGGATTCTACGACAGTCAACTCTGTAAGAAATAATAAATAGCTGAGCTGTTGGAGTTGTAACTGGTATGCGTGGAGATAAGAAGGCAAATTTGGGACAATACCAACTGCACTTGTTGACTAATAAGTGTTGAAGCATAGTGAGAGGATGCATTTAGAATAATCCCAAACTTGTGGCTATTATGTGCCACAAACTGAACTATGGAAATAAGACAGAGCTTGTTTGAGGAGAAGGAGGTCAAGGGAAGATGATGAAGAATTGAGCTTTGAACTTGTTGAATTTTAAATTCCCAAGGGAACGTCCTATAATTAACTATGAGATGCTAGAATTAGATAGCAAACTGAAAGTCTTCAGAATATAGTGTCAAGTAAATCCATGAGAATGAGTGAGAACATCTAAGCAGAGAATTCAAGAGTGAGAACATCAGGGGACCAATGATAGAACCGTGCAGTATTCCACATATGAGATTGGGAAGACATTAGAGATGTTTCCTACTTTAGGGGTAGAAGTCTTCAGATTCGATAGTGATGGAAAGTACAAGTGTAAAATTCCCTGGCTTTAATTGTTTATTTAAGTCTCATACACACACACACACACACACACACACACACACACACACATTAAAAATGAATAAGTAAGATCACCTTATTTGCCTTAAATACATATCGGCCCATTTGTTTATGGAGACAGAGAGTAAGAAACACAGTTATAGTGTTGTTGGGAATTTTTTTTTTTTTTTTTTTGCTGAATGACCTATTTTCAATTTTGGATCCATAACATATGCTTGCTCAAGCTCTATTCTGTGTGAAATTGCTCTTTCAGATAGCTGTGTCCTGCCATATTGTATAAACCATAGGCATAAATTAATTTGGTACACTAAGGGAAGTCAGCTAAGATAAAGCATTTGGAAATAAAGCCATGACATTTGGCTTTTTTTCTTACTTCATTCAACATTTCAGCTGTGCACTCTTTTCTGTTGTTAATATAAATAACTAGGATCATACCTTCTATTGTCACACATTTTTCTAGTATCTACATGTAAGCACTTCCCACAACAAAAGATATTCAGAAAAGATAGATTATGGATTTGAAAAGGAAAAAAGTAAAAGGAAGACAAAAGAAGGATGGTTCTTCATAAGTCAGTATACCCAAAGGAGCTGCTTTGTTTTTCTTTTTTTTCAGAAAAATTTCTTTGCCCACCCACAAGACCACACAGATGCAGAAATAACAGAATATGCCTGCAGCCTGAGCAAATGTGCAATGGGGTTGATGACTGTGGGGACAACTCAGATGAAGATCCCTGTGGTGGTAAATCTTTTTAATGTGAAATAATTGATTCAGTGGTAGCTACAGATAATATAATGATTTTAGGGCTTAAAAAATTAAAAAAATATATTTTCAATATTCTTCATACAGGGTATGAAGATAATCCACTAACATTTGATTTGCATAGTAGAGCTGTGCAACTTTATCCGCTCCCTCCAGGTCTGTAACTCTCCATTGGTTATAGGTACTTTTTTCTAGAAAGTACTGCATGAGAGAAACAATATAGTGGTTTAAAATATTCTGTTAAACAACTTCTTGGGGGAAAAGTGTTTATATAGATTGTATGTATGCGTACACAGTCCCTTTTTCACAATTCAGAAATTAAAACTCAAAAAACCAAAAGCTTTACTAAAATATGCAGCAAAACCATTTGGTGACAGACCCTGACTTGAACTGATCTGAGGTAGTTTATATTACTTTTTAAAAAAAAATCTCACTTAGGGTGAATATTCAAAAATTTTCCTGTGGAAATATAGTGTTATTTATTATAAGGTAAATACAGTGTTATTTTTCTAAGAATCAAAAATTTCAGAATGTTTTTTTCATTTAGCCCCAAGAACTTCAAATAAAGGATTATGGATCTATGTTTTTCATAGTGTTTAGCAAAATTTGAAGCTGTTATAGACTCAGTAAATTTGTTTTGATTCTGTGAAGTGCTGATCATTTTTTAAATAACTCTATAGGTAAGCTTACATATAAAGCAAGACCTTGTAAAAAAGATGAGTTTGCTTGCAGTAATAAAAAATGTATCCCTATGGACCTCCAGTGCGATCAGCTTGATGACTGTGGAGATGGTTCAGACGAACAAGCCTGCAGAATAAGTGAGTTTGTTTCCTGTTAAAATGCAGCAACACACAAGTTCAATTTCTGCTTCAACATGACTAAAATTTTCTTTACTGCTGTGAGAAAAGACTGCTCTTCCAAATGTGCTTAAGTAATACTTGTCTTTAGGCCTTTGCCAAAGTAACCTTAGAATATCATTTTAATTAAAGTATGAGGTAGGAAAGGTTGATTTTACAATGAGTATATTTGTTAAAGCTGAAACTTTATCCAAATACAGACCTTGATATCAGCAAAGAAATCTATATTCCTTAATATTTTATTTATAAAATATAAATTTAATAGTTTCTGAATTTTACAAACAGTGATATTCATTTGAATGATGGTAAAGGTCTTAATAATTTGTTTAATGTTTTAAAATCTTAATCCATTGCTGAGTCATTCTCAAAGACGACATCATTATTTTATTCAGTTAGAGTGCTATGATACTTAAGTTATGAGACCTTGATTGTGAATAATTTTGTGTTTAATGTTTGATATCTGATTTTTCCATATTGGGAAAACTAATTAAACTTATGACCTTAAATTCATATTGCTTGTAAAAGTCACAAAATAGTTCCAATTCTTGAGTCTTTTATTTTGTTCTCATTTATACATAAGTTGTTCCTCACTGGATGTTGAAGCAGTATCCACCAGGATATGGCCATGTATATCTCAATCGTGGTGTATATAATTCCACTGGTGTATTTTAATTAATTACAAAATAGTCAAGAATCAGTGGGAATTAACATTATATTTCTGATAATTAAGGTTTTCATATTTCTCATGTAATTAGATTTAAGTCAAATAGAGCTAATTCAATGTTACCCCTATAATAATGTCCCTCTCTTTTATTTGCACTCTAAAATATTTTCCTGAATTGGAGATAAAGCAATGAAGTTGCAACTACCATGCTGGAAACTACAAATAACACATAGTCTGTCCTAACTTGTATTGCAGTCCATGTCCATTGGAGCATATTACAAACTCAAATGCTGCTCCCTGTATGTGTTTAGGAACTGATAATTTAACCTCTTGCTTGAGTAACATGGTAGTACCCTTGACTGAGTTCCTGAATACTAAGTTTAAGTTAGCAAGAGATGCCTACATCTCTAGGTAGCTTCTAGGGAATGTTTTGGTTCTTAGAGAAGAATGTGACTTTTGTACATTGTATCATGCTAAAGGTAGACTGTCATTAGAGCCATTGATTCTCGAATTCCTTTTGGAAAGTAGTATAGCTCAATCACAGCTGTAAATATCAGCTGTTGGCAGCTTGGTCTAAACTATCCCTAATGTAATTGATTTTGGTTTTTATCTGCTTCTATACCTTTATAAGAAATGAGGGCTTATATGGGGAGAAGACCATAACCTTATAAATTCAAAAAGAGTTATCTATGGAATAATAAATGTAATTTCAAATTAAGAAAAATAGTAAACTCCCACTCAGGAATTAGAATTATATCAGTTTTGATCATATTTTTAAATCCTAGCTCCCGCTGAATATACCTGTGAAGATAATGTGAATCCATGTGGAGATGATGCATATTGTAATCAAATAAAAACATCTGTTTTCTGTCGCTGTAAGCCTGGATTTCAGAGAAACATGAAAAACAGACAGTGTGAAGGTATAGTACATTTCCTCAACAGCTTGCTCTTAAATCTTTAGGTTAGAAAAGACTCCCAAAGCTGCTAAATTGTGAGATGACAGGGGACTGATTTTCATCAGAATGGTGCATATCTATGGGATACCGTTTTACTTTTGAGAGTAAAAGTCCCTGGGGTCAAGAAACTGCACTGCTAAGCTAACCGTTGCTGAGGCTTACAAAGCCTTTCCTATAGCAGATTCAGACCTGCAGGAATTTCTATTGTATTGTTACAATTGTGTTTTGAAATGCAAATAACGAAATTGCTGGTTCAGAAACTATTGAAGAATTAGAGGCCTTCGCGAAAGAATTTGTTTATGATCCCACACTTCTCTTGAGTTGTGGCATTTGCAATACTGCGATAGGTAATTCACTTTTAGAGAATTGTGGGCTTTTGTCCTAACACCACGTCTTAAACAGTGCTTTATATTATCAAGAGTGTCTCCTAAAATTCAAAGACAGGATTTAAATAAATCTCTGTCAGCTTACTTGTGATCATTTAAAAACTGAGCATGTAAGGGAGCCAGAATCTCATAGTAAGTTATATGTAAATATAATTTACACGTCTTTAACTACAGAGCCATGAAATAAAGACCTATATGCACTTTCTGCCAGTTTCTCCATTAATATTGATATTATTGTGGTTAGAGCCAAACCTAAATTATCCAAGTCTGGCTTATCCAGGGCAAATTCAACTCGTAAAATGCTTTCACCTACAAGCTCTCTTCTTGATTGTCTCCTTGTGTTATTCTTGGGTAAATAAAAGAGATTTTTACTTTGTGTCAATCAAAATGGAATTATTGAAATTAATTATACTCATCCAAAGGGGAAATAATTGTAATCACATCATATATATGAACATCTTGAGTTATATACTTGTTTAGATTATTCATGCCATTTTATTTCTTCATTAACGTGGAACACTGAAAACTGACAACTTAAGTTTCTCTATTTTAATAAAAAAGCGAATTATTTCTCGACTAGATTATTTCTTCTTTCGGGAGATACTTTTTTGATGGCTGAGAGCTGATACCATGTATTTTACTTATCCCTGGTATAGCATTTGTTAACAAGTAAATTCAGTTTTGTCTCTTTAGCCTACACTTCAATTAAACGCAGAATTGCACTCCTGAGAGTACGTAAGTTCACTTTGGGCAAAGTATCATAGTAGAGACAATAGAATCAAGAAGCCTGAGTTTAAGCCTTGGCACTGTCACTTACAAATGTTACTGGGAAAGTCCTCATCTCTACCACTGAGGCTTTGGAAAACTGCTGAGTGCTAAACAAGAGAAAATTACTATTGCTGTGCTTATCCTTAAATTCCTCTAATTCAAAAGGAGGATTTATCTCACAAATTTATTATGTAATTAGGGCAACTATAAGTGATAAAGGGGACAGAGGAATTGAAAGCAGAAGTAGAGGAGGTAAAGAAAAAGAAAGTAGATAATTCACCAGAATCACCTGACCTCAATCCTGGCCCTGCTTAAAACTTTAAAATTTGAGGCATGTGCTAAGCCATAGAATATTGCCTAAGATTTATTTATTACTTACGATTTATATATATTTATTTTTATGTAGGCATTCAAGATTTTGTTGTTGTTTGTTCACTTGGCCCTTCTTGTTACATAGTCACTTTGTATACATGAAGCCAGGAGTGTGTTAGAGGTGTATCCATATCTTCATTCTTTGCCAGGAATTGTGCAAAATGTTGACAATAAAAAAATGAATAAATACTAATTTATGATCCCAAGGGACTGACAGTCAAGTAGAGGATATGAATATGTGACCACATACATGAAATACCATATGAACTATATTTCATATGTGTGGCATAAGATAGAGATTCCAAGAGAGCAAAAAGTGGAGAATCTAGGAGATAGATAACCATTACTGTATATTGGTGAAAACCAGGGAATGCTTCACTTCAGGTGAATCTTGAGAGATGAGTAGAAATTTTCTATGTAAAAAGCAAGGGCATTACAGGACACAGGAATATCATATGATATGTGCAAAGGTATGGTGGCAGGTAATCAGAAAACTCAACCTTTATTTGAGTGAATGAAAATACTAGGGAAGTTTGAAATGGATATTTCAACGTGTTAGGTGGATTAACAAGCAATGCACAAACAATTGATGAGTCATTATAGTGAAACTTGTGAAAAAATTGTTATGGCCGGAAAATATTACATAGCAAGTCACAGATTGTAACAGTTTGAAAAGAAAATGAAAGAAATAGGAATAATAAGTTGAAGAACACAAAATACATGTCTTTTTTGGAAAAGTGGAAAGAATGACAGTACTAATTGGGGTTATGATGGTGCTATTTTGAGCTCTTCTTTTCTAGACCTTAATGAATGTTTGGTGTTTGGCACGTGTTCCCACCAATGTGTAAATATGGAAGGATCCTATAAATGTGTGTGCGACCAGAATTTTCAAGAAAGAAATAACACCTGCATAGCAAAAGGTAAGGATATATAACCATTACTTTAAATGTTATTATAATTTGCTGTAAACATTTTATGGGAAAAAAAGTTTCATATTGCATTTTAGCAATGGCTTAATGCCTGAAAATATAAAATAAATCTCTTTTTAATTTATCATTCTTAATATAATCTGGGAAGGTTTATAAACATGGCTGTCAAATACCTGGCTACTATTAAAATCACTTTTGTGTTTGAAACAATTTATCAGGAGGTAAAATTTAAAAGCCAATGTGATAGAATATGAAGTATCTTTCTTTATGGCCTGCTCTCAGTGTACTTGAGGAAACATTATACCACTAGGATAAAAATAACGAGTCAAATTAAATGTTAGCATTATAAGGAGGATGGAATTTTGAGTAAGAACTTAAAGGTTTTAAAATAAAATTATGTCTTCAAGTTCAGACCTCCTCTACTTATATCATTTTTAAAAAATTAAATTACAGATATATATTTGGGGCTTCTTAGATATGGCTTTAATGCTTTTATGTTTTTACTAAATAATATTGTGATTTAAATATTGTTAGCTACAGGGCATGATTAACAATGTTAATAAGACAGTTATTACAAGAGGAAAGCAACATGATACAGTGAATCAAGCAAGAATGGGCTATGGAATTAGACAGCCTTGTATTTGAATCCCAGCATTGCACCTGATTGTGTGGCCTCGGGGAAGTTAAACTCTCTGAGCCTCAGTTCCTCATCTGTAAAATGGGAGGCCTAATCCTTACTTTCCATGGTTGTTGTAAGAGGAGATAAATTGTCAAAGACTTAATACATCTCCTATCACATAGTAACCATTTACTAAGTGAGAGCTATTGAGCCTATAGAGCTGAACTACAACTCGTGTATTATTTTTTTTTTAATTTGCAGATATTATATATGCAATTCAGTCTTTCTTTACGGTTTCATTAATATTTCAATTACTATTTTCAGGATTCTCTTTAGGGTTTTACTTGTCTCAGTATGCAAATTACATCAGTATTGTATTGTAGGTGACAAAATTTCAGGCTACATGGTTCCAGTTAGCAAGATTCTAGAAAATATTGAGATTATGGCATGTTAATATAATAAACACTGATAATTTTATAAAATAAAAATAAAAGAACATTTGACATATATGAATATTGGAAGAAGACTCTTCATCTTGTAATTTTTATTTCTTAGCCTAAGGTAATGACCAGTCAGGTGCATAAACTAAATGCTCAGGAATGTCTGAGGCTTAGTGAGTATATAACATGGTATTTGAATATTCAGATCCAAAGCATTAAAACATAAGGTATTGTGACTTACCAGATAGAAATTCCTTTTCATAAAAAGGATATCTACTACAAATACCTAATTTCTAGCCATAAGGTAAGCTTTGACCTAAGAAAACCTCCATTAATAACTCTTAGAAATGTTTAGTTAAGTGTGTTTTAGAAATGTCATGAAGACTAAAAGATGGTATAAAGCCGGTTTATTTTTATTGAGCAAGAAACTATGTTAAGAATAACAATTCAAGTTAATTTAAAAGTACATTTGTTGCTTTTACATTAGTTGAATTTTATTTTATTTTTGTATTTTATTATAATAATCTCCAGGCTCTGAAGATCAAGTTCTCTACATTGCTAATGACACTGATATCCTGGGTTTTATATATCCATTCAACTACAGTGGCGATCATCAACAAATTTCTCATTTTGAGCATAATTCAAGGATAACAGGGATGGATGTATATTATCAGAGAGATATGATTATTTGGAGTACTCAGTTTAATCCAGGCGGAATTTTCTACAAAAGGATACATGGCAGAGAAAAAAGGCAAGCAAACAGTGGCTTGATTGTAAGTAAATAAAATTGAATATTTGAAGGCTCACACCTTCCCCCACTTCCCTGTTTTTTTAATCTGTCAATCACAGTATCTGATTATAAGAGGTAATTAATATATTCAGTGATTCCTCCCAGTATTCTCCCTGTATAGAACTAGAACATTTCCCTACTCCTTTATTCTCATAGCTGGGTACAATTCATTTTAATTGCATGATATTATGTGTTTCTTTTAATATATTTTCTGTAGTTACATAAGAATGGTAATTAATAATACCTAAAATTTCTAGAACTTTCTGTATTTTATAGTATTTAATAATATATTATGAACATGAGGGTTTTTTTTCATCATGAGATCATATTGGGAACCATCACTTTGTTTTTACATTAGAAAATAAACTCAAAAATATACAGGATAAATTGTTTCATTTTTAACAATATGAGAAATATAGTTCTCTTCTAGGGCAAGAGATCAATTCGATAGTGTAATCATTTCTTCTGACTCCTAATAACTATATTTTAGGGAACATCCAAAATAGAGCAGTATTGTTTACTGGTGTATGACGGACACATTGATTATCATGGTTATTCCTTTTGAGAAAAATAAACTAGAACATTTGTTTAGACTTGTGGTTGTAGGTTATCCTTTTTTGTTTTAGGGCATGTCAATTTATTATGTATTTTATATTTTGAAGCAAATTGGCAGAGAAATAACAGATAAAGACTTATTTTGGGGGGGCCTGGCCCATTCCCATACAACCAAAGGGTCAAATACTATCACAGTAGGATTAACTTACTTTAATCCTACTAAATAATTAAAGCTTTGTATTTGAAACAAATCAGAGACACCTATCTGGAAGTCTTCACTACCTTTTTCAGAGGTATCTACTGTAAATATTTGAACTCTGTGAATATCATTTGATGGAAATCTAGAACACTATTTTTTATCAGTAGTAGGTGTCAATAAGCTGGTTTTAAAAGAAGCTATATTATTAGCTTTTAAATTCAGTTTAGATTAAATTAACTGTGAGTAAAAATCCATATATACCAGAGTTGTTTCTTTAACTCCTCCTCCCCCAAACCCAGTGTTATACAAAGCTTTAGTTCTATTAAGGGTAGTTCTAGGACAGAGCCAAGAACTTCAGTGGATCACTCTGCCCTCCTTCACTCACATATCATCTCCTTCCAATCAGACCAAAAGACTGACTCAGTCTTGACTAGCTTTAGCTTTCTTTATCTTTAAAACAGAAGTTTGCTTTGCAAAAACATTGTTCCTATGGTACAGTTTCATGTATTAATGAAGTGATAGAGTATATATTGTGAAATTACACTGACTGGGTTTTAATCTTGTTCCTGTTGCTTACTAGCTTCTTAGCTTCTCTGTACTCTCCATTTCATGAGGTTTTAGTGAGGAATGCACGTGCGCACACACACACACACACACACACACTATATTTATATTAGCATTAATAGTTCTTGGCACATAAATACTGTATAGATTAACAGAATGATATGATAATGATGGTGATGATGTTGATGATGACTGGCAAAATTTTCTTCCCTATAATGCATATTCTCACATTAAAAATTAATTGCAAATTACTCTTGCCTGAATTTGATAGTTGCTAAAAATATATCTTTATTTTTCATATAATTTTCAGTGAAAATGATTTGATAATTTTTTAGCTTTGTCCTTGGGGAGATGGATAAATACAATCAGTAGCCTCTAGCAAACTGTTTATTGTGGGCCATGAGCCAAACTTGTTTAATAGCTAAATATTTATTCTTATGTATAAATGGATCAATATATAAAAATGGATCAATATATACTTTATTTATATTTTTTACATATTTTAATTTTTAATTTTATTAATGTGGTATAGAGTCTTTCATCATCAATGCAAAGTTATTGATTAGCCTTTTTCTAATAGGATTTGAAACATCATTAGTCTTTTAATGGTAGTAATAAGATGTATTGTGTAATCTAGACTTTCTATTTGTTTTTCTCTCTCTTCTTAGACCTACCAATGACTAACAGTATTCAATAGGAAAAAAAGTGGGTAACAGTAGGGTACATTTTCTAGAAGCCCATCATAGCTAACTAAATGTCATGATTATAAGGTTGGAACCTCTGAGCCATGAATTTTACCACCATGTTCTAAACCATTAAGCATTCTGTAGAGATTCCAACCAGTGCATTATATATATGTATAAAAATACCTAAGGCTACACTGATAAGGGCAATTATTTAACTTTGCTTCCTAAACCTTTTTATAATCCTGATATCTCAATATTATAAATATGGAATAAATCCATTCTCACCACCTTAAGTTAATGAGCAATGTGCATTCTAGAATGATTAAATGACTTATCTATGGCCATGCAGCTATAATGTGACACAATTTAGACTTTAACTTGAGATACTTGCTACATCTCTGAGTCTCAACATACTCATCTGAACGCTAACTACTTTATTGAAGTAGAAAATTTCCAAAGTCCCTTCCAGATAGTAAATATGTATGATTTCCCCAAAAATTGTGACATAGTTTATATCTATTCACTTATTACCTGGACAATTTGTATTTATTTCTTTGAAATCCATCTTGTATATAAAGAATTGATTTTCTACCCTCATGAATTTCCCTGCAATGTATTATATTTGCTCCTTTAACAGTCACCAGATAGTCATCCATTAGTTTAATGAACATGCACTCTATTTCATCTTCTAAGTTTTGGCACAATTATTTTTTTTTTTTTTTTTTTTTTTTTTTTTAAACATCTTTATTGGGGTATAATTGCTTTACAATGGTGTGTTAGTTTCTGCTTTACAACAAAGTGAATCAGCTATACATATACATATGTTCCCATATGTCTTCCCTCTTGCGTCTCCCTCCCTCCCACTCTCCCCATCCCACCCTTCCAGGCTGTCACAAAGCACCGAGCTAATATCCCTGTGCCTTGCGGCTGCTTCCCCCCAGCTATCTACCTTACTACGTTTGTTAGTGTGTATATGTCCATGACTCTCTCTCGCCCTGTCAAAACTCACCCTTCCCCCTCCCCATATCCTTAAGTCCGTTCTCCAGTAGGTCTGCGTCTTTATTCCTATCTTACCCCTAGGTTCTTCATGACATTTTTTTCCCTTAAATTCCATATATATGTGTTAGCATACGGTATTTGTCTTTGTCTTTCTGACTTACTTCACTCTGTATGACAGATTCTAGGTCTATCCATCTCATTACAAATAGCTCAATTTCATTTCTTTTTAAGGCTGAGTAATATTCCATTGTGTATATGTGCCACATCTTCTTTATCCATTCATCCGATGATGGGCGCTTAGGTTGTTTCCATGTCCTGGCTATTGTAAATAGAGCTGCAATGAACATTTTGGTACATGACTCTCTTTGAATTTTGGTTTTCTCAGGGTATATGCCAAGTAGTGGGATTGCTGGGTCATATGGTAATTCTATTTGTAGTTTTTTAAGGAACCTCCATACTGTTCTCCACAGTGGCTGAACCAATTCACATTCCCACCAGCAGTGCAAGAGTGTCCCCTTTTCTCCACACCCTCTCCAGCATTTATTGTTTCTTGATTTTTTGATGATGGCCATTCTGACTGGTGTGAGATGATATCTCATTGTAGTTTTGATTTGCATTTCTCTAATGATTAATGATGTTGAGCATTCTTTCATGTGTTTGTTGGCATTCTGTATATCTTCTTTGGAGAAATGTCTATTTAGGTCTTCTGCCCATTTTTGGATGGGGTTGTTTGTTTTTTTGTTATTGAGCTGCATGAGCTGCTTGTAAATTTTGGAGATTAATCCTTTGTCAGTTGCTTCATTTGCAAATGTTCTCCCATTCTGAGGGTTGTCTTTTGGTCTTGGTTATGGTTTCCTTTGCTGTGCAAAAGCTTTGAAGTTTCATTAGGTCCCATTTGTTTATTTTTGTTTTTATTTCCATTACTCTAGGAGGTGGGTCAGAAAGGATCTTGCTGTGATTTATGTCACAGAGTGTTCTGCCTATGTTTTCTTCTAAGAGTTTGATAGTTTCTGGCCTTACATTTAGGTCTTTAATCCATTTTGAGCTTATTTTTGTGTATGGTGTTAGGGAGTGATCTAATCTCATACTTTTACATGTACCTGTCCAGTTTTCCCAGCACCATTTATTGAAGAGGCTGTCCTTTCTCCACTGTACATTCCTGCCTCCTTTATCAAAGATAAGGTGTCCATATGTGCGTGGGTTTATCTCTGGGCTTTCTATCCTGTTCCACTGATCTGTCTTTCTGTTTTTGTGCCAGTACCATACTGTCTTGATTACTGTTGCTTTGTAATATAGTCTGAAGTCAGGGAGCCTGATTCCTCCAGCTCCTTTTTTCGTTCTCAAGATTGCTTTGGCTATTCGGGGTCTTTTGTGTTTCCATACAAATTGCGAAATTTTTTGTTCTAGTTCTGTGAAAAATGCCAGTGGTAGTTTGATAGGGATTGCATTGAATCTGTAGATTGCTTTGGGTAGTAGAGTCATTTTCACAATGTTGATTCTTCCCATCCAAGAACATGGTATATCTCTCCATCTATTTGTATCATCTTTAATTTCTTTCATCAGTGTCTTATAATTTTCTGCATACAGGTCTTTCGTATCCTTAGGTAGGTTTATTCCTAGATATTTTATTCTTTTTGTTGCAATGGTAAATGGGAGTGTTTTCTTGATTTCACTTTCAGATTTTTCATCATTAGTATATAGGAATGCCAGAGATTTCTGTGCATTAATTTTGTATCCTGCTACTTTACCAAATTCATTGATTAGCTCTAGTAGTTTTCTGGTAGCATCTTTAGGATTCTCTATGTATAGTATCATGTCATCTGCAAACAGTGACAGCTTTACTTCTTCTTGTCCAATTTGGATTCCTTTTATTTCCTTTTCTTCTCTGATTGCTGTGGCTAAAACTTCCAAAACTATGTTGAATAAGAGTGGTGAGAGTGGGCAACCTTGTCTTGTTCCTGATCTTAGTGGAAATGCTTTCAGTTTTTCACCATTGAGGATGATGTTTGCTGTGGGCTTGTCATATATGGCTTTTATTATGTTTAGGAAAGTTCCCTCTATGCCTACTTTCTGGAGGGTTTTTATCATAAATGGGTGTTGAATTTTGTCGAAAGCTTTCTCTGCATCTATTGAGATGATCATATGGTTTTTCTCCTTCAATTTGTTAATATAGTTTATCACATTGATAGATTTGCATATATTGAAGAATCCTTGCATTCCTGGAATAAACCCCACTTGATCATGGTGTATGATCCTTTTAATGTGCTGTTGGATTCTGTTTGCTAGTATTTTGTTGAGGATTTTTGCATCTATGTTCATCAGTGATATTGGCCTGTAGTTTTCTTTCTTTGTGACATCCTTGTCTGGTTTTGGTATCAAGGTGATGGTGGCTTCGTAGAAGGAATTTGGGAGTGTTCCTCCCTCTGCTATATTTTGGAAGAGTTTGAGAAGGATAGGTGTTAGCTCTTCTCTAAACGTTTGATAGAATTCACCTGTGAAGCCATCTGGTCCTGGGCTTTTGTTTGTTGGAAGGTTTTTAATCACAGTTTCAATTTCAGTGCTTGTGATTGGTCTGTTCATATTTTCTATTTCTTCCTGATTCAGTCTTGGCAGGTTGTGCATTTCTAAGAATTTGTCCATTTCTTCCAGATTGTCCATTTTATTGGCATAGAGTTGCTTGTAGTAATCTCTCATGATTTTTTTTATTTCTGCAGGGTCAGTTGTTACTTCTCCTTTTTCATTTCTAATTCTATTGATTTGAGTCTTCTCCCTTTTTTTCTTGATGAGTCTGGCTAGTGGTTTATCTATTTTGTTTATCTTCTCAAAGAACCAGCTTTTAGTTTTATTGATCTTTGCTATTGTTTCCTTCATTTCTTTTTCATTTATTTCTGATCTGATTTTTATGATTTCTTTCCTTCTGCTAGCTTTGGGGTTTTTTTTGTTCTTCTTTCTCTAATTGCTTGAGGTGCAAGGTTAGGTTGTTTATTCGAGATGTTTCCTGCTTCTTAAGGTGGGCTTGTATTGCTATAAACTTCCCCCTTAGAACTGCTTTTGCTGCATCCCATAGGTTTTGGGTCGTTGTGTCTCCATTGTCATTTGTTTCTAGGTATTTTTTTATTTCCTCTTTGATTTCTTCAGTGATCACTTCATTATTAAGTAGTGTATTGTTTAGCCTCCATGTGTTTGTATTTTTTACAGATCTTTTCCTGTAATTGATATCTAGTCTCATGGCGTTGTGGTCGGAAAAGATACTTGATACAATTTCAGTTTTCTTAAATTTACCAAGGCTTGATTTGTGACCCAAGATATGATCTATCCTGGAGAATGTTCCATGAGCACTTGAGAAAAATGTGTATTCTGTTGTTTTTGGATGGAGTGTCCTATAAATATCAATTAAGTCCATCTTGTTTAATGTATCATTTAAAGCTTGTGTTTCCTTATTTATTTTCATTTTGGATGATCTGTCCATGGGTGAAAGTGGGGTGTTAAAGTCCCCTACTATGAATGTGTTACTGTTGATCTCCCCTTTTATGGTTGTTAGTATTTGCCTTATGTATTGAGGTGCTCCTATGTTGGGTGCATAAATATTTACAATTGTTATATCTTCTTCTTGGATCGATCCCTTGATCATTATGTAGTGTCCTTCTTTGTCCCTTTTAATAGTCCTTATTTTAAAGTCTATTTTGTCTGATATGAGAATTGCTACTCCAGCTTTCTTTTGGTTTCCATTTGCATGGAATATCTTTTTCCATCCCCTTACTTTCAGTCTGTATGTGTCTCTAGTTCTGAAGTGGGTCTCTTGTAGACAGCATATATAAGGGTCTTGTTTTTGTATCCATTCAGCCAATCTGTGTCTTTTGGTGGGAGCATTTAGTCCATTTACATTTAAGGTAATTATTGATATGTATGTTCCTATTTCCATTTTATATATTGTTTTGGGTTCGCTACTATAGGTCATTTCCTTCTCTTGTGTTTCGTGTCTAGAGAAGTTCCTTTAGCATTTGTTGTAAAGCTGGTTTGGTGGTGCTGAACTCTCTCAGCTTTTGCTTGTCTGTAAAGGTTTTAATTTCTCCATCAAATGTGAATGAGATCCTTGCTGGGTAGAGTAGTCTTGGTTTCAGGCTCTTCTCCTTCATCACTTTCAGTATGTCCTGCCACTCCCTTCTGGCTTGTAGGGTTTCTGCTGAGAGATCAGCTGTTAACCTTATGGGGATTCCCTTGTGTGTTATTTGTTGTTTTTCCCTTGCTGCTTTTAATATGCTTTCTTTGTATTTAATTTTTGACAGTTTGATTAATATGTGTCTTGGCGTGTTTCTCCTTGTATTTATCCTGTATGGGACCCTCTGTGCTTCCTGGACTTGATTAACTATTTCCTTTCCCATATTAGGGAAGTTTTCAACTATGATCTCTTCAAATATTTTCTCAGTCCCTTTCTTTCTTTCTTCTTCTTCTGGAACCCCTATAATTCGAATGTTGGTGCGTTTCATGTTGTCCCAGAGGTCTCTGAGACTGTCCTCAGTTCTTTTCATTCTTTTGTCTTTATTCTGCTCTGCAGTAGTTATTTCCACTACTTTATCTTCCAGGTCACTTATCCGTTCTTCTGCCTCAGTTATTCTGCTATTGATCCTATCTAGAGTGATTTTAATTTCATTTATTGCATTGTTCATCGTTGCTTGTTTCATCTTTAGTTCTTGTAGGTCCTTGTTAACTGTTTCTTGCATTTTGTCCATTCTACTTCCAAGATTTCGGATCATCCTTACTATCATTATTCTGAATTCTTTTTCAGGTAGATTGCCTATTTCCTCTTCATTTGTTAGGTCTGGTGGGTTTTTATCCTGCTCCTTCATCTGCTGTGTGTTTTTCTGTCTTCTCATTTTGCTTATCTTACTGTGTTTGGGGTCTCCTTTTTGCAGGCTGCACTTTCGTAGTTCCCGTTGTTTTTGATGTCTGTCTCCAGTGGCTAAGGTTGTTTCAGTGGGTTGTGTAGGCTTCCTGGTGGAGGGGACTAGTGCCTGTGTTGTGCTGGATGAGGCTGGATCTTGTCTCTCTAGTGGGCAGGTTCACGTCTGGTGGTGTGTTTTGGGGTGTCTGTGGCCTTATTATGATTTTAGGCAGCCTCTCTGCTAAAGGGTGGGGTTGTGTTCCTGTTTTGCTAGTTGTTTGGCATAGGTTGTCCAGCACTGTGGCTTGCTGGTCGTTGAGTGAAGCTGGGTGCTGGTGTTAAGATGGAGGTCTCTGGGATATTTCTACCGTTTAATATTATGTGGAGCTGGGAGGTCTCTTGTTGACCAGTGTCCTGAAGTTGGCTCTCCTACCTCAGAGGCAGAGCCCTGACTCCTGGCTGGAGCACCAAGAGCCTTTCATCCACACAGCTCAGAATAAAAGGGAGAAAAAGTAGGGAGAATTAGTAGAAGTATGAGTAAAGAAAGAAGGAAAGGAGGAAAGGAAGGAAGGAAGAAAGAAGCAAAGAAGGAAAGAAAGGAGGGAGGGAGGGAGGGAGGGAGGAAGGAAGGAAGGAGGGAAAGAAGGAAAAAAGACAGAAAGAAAGATGATACAGTAAAAATAAAATAAAGTATAATATAGTTATTGAATTAAAGAATATTTAGAAAAAAAAAAAAAAAGGGACGGATAGAACCTTAGGACAAATGTTGGAAGCAAAGCTATACAGAGAAAATCTTACACAGAAGCATACACATACACCTTCACAAAAAGAGGTAAAGGGGGAAAAATCATAAATCCTGCTCCCTGAGACCACCTCCTCAATTTGGGGTGATTCGTTGTCTAAAGGAGGGAGGGAAGGAAGGAAAGAAAGAAAGAACGAAGGTAAAGTATAATAAAGTTATTACAATTAAACTTAATTATTAAGAAAAAGAATTTTTAAAAAAAAGTCATGGACGGATAGAGCCCTAGGACAAATGGTGGAAGCTAGAGTATACAGACTAGATGTCACACAGGAGCATACACGTACACCTTCACAAAAAGAGGAAAAGGGAAAAAAATCATAGATTTCGCTCCTAAATTCCACCTCTTCAATTTGGGATCATTCCTTGTCTATTCAGGTATTCCACAGATGCAGGGTATATCAAGTTGATTGTGGAGCTTTAATCCGCTGCTTCTGTGGCTGCTGGGAGAGATTTCCCTTTCTCTTCTTTGTTTTCACAGCTCACAGGAGCTCAGCTTTGGATTTGGCCCTGCCTCTGCGTGTAGGTCGCTGGAGGGCGTCTGTTTTTTTCGCTCAGACAGGACGGGGTTAAAGGAGCCGCTGATTCGGGGCCTCCGGCTCACTCAGGCCGGGGGTTGGGGGATGGGGGAAGGAGGGGCACTGCGTGCGGGGCCGGCCTGCGGCGGCAGAGGCAGCGTGACGTTGCGGCAGAGGCCGGCGTGACGTTGCACCAGCCTGAGGCCCGCCGTGCGCTGTCCCGGGGAAGTTGTCCCTGGATCCCGGGAACCTGGCAGTGGCGGGCTGCACAGGCTCCGCGGAAGAGGGGTGTGGAGAGTGACCTGTGCTCGCACACAGGCCCCTTGGTGGCGGCAGCAGCAGCCTTAGCGTCTCCCGCCCGTCTCTGGGGTCCGCGGTTTTAGCCGCGGCTCGCGCCCGTCTCTGGGGTTTGCGCTTTCAGCCGCGGCTTGCGCCCGTCTCGGGGGCTTGCGCCCTCAGCCGCGGCTCGCGCCCGTCTCTGGGGTTTGTGCTTTCAGCCGCGGCTCGCGCCCGTCTCGGGGGCTCGCGCCCTCAGCCGCGGCTCGCGCCCGTCTCTGGGGTTCGCGCTTTTAGCCGCGGCTCGCGCCCGTCTCTGGAGTTCCTTTAAGCAGCGCTCTTAGACCCCTCTCCTCGCGCACCAGGAGACAAAGAGGGAAGAAAAAGTCTCTTGCCTCTTCGGCCGGTGCAGGCTTTTCCCCGAACTCCCTCCCGGCTAGTCGTGGTGCACTAACCCCTTCAGGCTATGTTCAAGCCGCCAACCCCAGTCCTCTCCCTGAGCTCCGTCCAAAACCAAAACCCTAGCCTCAGCTCGCAGCCCCGCCCGCCCCGGTGGGTGAGCAGCAAGCCTCTCGGGTTGGTGAGTGCTGGTCGGCACCGATCTTCTGTGCAGGAATCTCCCCGCTTTGCCCTCCGCACCCGTCGCTGTGCACTACTCCGCGGTCCCGAAACTCCCCCCTCTGCCTCCCGCAGTCTCCGCCCGCGGAGGGGCTTCCTAGTGTGTGGAAACTTTTCCTCCTTCACAGCTCCCTCCCACTGGTGCAGGTGCCGTCCTTATTCTTTTGTCTCTGTTTTTTTCTTTTGCCCTACCCAGTTACGTGGGGAGTTTCTTGCCTTTTGGGAGGTCTGAGGTCTTCTGCCAGCCTTCAGTAGGAGTTCTATAGGAGTTGTTCCACGTGTGGATGTATTTCTGGTGTATCCGTGGGGAGGAAGGCGATCTCCGCGTCTTACTCTTCCGCCATCTTCCGGCACAATTATTAAATGATACTGACCTGAGAATTCCCCACTCCTCAGAAAACAAAACTTAAGATTTTTCCCTACACTGAATATGGTGCACTGATTTCTATCTCTGAATCAATAGGTAAAAGAAAGAAAAATATACAAATCAAACTATGGATACTTTAGTTATAACCCTATTATCAGTGAAGCAAATGGAAGGAGTTATCCATGTGATAGCAGGATATCTTGGAAGCATATTCACAGATACTGAAAACACTGGAATATTTTCATTTCAGCAAAGAGCAGAAAATATGTTATATCAGAAATCAGAATATTGCTCAGACAGCTAAATGTTAACTGAAGTCCATTCTAAAGGAAGATAGTTTTTAACATGATATTTTTTTAGAAATAAGGAAGGGAATTCTCTTCTGTAATCTGTGAAAGTGGTTGGAATAGTAATTAGGATTGCAAATTTAAATTTCAAATGCAGACTAAGTTATTTATCGGTAGAATTACTTATGATTTTCTAACCCCCTGAGCTATACAAAATGGATAGATTTTTCCTTTAAGAAAATTAATTAATTTAAAACTTAAAAGACTGGCATAATTCAATTGATATGTAAAGCATAATGAGAATTTGAATTTTAGTAGTTACAACAGAATATGATAGTGTTATACAACAATTGTACATACTTTCTGGCCATTTATCATTTCTAGTATGAAATGCTAGATGCATGATGGCAAGCACTATAAAGTAGGTCAATGCTTAGAAAAATGAAAATGACTTTAAATATACAGATTAGATTTTTACAATTAAATAGCTGAATATTCCTGAGCAAAACAAATCGTTCCTCTGATCTACCTGGTTTTGAGAAGTGAATATGAGATACCATTTTTGGCATATTCTCCATTATGCAAAAGAGAATGTTCAGTATAAATTTACTTATAATTTTATTCATTAATAATCATAACTTTTTCTCAAAAAATTTGATTAGACCATTTTTCCTGAAAAGCTTTAACAAAATATTCAACTGTTTTCTTTAATAGGTTTCAATTTTGAATTGGAGTCCTAGCTATAAACCTCATACCCAACATATGGGTCTGTGTGTACATCTCATACACACGTATACACACACACACACACACACACACACACACATAAACATAAATTTATAGGTATGTCTATGAACCCATACATAAGTGTGTGTGTGTGTGTGTGTGTACACACATTTTAGCAAAAACTTCAAAGTCTTGTTTTAGGATGTTTGGGTAGTGGTAAAAATTGATAGTTTATTTTCAAAAATTTTTTTCTTCATTATTATAAATTTATGACAACCATTAAACTCTAAATTGAAACTGTCTATACTTCCTTAGCAAGAATACTTTTAAAACCATCTGAGTTTATTCAAGCCAGTCAACAGCTAAAATCATTTATTACAATTACTTTGGAAGAGATCTAAAACTATCAGATATTACACTATTACCATTTTGTGGCTTGACTGTTGTTGACTGCATAAGACAGTCACTCAGTAATACATACTGATTAGAGTTAATGGTTCTGAAACAGCTGTGATCAATATTCAAAATTTACTGAACATAAATCTTATAAGACCATATAAAACATATGATTATATAATTAATAATACTAAGTTTATTGATCAGATTGTATAGCATTTTAAGGTGAACCAGTCAAGTTTTATTCAATCATACCCATAGCTTTATTTAAAGAGTTCTGTTTGTTTGGTTTGGTGTTGGGTTCTTAGGATACAATAAAGATAATAGAATCTTGTCCTCATGAAGTTTATATTCTGTGGAATGAAGACAAAGTCAAGTAAACTAATAAATAAATAAATACAAAAAAATGTCCGGTTTTGAAAAGTGTATTGAGGGGAATAAAAACTGGGCTTAGAGAGAAAAACTTAAACGTTGTAGGTTTTGAGTAAGATGATCAATAAAGGCACATTTGAAGAAAGGAGATTTTGAGCTAAGACCTAAGAGATGAGAAGGAAGTAATGCCATCTTATTTATATCTAAGACAACTATTTCACTTTTTATGTGGAGAATGGATCTGGTGGGAGAAAAGACTGGAACAGAAGGAGACCACATAGGAGGACTATGCTCCCAATTAGAAATGGTGGTATGTTGCACTATTGTAGTCTCAGTGAAATGGGGGGTAGTGAGTAGAATTTTAAGGAAAAATGTTTGCAAATAAAATGAATGTGAAAAATGAGGACAGGAAGGACTGCAGACTGACACCTGAGTTTCCGGATTCTATAATTTGATGGATACTGAAAATGGTAAACTGTGGGTTCAGTTTTAGTCATGTTAAGTCAGATACCTGTAAGAGATCCAAGCGAGATGTCAGTTAGTCAGTGATGTATTCAAGGCTTTATCTTAAATCTCTGGACTGGAGATTTACATTAAAGAATAGAAAAATAGAGGAGACATCTAAAACCATGAAGCCAGGTTAGATTACCAGGGGAAGTAAAGAGGGGACTGGAACGAAGCTCTGAGGCTAGATTAAAATGATGACAAAGAGTGCCCAGCGCATTAGGAGAAAACTAGAATGTAGAGTCACAAAAACTAAGAGAAGAAAGTGTTTTGAAAAAGAATTTGGAGTTATATTTCTAGAATACTGCCGAAAGATCAAGTAAAGGAAGATAAAGAAGTGTTCAATAAATTTGGAGACAGAGATTCATTAAAAGACCTAGACAAATGCTTGGAGTCATGGAGGAAGCAGACATCAGAGAGCACTTAGTGGTTCTACAATCAGTGGTTCTCCACTGGGGATGATCTTTCACCCCAGGGGACATTTGGTAATGTCTGAAGATATTTTTGATTGTCACAACTGGGGAGTGCTGCTGGTATCAAGTGAGTAGAGGCCAGGGGAAATGCTTAACACCCTACAATACATAAATTAGTTTCTCACAAGGAGTTATTCTTACCAAAATGTCAGTAGTGTCAGAGTTGAGAAAGCTTTCTCTTCATAGTAGCAGTATCAGTCTTTCCAGTTAAACTTTAAGTCGATGTTTTGTTTATTACTTCACTTGATGTAATAATAACCTGTAATACAAAATAGTTCTAAGATGAATCATCAGTATAGTTTTTCTTTTATTGTTCTCTCTTTTTTTCCTCACCTCTCAGTCTCTTTTGCTAGATCCTTTTCTCCTTCCCTCTTAACATTGGAATGCCCCAGGCTCAGACCTTGATCCTCTTCTTTCTGTCTTTCCTCACTTCCTTGTAGAGTTCATATTGTTTCATGGTTTAACATATAACCACATGCTAACAATTGCCTAATTGATATCAGGCTCTGTCCAACTGCTTGCTTTGGTTTTCCTTTTGGATGTTTAAAAAATAAAATCCCCAGTGGAGCATGCCTAAAAATAAACTATTCATATGATCCACAAAATCTGCTTCCCCAATCTCATTCAATGGCAACTCCATTTTCCAGGCACTCAGAGTAAAAATCTTAGAGTCATTTTTGGTCCCTCTGCTTTTCTCATAACTCCAAAATCAGGCAATACTACTGAGTCTACTTTCAAGGTATGACCAGGAGCTGAATACCTTACATCAGCTTGACTGCAAGGACCTAGTTTTGAACCACCATTGTCTTTCTTCTGAATTAGTGCAATACCCTCCTAATTGGTCTCTTTGCTATCATTATTACTCACAAAACAGTAGCCAGACTGCTCCATATAAAACATAAATCAGATTATATCACATCTCAAATCAGAAATATCCAGTGGTTTCCCACTGAAAAGACTGAAATTCTCATAATATCTTACAAGGGTTTAAAAGATCTGGTCTCCTGTTACTTCTCTGACTTTATCTTCTACTACTTTCCCCCTTACTCACTCTTCTCCAGAGAAGCTTTGCTGTTTCTGAAACCCATCAGTACCTACTAATGTAAGGCCATTCCTGAAATATTCTCTTGGCCTAAAATGTTCTTCAGCCAGATATCCTACATGACTCAATTCCTGAACTCCTTCAAGTCTTTGTTCAAATGTCATCTTCTGAATACATAACTTATTGATGATTGCAATCTACTGCCCCATTCCCATCCTGGGATCTTCAATGCCTTGCTCTTTTTCATTTCCATAATACTTATCTTTTTTCACTGCCATATATTTTATTCATTTATTATGTTTATTATCTATTGTCTACCTCACCTTGCTATAAATAAATTCCCGGATGGCAGGTTTTTTGTTTTTTTTTTTCCACTATTGTAATCCTAGCATCTAGAACAGACCTTGTCATAAAGTAGGTCATATTTTTTAAACTAGAAACAATAAATTAATTGAAAATCTTGAAGAGACATGGCAATAGCTTGTCAGTCTTGAAAGTTATCCTTTACAAGTTATTCTTCTCATCCTTGGTATTCATCCAAGTTTAAATAATTATATCTCCAGATATATCCCATTTTTTCCACTTTTGTCTCACAAAAGCCTAGATTAAACTTTCACATTCTCCCCTCTGGAGTCCATTGAATAAGCCTTCTCTGAATTTCCTGTATCCTCCCCTCTGGAGTCCATTGAGTAAGCCTCCTCTGAATTTCCTATATCTCCTTGGTGCCCATCCCCAAGCCATTCTTCACACCATAGCCAAAATAATCTGAGAACATTAAACTCATCATCATATCTCCCTACTTAAAACATTCAAATGAATTTCCATTGAAAAATCATTGTTTTACAAGTCTCTCCATGATGTTTAGACTCATCTCCTACCACGCCCCTCCCATCTTCTTTCACACCCATGAATATTCACATATACACCCACATTTTTTTCTAGTCATAAATAGATCATGCTTCATTTACAAGAATGCAACTTCACAATTATAATATGCATTATTTTCTCTGCCTCCCTTAATTACCCTAATGAATCAAAGTTCCTTTATTAAGAAGACATCATTTTATTATTATTGTGATCATTGAGATTGGTCTTGGTCTGGTTTAGGTATTAGAGATCTCAGCCTACATAATGTGCTTTCAGGTCTTCCAAAAGGCCTAACTGAACTAACTGTTAATGTTTGAAAGCACAGACTCACAAAAAGACTGACTACCATCTGGAGAATGTCAATTGTATGCCCAGGAAGTAGCCTAAAAGGTGACCTCATTATTATTTCACATTCTGTTTAGACTTAGAAAATGGATTACTATGGTCATCATCAGAAAATCTACAAACAACAAATGCTGGAGAGGGTGTGGAGAAAAGGGAACCCTCTTGCACTGTTGGCGGGAATGTAAATTGATACAGCCACTATGGAGAACAGTATGGAGGTTCCTTAAAAAAGTAAAAATAGAACTACCATATGACCCAGCAATCCCACTACTGGGCATATACCCAAAGAAAACCATAATTCAAACAGACACATGCACCCTAGTGTTCATTGCAGCACTATTTACAATAGCCAGGTCATGGAAGCAACCTAAATGCCCATCGACAGATGAATGGATAAAGAAGATGTGGTACATATACACAATGGAATATTACTCAGCCATAAAAAGGAATGAAATTGGGTCATTTGTAGAGACTTGGGTGGATCTAGAGACTGTCACACAGAGTGAAGTAAGTCAGAATGAGAAAAACAAACATCGTATATTAATGCATATATGTGGAATCTAGAAAAATAGTACAGATGAACCAGTTTGCAAGGCAGAGGTAGAAACACAGACGTAGACAACAAACATATGGACTCCAATGGGGGGTGGTGGTGGTGGTATGAATTGGGAGATTTTGATTGAATATATACACTAATATGTATAAAATAGATAACTAATAAGAGCCTGCTGTATAAAAAATAAATAAAATAAAATTCAAAAAAAAAGAAAATGGGTTGCTAGTGTATCTAGGGTATAATGAAACAGCAGGAAACTAATGTTAATGAAGCAGGAAAGAAAATGATATATAAAATTCAGTATTATGTATATATACACTTACATATTCATAAATTGAATGAACTTGATGGAGAGACATTGAACTATAAGGGCCCAACTTATGTGTACATATTCATATATATATACATACACATTTACATATCTGCTACATAAGTATTCCAGTTTATCTACAAGATGCTTACCTAATGACTCTGGAGACACACTCTCAACATTTGTTTCTCTGACTTTTCTTTTTTCATGTGTTTATTGCTGTTTTAACCCCCTTTCTTATAGATACATGATTTATTCATTAAAGTCGAATTCTTTTGTCTCTTTAAGGCATGGGTTGCAAACCAGCTATATAGGTAAGTTAAATGAGTGAAACAGGTTGGACAGAACATTAGGGATCCAGGTGAGAGAGGCAAACTGAAGATGTATCTCATTAAAACAGAAGCAGCTGATTGACTCTGCTACTCTGGAATGTTGGCCTGCTTTTGATATACTACCTTATTTATCCTTAATTTTTAAGAAAAAAAAGTTTAATTTGTTAAAGTGATATCTTCTTAATTTTAAAGTTAGAATCTACTTAATAGGTTTTTTTTTTAACTTTAACTTAAATTTAGTCCTCAGTGTACCATTTTGCAATCTCTGCTTTCAGATAGTTCTGCCTTACATCTCAGCTGTTGTGCTTGTTTAAACTGTAAACATCAGAAGGCACCTTGCTTTCTTAATTCCAGGTCTTTCACATAGGCAGATGATGTCAAAATTGCCCTCATAAGTATCAACAAATTTTTCACTTACTGACTAATGCATGAAAATTCATATTTAGCATTAGATGCATTCTTAAGTTTTGTAAAGAATGGATAATGTTTTAAACTGTTATATAATTTTGTGTTTAGAAGCTAAAGACTTTAACAGATCATCTAATCCAAATCCTTTGTTTTTATGCACCACATAATTTATAGAGAAACTAGGACTGGCTCTTAAACCAAGTTTTAAATGTTGTGTGCTTTCCAGTCTTCCATGATATCTTTTGTTTAGCTGGTAGTGTGAATGAAGGTTTTGAGAGTGGGTTTTGCTTTTTATGGAGGGTGGGTGGTAAATCATAACAAATAAGTTTAAAGAACACTGAGCATGTTAAAAAACGATAAAATCACATACAATATTGACCCTGTAACCCAAAGACAAATCTGGGTCTTTTCAGTATGTTGTCTATTGAATGTGGACTCCCCCCACCACACAAGCACAAGTTCTTTACAGTGTCTTCACATCTTTGTTTTACTAGCATTGCAACAGGAGATAATTAACTTCAGCAAAATCAACTGAATTTTCTTTTCTTAGATATACACAAAGATGAAAAATCACGAACAAATGAAATATGTGACCACTTCAATCTATCCTTCTGTTAACTATATTTTCTTAAATTATATTGCTAAATATAGGAATTTTGTTTTACAAAAGATAGCATTTCCATGGCTTGAATGTTTTCATTCTCCTTTCATAGATTTTCCTCTTTCCTTGATTGAAAACAAATGCCTCCAGTATTTATATATAAAGACATATATATATAAAGACATATCTTTAGTTTACTGAAGCTGGAATTGTGCCAGATACATTACAATCCATAGCTGTAAAGGACTGGTAGTTTAAAGCAGTAACCTCTGATTTTGTTACAATCAAGCTGCCATTTTTTCTGTAAGATTTTAAGCATTTCATTCATTCAACTAATATAGCTCTATGAAGAAGAATGCCTCAGGACTCAAAACTTTGGCTTTGTATTTAGAGAGCTTATTAGGAAAGAAATCATCTGTCTGGAGGAAGCAGTCAAAATTTGTCTTCTACTTTGTGCAAAAATATGAGCAATGCCTTTTGTTGTCTGGGTAACCACACAACTCTGCAGTCTCTTAAACATGACATATCTCATTAGTGTCTCCAGTTCTTTGGCCTGTCTGTCTAGAGTGCTAGCCAAAGGGGCAAATGAGAGTTTCATGTTTTCTTCTTATTTCCAACCTAATGTGTTTGGTTGTTTTGTTTTCAGTCTCTTTAGAGACAAATGGCTTAACTATCTGTTTCTGTTTTTCATGTCAGTCTCCACTCATGCCAAGAACCTCAGTTTACTTTTTCTGTGTTTTCCCACTTTTTGTATGTACCTGATTGATTTTGAACTTCTCCATAAGACCCAACAGGAATTTGCCTGCCACTCTCCAACCAACACTCATTCAATATGAGAATCCCTTTTAGATGGCTAATGCTATTCACAATCCTGGTCAAGTAGTGAGCAATAGAAAGGGATTATTTATTTCCTATAGAACTCACTATAGAGGTGATTTCCTAATTTTGCCACAGTTTCCTTAATAATAAGACCATCCTATTGCTGTCTCTTGTTGTTGTTCTTCTTCTTCTGTTCAATTCTTCTCTTTTCAATGTTGGAATAATTGAGCATTCAGTATGTTATGAGTCACTGAGGATGAACACCTAGTAACATCTTCACCCTGCTGCCATTATTCTCTGAGAATCATCTTGTCACTGATGATTCATGACTTTAGGTTGAATTTATTGGGCATGACCATCCTTTATCCCATATTCTAACTACTTTAGTTGATACCAGAATGACATTAGGGATTCCTTGATCAAGGAACCAGAGAATAACTGTATAGATTTAAATGACTCTATAACTCTTCAGCATCTCTTATGCTCAGCATTGAAAAGTAACATTTTTCCCTTTCCTTAAGCCATATTCTTCACTCTAGGAATGTGACCTAAGTTTGATATATCCTTCTGGAATTCACCATTAATAGAATTTTCACCAGCCAGCTTACCTGAAAAAGTATCACAAAAGCAAACTTCTGAATGTTCTGTGATCATTAGGAATCTGAGGTTTTAATTGTCAGCAGTCCAGGTGTAGAAATATAGAATGGAAAGATAATCAGCCCAGTTTTGAGCATGAGCGAAATAAAATAAAAATCTTAAATTCAAAAAAGTGAAGCTTTGCATAAAACATGTCCCATTTTAGCAACAATACCGATAGGATAGAAAATTATGTATGTATATTAACATCTGATAAAGCCAAAATAGGTATTTTTCTATGTTCATGCTAGACAACTGATATCATATTTCTGCATGCTAAAAGATTGCTCTAGTGGTGTTAAAAAATGATAATATGCTCCAGCAGGCTTTACACAGTTTATAATGGTTATATTTTCCCATTGTCTTTCATCTGTATAAATTTATGACTTACACTGACAAGCCCCATACCACGTGATATATTTGCTTTTTTTTCATTGCTAAAATCATTTTTTTCTACATCTTTATTGAAGTATAATTGCTTTACAATGGTTTGTTAGTTTCTGCTTTATAACAAAGTGAATCAGTTATACATACACATATGTTCCCATATCTCTTCTCTCTTGCGTCTCCCTCCCTCCCACCCTCCCTATCCCACCCTTCTAGGTGGTCACAAAGCACTGAGCTGATCTCCCTGTGCTATGCGGCTGCTTCCAACGATCTATCTATTTTACATTTGGGAGTGTATATATGTCCATGCCACTCTCTCACTTTGTCACAGCTTACCCTTCCCCCTCCCCATATCCTCAAGTCCATTCTCTTGCAGGTCTGTGTCTTTATTCCTGTCTTACCCCTAGGTTCTTCATGTCATTTTTTTTTTCATAACTTCCATATATATGTGTTAGCATACGGTATTTGTCTTTCTCTTTCTGACTTACTTCACTCCGTATGACAGACTCTAGGTGCATCCACCTCATTACAAATAGCTCAATTTCATTTCTTTTTATGGCTGAGTAATATCCCATTGTATATATGTGCACATCTTCTTTATCCATTCATCCGATGATGGACACTTAGGTTGTTTCCATCTCCAAGCTATTGTAAATAGAGCTGCAATGAACATTTCGGTACATGACTCTTTTTGAATTATGGTGTTCTCAGGGTATATGCCCAGTAGTGGGATTGCTGGGTCATATGGTCGTTCTATTTGTAGTTTTTTAAGGAACCTCCGTACTGTTCTCCATAGTGGCTGTACCAATTCATATTCCCACCATCACTGCAAAGGTGTTCCCTTTTCTCCACACCCTCTCCAGCATTTATTGTTTCTAGATTTTTTGATGATGGACATTCTGACTGGTGTGAGATGATATCTCATTGTAGTTTTCATTTGCATTTCTCTAATGATTAGTGATGTTGAGCATTCTTTCATGTGTTTGTTGGCATTCTGTATATCTTCTTTGGAGAAATGTCTATTTAGGTCTTCTGCCCATTTTTGGATGGGGTTGTTTGTTTTTTTGTTATTGAGCTGCATGAGCTGCTTGTAAATTTTGGAGATTAATCCTTTGACAGTTGCTTCATTTGCAATTATTTTCTCCCATTCTGAGGGTTGTCTTTTGCTTTTGTTTATGGTTTCCTTTGCTGTGCAAAAGCTTTGAAGTTTCATTAGGTCCCATTTGTTTATTTTTGTTTTTATTTCCATTTCTCTAGGATGTGGGTCAAAAAGGATCTTGCTATGATTTATGTCATAGAGTGTTCTGCCTATCTTTTCCTCTAAGAGTTTGATAGTTTCTGGCCTTACATTTACGTCTTTAATCCATTCTGAGTTTATTTTTGTGTATGGTGTTAGGGAGTGATTTAATCTCGTACTTTTACATGTACCTGCCCATAAGGTGACCATATGTGCGTGGGTTTATCTCTGGGCTTTCTATCCTGTTCCATTGATCTATCTTTCTGGTTTTGTGCCAGTACCATACTGTCTTGGTTACTGTAGCTTTGTAGTATAGTCTGAAGTCAGGGAGCCTGATTCCTCCAGCTCCGTTTTTCGTTCTCAAGATTGCTTTGGCTATTCGGGGTCTTTTGTGTTTCCATACAAATTGTGAAATTTTTTGTTCTAGTTCTGTGAAAAATGCCAGTGGTAATTTGATAGGGATTGCATTGAATCTGTAGATTGCTTTGGGTAGTAGAGTCATTTTCACAATGTTGAGTCTTCCAATCCAAGAACATGGTATATTTCTCCATCTATTTTTATCATCTTTAATTTCTTTCATCAGTGTCTTATAATTTTCTGCATACAGGTCTTTTGTCTCCTTAGGTAGGTTTATTCCGAGATATTTTATTCTTTTTGTTGCAATGGTAAATGGGAGTGTTTTCTTGATTTCACTTTCAGATTTTTCATCATTAGTGTATAGGAATGCCAGAGATTTTTGTGCATTAATTTTGTATCCTGCTACTTTACCAAATTCATTGTTTAGCTCTAGTAGTTTTCTGGTAGCATCTTTAGGATTCTCTATGTATAGTATCATGTCATCTGCAAATAGTGACAGCTTTACTTCTTCCTTTCCGATTTGGATTCCTTTTATTTCCTTTTCTTCTCTATTTTCTGTGGCTAAAACTTCCGAAACTATGTTGAATACGAGTGGTGAGAATGGGCAACCTTGTCTTGTTCCTGATCTTGGTGGAAATGCTTTCAGTTTTGCACCATTGAGGATGATGTTGGCTGTGGGTTTGTCATATATGGCCTTTATTTTGTTGAGGAAAGTTCCCTTTATGCCTACTTTCTGCAGGGTTTTTATCATAAATGGGTGTTGAATTTTGTCAAAAGCTTTCTCTGCATGTATTGAGATGCTCATATGGTTTTTCTCCTTCAATTTGTTAATATGGTGTATCACGTTGATTGATTTGCATATATTGAAGAATCCTTGCATTCCTGGGATAAACCCCACTTGATCATGGTGTATGATCCTTTTAATGTGCTGTTGGATTATGTTTGCTAGTTTTTTGTTGAAGATTTTTGCATCTGTGTTCATCAGTGATATTGGCCTGTAGTTTTCTTTCTTTGTAACATCCTTGTCTGGTTTTGGTATCAAGGTGATGGTGGCCTCATAGAATGAATTTGGAGGTGTTCCTCCCTCTGCTGTATTTTGGAAGAGTTTTAGAAGGATAGGTGTTAGCTCTTCTCTAAATGTTTGATAGAATTTGCTTGTGAAGTCATCTGGTCCTGGGCTTTTGTTTGTTAGAAGATTTTTAATCACAGTTTCAATTTCAGTGCTTGTGATTGGTCTGTTCATATTTTCTATTTCTTCCTGATTCAGTCTTGGCAGGTTGCGCATTTCTAAGAATTTGTCCATTTCTTCCAGGTTGTCTATTTTATTGGCATAGAGTTGCTTATAGTAATCTCTTATGATCTTTTGTATTTCTGCAGTGTCAGTTGTTACTTCTCCTTTTCATTTCTAATCCTATTGATTTGAGTCTTCTCCCTTTTTTTTCTTGATGAGTCTGGCTAATGGTTTATCCATTTTGTTTATCTTCTCAAAGAACCAGCTTTTAGTTTTATTGATCTTTGCTATCGTTTCCTTCATTTCTTTTTCATTTATTTCTGATCTGATTTTTATGATTTCTTTCCTTCTGCTAACTTTGGGGTATTTTTGTTCTTCTTTCTCTAATTGCTTTAGGTGCAAGGTTAGGTGTTTATTCGAGATGTTTCCTGTTTCTTAGGTGGGATTGTATTGCTATAAGCTTCCCTCTTAGAACTGCTTTAGCTGCATCCCAAATGGGTCATCTTATTTTCGCTGTCATTTGTTTCTAGGTATTTTTGATTTCCTCTTTGATTTCTTGAGCGATCACTTCATTATTAAGTAGTGTATTGTTTAGCGTCCATGTGTTTATATTTTTTACACATCTTTTCCTGTAATTGATATCTAGTCTCATAGCATTGTGGTCAGAAAAGATACTTGACACAATTTCAATTTTCTTAAATTTACCAAGTCTTGATTTGTGACCCAAGATATGATCTATCCTGGAGAATGATCCATGAGCACTTGAGAAAAATGTGTATTCTGTTGTTTTTGGATGGAATGTCCTATAAATATCAATTAAGTCCATCTTGTTTAATGTATCATTTAAAGCTTGTGTTTCCTTATTTATTTTCATTTTGGATGATCTGTCCATTGGTGAAAGTGGGGTGTTAAAGTCTGCTACTATGATTGTGTTACTGTCAATTTCCCCTTTTATGGCTGTCAGTATTTGCCTTATATATTGAGGTGCTCCTATGTTGGGTGCATAAATATTTACAATTGTTATATCTTTTTCTATCGATCGCTTGATCATTATGTAGTGTCCTTCTTTGTCTCTTGTATAGTCCTAATTTTAAAGTCCATTTTTTGTGATATGAGAATTGCTACTCCAGCTTTCTTTTGGTTTCCATTTGCATGGAATATCTTTTTCCATCCCCTCACTTTCAGTGTGTATGTGTCTCTAGGTCTGAAGTGGGTCTCTTGTAGACAGCATATATATGGGTCTTGTTTTTGTATCCATTCAGCCAATCTGTGTCTTTTGGTGGGAACATTTAGTCCATTTACATTTAAGGTAATTATCGATATGTATGTTCCTATTCCCATTTTCTTCATGTTTCAGGTTCGTTATTGTAGGTCTTTTCCTTCTCTTGTGTTTCTTGCCTAGAGAAGTTCCTCTAGCATTTGTTGTAAAGCTGGTTTGGTGGTGCTGGACTCTCTCAGCTTTTGCTTGTCTGTAAAGGTTTTGATTTCTCCATCAAATCTGAATGAGATCCTTGCTGGGTAGAGTAATCTTGGTTGCAGGTTTTTTCTCCTTCATCACTTTCAGTATGTCCTGCTACTCCCTTCTGGCTTTGTAGGGTTTCTGCTGAGAGATCAGCTGTTAACCTTATGGGGATTCCCTTGTGTGCTATTGTTGCTTTTCCCTTGCTGCTTTTAATATGCTCTCTTTTGTATTTAATTTTTGACAGTTTGATTAATATGTGTCTTGGCGTATTTCTCCTTGTATTTATCCTGTATGGGACTCTCTGTGCTTCCTGGACTTGATTAACTATTTCCTTTCCCGTATTAGGGAAGTTTTCAACTATAATCTCTTCAAATATTTTTCTCAGTCCCTTTCTTTTTCTCTTCTTCTTCTGGAACCCCTATAATTCGAATGTTGGTGCATTTAATGTTGTCCAGAAGTCTCTGAGACTGTCCTCAGTTCTTTTCATTCTTTTTTCTTTATTCTGCTCTGCAGTAGTTATTTCCACTATTTTATCTTCCAGGTCACTTATCCGTTCTTCTGCCTCAGTTATTCTGCTATTGATCCCATCTAGAGTACTTTTAATTTCGTTTATTGTGTTGTTTCATCTTTATTTCTTCTAGGTCCTTGTTAACCGTTTCTTGCATTTTGTCCATTCTACTTCCAAGATTTTGGATCATCCTTACTATCAGTATTCTGAATTCTTTTTCAGGTAGACTGCCTATTTCCTCTTCATTTGTTAGGTCTGGTGCATTTTTATCTTGCTCCTTCATCTGCTGTGTGTTTTTCTGTCTTCTCATTTTGCTTATCTTACTGTGTGTGTTGGGGTCTCCTTTTTGCAGGCTGCAGATTTGTAGTTCCTGTTGTTTCTGATGTCTGTCTCCAGTGGCTAAGGTTGCTTCAGTGGGTTTAGTAGGCTTCCTGGTGGAGGGGACTAGTGCCCTGTGTTGTGGTGGATGAGGCTGGATCTTGTCTCTCTAGTGGGCAGGTTCACGTCTGGTGGTGTGTTTTGGGGTGTCTGTGGCCTTATTATGATTTTAGGCAGCCCCTCTGCTAATGGGTGGGGTTGTGTTCCTGTTTTGCTAGTTGTTTGGCATAGGTTGTCCAGCACTGTGTCTTGCTGGTTGTTGAGTGAAGCTGGGTGCTGGTGTTAAGATGGAGGTCTCTGGGAGATTGCCGCCATTTAATATTATGTGGTGCTGGGAGGTCTCTTGTGGACCAGTGTCCTGAAGTTGGCTCTCCTACCTCAGAGGCAGAGCCCTGACTCCTGGCTGGAGCACCAAGAGCCTTTCATCCACACGGCTCAGAATAAAAGGGAGAAAAAGTAGAGAGAATTAGTAGAAGTATGAGGAAAGAAAGAAGGAAAGGAGGAAAGGAAGGAAGGAAGAAAGAAGCAAAGAAGGAAAGAAAGCAGGGAGGGAGGAAGGAAGGAAGGAGGGAGGGAAAGAAGGAAGAAAGACAGAAAGAAAGAAGATCCAGTAAAAATAAATAAAGTATAATAAAGTTATGAATTAAAAAATACTTATTTAGAAAAAAAAAAAGGTACGGATAGAACCTTAGGACAAATGTTGGAAGCAAAGCTATACAGAGAAATCTTACACAGAAGCATACACATACACCCTCACAAAAAGAGGTAAAGGGGGAAAAATCATAAATCTTGCTCTCAGAGACCACCTCCTCAGTTTTGGGGTGATTCGTTGTCTAAAGGAGGGAAGGAAGGAAGGAAAGAAAGAATGAAGGTAAAGTATAATAAAGTTATTATAATTAAAATTAATTATTAAGAAAAAAAAAATTTTTTTTAAACCATGGACGGATAGATCCCTAGGGCAAATGGTGGAAGCAAGACTATACAGACAAGATCTCACACAGAAGCATACACGTACACATTCACAAAAAGAGAAAAAGGGAAAAAATCATAGATCTCGCTCCTAAAGTCCACCTCTTCAATTTGGGATCATTCCTTGTCTATTCAGGTAGTCCACAGATGCAGGGTATATCAAGTTGATTGTGGAGCTTTAATCCGCTGCTTCTGAGGCTGCTGGGAAAGATTTCCCTTTCTCTTCTTTGTTCTCACAGCTCCCAGGGGCTCAGCTTTGGATTTGGCCCCGCCTCTGCGTGTAGTCGCTGGAGGGCGTCTGTTCTTCACTCAGACAGGACGGGGTTTAAAGGAGCCGCTGATTCGAGGGCTCTGGCTCACTCAGGCCGAGGGAGGGGTACGGAGTGCGGGGCGAGCCTGCAGCGGCAGAGGCCTGCATGATGTTGCACTAGCCTGAGGTGCGTTCTCCCGCGGAAGTTGTCCCTGGATCCCGGAACCCTGGCAGTGGCAGGTTGCACAGGCTCCCCAGAAGGGGTGTGTGGATAGTGACCTGTGCTCGCACAGAGATTTCTTGGTGGTGGCAGCCCCAGCCTTAGTGTCTCATGCCCATCTCTGGGGTCCGTGCTTTTAGCCGCGGCTCGCGCCTGTCTCTGGAGCTCCTTTAAGCAGCGCTCTCTCTCCTCGCATACCAGGAAACAAAGAGGAAGAAAAAGTCTCTTGCCTCTTTGGCAGGTCCAGGACTTTTCCCGGACTCCCTCCCGGCTAGCCGTGGTGCTAACCCCTTCAGGCTGTGTTCACGCAGCCAACCCCAGTCCTCTCCCTGTGCTACGACCTCTCCCTGAAGCCCGAGCCTCAGCTCCTAGCCCCGCCCGCCCCGGCGTGTGAGCAGACAAACCTCTCAGGCTGGTGTTTGCCGGTCAGCACCGATCCTCTGTGCGGGAGTCTCCCCACTTTGCCCTCTGCACCCTGGTGGCTGTGCTCTCCTCCGCGGCTCCGAAGCTTTCCCCCTCCGCCACCCTCAGTCTCCGCCTGCGAAGGGGCTTCCTAGTGTGTGGAAACCTTTCCTACTTCACGGCTCCCTCCCACTGGTGCAGGTCCAGTCCCTATCCTTTTGTCTGTGTTTATTCTTTTTTCTTTTGCCCTACCCAGGTACGTGGGGACTTTCTTGCCTTTTGGGAGGTCTGAGGTCTTCTGCCAGCGTTCAGTAGGCATTCTGTAGGAGTTATTCCATGTGTAGATGTATTTCTTGTGTATCTGTGAGGAGGAAGGTGATCTCCGCGTCTTACTCTTCCGCCATCTTCCCCTCGTCCGATATATTTACTTTTAAGTGCTGCCAAATCAGAACAAAAAAAAGAATTACAATTAATTTACATAATATTAGAACACTTGAAAATGATTTCGTGTTTTGGCTAGGACAAATCTTTATAGTCTACCCATTTATGGATATTATTTATATGGCATGTTTAGACCATGTTGTATTGTAGAGTGCTTTTATTTAACTTCAGTTAGCTATGAGATATCACTGGGTAGATGGAGAGTATTTATTAGAGTTGAGAAGTAGATTACTGTAAAATTTCATAATTTTTGTTTTTAAACCAATAAGTGAAAAGGTTGATAATAAAGGTCATTAGAAATTTCTGTGAGTTCTGTGTTTAGTTCATCCATATTTTTCCTTCTTTGAGATCTCAGTAATCACACCGCAGACAGTGACTTGTAATTCCTGTTTCTTGGCATCTCACGTTCTTTTTGAGAAGTTCGGTTTGTTTTCTTTTAATCCAAGCCCACTCTTTAATAAAATGTGTTCACTGGTAAATCACAGAAGAAACAGTCATGTGTTAAAAACCCATATTTCCACTGGTTACCAGGTCCTAACAATGCTCTTACACATTGACTACATGTCTAGTTATAATGACCTTCAAATAATTGTTTCTATTCTTGATATAATACCCCTGAGAATTTCTTCTCACTTTTGTTTATGCACAATAAACCTGACCACGTCAAATTAATTACTACACTAGTTCCTGCTCGAAGTGATCAAGTTAATTGAAGGGCACAGCATACGTTATTTTCCTTGCTGTCTATTCCCAATGAACCCTCTTACCTTTGTCTCACAATATTTCAGTAATATACTATTGCACAGAAAATCCAAGCTAGCAGATTTAATATAAATGACAGAGATTGTAACTTCCTCAAAAGACATTTAAATATAGTATCTCTCTAAATGTGTCTACTTGTATTAACTTTCTGTTCCAATTTAAATCAAATTATATATGGTAAGGATGTAGAGCAACTGGAACTTTCTTAAATTCCTGAAAAGAGTGAATATTGGTACAGACTCTTTGAAAAAAAATTCTAGCCCTATCTATTTAAGCAATCATAAGTATATCTTAAGACTCAACCGTTATATTTCTTATTAAATACTCAACAGAAATGAGAGTTTGTGTCCACCAAGAGACACGTAAAGGAATATTCATAATTTTGTTTGTAATGGCCTAAAATTGTAAACAAGCAAAATATATATTACCAGTAAAATGGTAAACAAATTGATATATATTCATGAATAATATTTCATATTCTAAAATATTATCCAGAAATAAAAAGCAATTAATAACTGACATGCACACCAATATGGGTATATTCACAAACATGATGTTGAGTCGAAGAAGTCAGGAATAGAAGAGTATGATTCTGTTTATGTGGATTTGTTTAAGCTAATCTGTGATTTAGATGTTAGGATTATGCTTATTCTAAGAGAAATACTATCTGGGAGAGGTCACAAGTGAACCTTCTACAATTCTGAAAGTATTCTAGTAGGGTGGTGGTTAAACAGGGGCAGTGATAGGTAAAACTCCAGTGAGTTGTATACTTAGGACTTGTGAAATTATACATCTATAAAAACTAAAAATGAAATAAAGTATGTTGGGGATTTTAAAAAATCTATGTAACAATTAACACCTGACCATGTTAAGAAGATTCCCAAACAATCTCAATGTATAGATATAGAAAACTCCACCAATTTGCTTTTGAAAATACTGTGGTTTGTTGTTTTGTTTTCTTTTAGTGTCCTGAATTTAAAAGGCCCAGGGACATTGCAGTTGACTGGGTTGCCGGAAATATTTATTGGACTGACCATTCTAGAATGCACTGGTTCAGTTACTACACTACTCACTGGACCAGTCTGAGATACTCTATCAACGTAGGACAGCTGAATGGCCCCAACTGCACCAGACTCTTAACAAATATGGCTGGAGAACCCTATGCTATTGCTGTAAATCCTAAAAGAGGGTAGGTTAATGAACTGGTATTTATATTTCTTGATATGAGTATCCATTTTTACAGATTGTCCCACCCATGCTCTGTAGTGTTGCTTCTGGAAAAGTGTTCAACGTATAATAGATTCACAAGACTTCTGAAAAATCCCTCTACTCCTTCTGTACAAAAGCATGTCCTTTTCACACCAAATGGTGGTGCAAAATATATTCTTTTTCACATCAGTTTCATTAATCTGAATGCACACATAACATATACATTTAGTGTATGTTATGTGTGCATTCAGATTAATGAAACTGATGTGAAAAACATAACCACTGTAGTTAATCTAAAATCAAATTTTTGAGACATTAAAAATAATATTAAACAAGTTAAGTGTAGAATATTAGTGATGGGCTATTTCTGGTAATAAAAATGGAGGCATATGTATAAACAAATTTAAACAATTTAACACAAATATTCCCTTTACTCGGCTTGAGTTTTTCCTTTTTTACTCTCTTATTTTTCATTTATAAGCAATGACCAAAAAGGAAATAGGGAAATGTTAAATAAAACTCCTAATCACCCATAAAGTGGATCATTAGATCCTGAGTAAGAAGAGGCAACTGCTGTTTACTTACTAGAATTATGTTATGTGGTGTCTTCTAAGTGAGAAAATTATTTATGTCTGAGAAAATAGTTACTATATCAAAAATAAAAGCATATTGATGCATCATCTATAGTAAAATGAATATTCTGTCATGATAAGAAGATAATTTCAAGTGTTAGAAATATTTTTCTTCTAAAATTTTAAGGAAATTTTCAAAATTGAACTTTGCCTATCAAGTGAGCCTATTAAACAGTGGCTCTCAAATTTTAGGGAATAGGTACGACTTTTACATTGTTGACTCCTGGGGCCCCCTCTTGGAGGTACTCACTCTGTAGGTTTAGAGTTGGGCCCAGAAATCTGCTTTTTCAGGCAATTTTCAGGGACTCTAAGGTGATTCTGATGCACAGGGTCTGAAGAGACCCTGTTTTTGGTTGTAACAGCACATTCACCAGGCTAAGCACATTCACCAGGCTAACCAACTTGGCCTATCTCTTCAGGATGATGTACTGGACGATTGTTGGGGACCACTCCCACATAGAAGAAGCGGCCATGGATGGTACTCTGAGAAGAATTTTAGTACAAAAGAATTTACAGAGACCCACAGGTATGATATGTGTCCCACACAGTCTAAAATGTGAAGTAGTGTGCTAAGTGTAATAGTATTGCCTTTCTTTCTAGTTTTGTTGGCAATATAATCATTTTTACAAGCAGATAAAATAATTTATAGTATGACTTTATAAAAGTCATTAACATTTCATGTTGTACTTTCCCAACTTGAAAGTCAGGTTCTTACCATACTGCTGGTGATATTATGGGGATATTATTTGACAATTACCTAAGTTATAAGGCTATTAGTAGGATTTCACCTGCATGAAATTTTGACAGTTTATAGCATTGTGTTAGGGTATTTTTACAGCTATGTGTTAATGATATTGGGATAGATGGTAATATTCCTAGAAGATGAGAGACTAAATGGATAGACAGGTGGGAACATATAAACAATTTTTGTGAAAGACACTCACAGCTCTTTTCAATCTGGCTTTAATCTCCCTTCCAGCCATGTCATCTAAACTACAGTCTATACTCTCTGTACTTCCAGGACTGTTCAGGAGCTCAGGTCTTTTTTTCTGCATTCCTGTTCTTTCTCCTATGCCATTTTCCGCCCAGATCCCTCATCTAGAATGCCCTTCCAACTTTTGTGTACCTAGAGGAATCTTACCAGTCTTGTAAGGTCTAAGTTTAGTACTTCCTCAATAAAATATTTTTCATACTGCAGAAGGCTCAGAGATTTTTTGTGCCATCCCCACCCCCTCCCACTACATCCCCATCAAAAAGGACACAATACATTTTCTATAGCATATGTTATTTTGCAGTTAGGCTTAGCATATGTTATTTAACAATTAGGCTTTCTATAGCATATGTTATTTAACAATATAAAGTTGAAACTTTATAGTTGGTACTTATATTTTTATTACTTTTAATGTACCTTATGCCTTTTCCTCCAAGTAGATTGTTTTTACTCTTATAGGAAGGAGCAATCATTGGGATTTAGTTTATTTATGTAGGTGTGTCTCAATTCAGTGATTTAACAAATACTAATTGAACACTCACCTGGTGACAGAAATTGTTCCAGATGCTGAAGAAATAAGTTCCTGCCCTTGTGAAGAGAGTTCCAATTCTCAGGAAACTTACCTTCCTGTATAGGATAGAATATGTAGGATACATCATGTCAGATAATTATAAAAGCTATATAGAAAACAAAATATAAGAGATGGGCAGTTATGGGAAGGTACTATTTTAGTTATGATTATCAAAGTAGTCATTTCTAGAAAGGTGATATTTGAGAAGATGACTGAATAAAGAGAGATAGCAAACTATGTGATTATGTGAAGAAAGAGCTTTCCAAGTAGACAGAATGGCAAGTTATGAGTTAGGAATGAACTTAGCATGTGTAAGAAACAGCAATAATGTTAGGACAGTTGGCGCTCCGTATCCATGGTAGGTTGAATTTACTGAACCCACAGATACCGAGGGCTGACTATAATATGCCATTTTAAATAAAGGACTTGAGCGTTTGCAGGTTTTGGTATTCATGGGGGATCCTATAACCAATCCCCTGCAGACACCAAGGGATGGCTGTATGCCTAGAAGCATATGATCAACTCGGCAGAATAGTAGATGTGAGAGTGACAAGGTGACCAAAGTCAGATCATCCAGGATCTGGAACACACTGATAAGGACTGGATTCTATTCTAGCTTTAAGGGAAGCAAGCCACTGGGGATTTTGAGGAAAGTAGCATGATCTGCTCAAACACTATTTTATTTTTTTAAAAACTTTGTACTTCTTTTTCTTAACGTTTTTATTTTTAACTAATTTTAGACTTTTATTCAGTAGAAAGGTTGGACAATTGATTTAAAAGAAGCTTCTCTGATGTTAACATCTTACATAGCCATAGTATACATAACATTATTTTCATTTCAAAAAATGACTCAGGAAGCAATGTATATAATGCCTGTCTGAGGGTTCTTATGAGGGAATCTGAGACAGGTATTCTGGGAAATTTATTTATGAAGGGAGTGTTATTTCCTTGCTATCATGTGTTGTAGTTGTGGACATGACCAGCTCAAGTTCAATCAGATGGAGATATCTCACAGAAAATTGGAGATTTTAGTTCTGGAGCTCAAAGCAGAACTAGAAACTTAGTTCAGAGAACTGGCAATAGAAACTGATGATTTAAAGTTGCTGGAGTTAAGATAGACAAGGGAGGAGAAACAGAGGCTTCTTAGGGTAGAAATGTGTGAGATGCTTATATTCCGAAGAGTCAGGATCAAAAATAAAGACTACAGAGGTGTTTGAGCAATAGGAGCAAAGCAACAGAATCAGTGCCATAATAGCTGACAGAAAAGTTCAAAAGGAAGATGGTATACCCTATTGGGCATAGCATAGTGTATTAGACAGAAGAAATATGTAGTCGTAGAAAGAGTATAAGCCTTCCATTTATATAGGCTTGAGTTAAAATTGTGCAACCTGCATAAACTTTTCAGCACCAATGTTCTTATTTGTAAAATGCATATGATAATATTTACCTTACAGAGAATTTATAACAATTCATTTATATCACAAGTTAAAACCAATGTAAATTGATTGGTATAATTTCTTGAATACTAAGAGACTAAGAATAATTATAGAAATAATATGCCACATACTAGAGCCTTGCATTTGTACCTTGTCCCACCATAACTCCATAACACGAATTTTATTTTTTTTTGATGACATCTGGCCTGTGAATGTATTTCCTTTTTTCTTTTGAACTTTATTTTATTTTATTTTTATACAGCAGGTTTTTATTAGTTATCTATTCTTTACATATTAGTATATATATGTCAAGCACAATCTCCCAATTCATCCCACCAATACCACTGCCCCCCCTACTTTCCCCCCTTGGTGTCCATACATTTGTTCTCTACCTCTGTGTCTCTATTTCTGCCTACAGACTGGTTCATCTGTATCATTATTCTAGATTCCACATATATACGTTAATATACAATCTTTGTTTCTCTCTTTCGGACTTACTTCACTCTGTATGACAGTCTCTAGGTCCATCCACGTCTCTACAAATGACCCAATTTTGTTCCTTTTTATGGCTGAGTAATATTCCATTGTATATATGTACCACATCTTCTTTATCCATTCATCTGTCGATGGGCATTTAGGTTGCTTCCATGACCTGACTATTGTAAATAGTGCTGCAATGAGCATTGGGGTGCATGTGTCTTTTTGAATTATGGTTTTCTCTGGGTATATGCCCAGAGGTGGGATTGCTGGGTCATATGGTAATTCTACTTTTAGTTTTTTAAGGAACCTCCATATTGTTATCCATAGTGGCTGTATCAATTTACATTCCCACCAACAGTACAAGAGGGTTCCTTTATCTCCACACCCTCTCCAGCATTTGTTGTTTGTAGATTTTCTGATGATGCCCATTCTAACCAGTATCAGGTGATTGTAGTTTTGATTTGCATTTCTCTAATAATTAGTGATGTTGAGCAGCTTTTCATGTGCCTCTCGGCCATCTGTATGTCTTCTTTGGAGAAATGTCTATTTAGGTCTTCTGCACATTTTTTGATTGGGTTGTTTGTTTTTTTAATATTGAGCTGCATGAGTTGTTTATATATTTTGGCAATTCATCCTTTGTCCATTGATTCATTTGCAAATGTTTTCTCCCATTCTAAGGGTTGTCTTTTTGTCTTGTTTATAGATTCCTTTGCTGTGCAAAGGCTTATAAGTTTCATTAGGTCCCATTTGTTTATTTTTGTTTTTATTTCCATTTCTCTAGAAGGTGGGTCAAAAAAGATCTTGCTGTGATTTATGTCAGAGAGTGTTCTTCCTATGTTTTCCTCTAAGAGTTTTATGGTGTCAGGTCTTACATTTAGGACTTTAATCCATTTTGAGTTTATTTTTGTGTATGGTGTTAGGGAGTCCTAATTTCATTCTTTTACATGTAGCTGTCCAGTTTTCCCAGACCACTTATTGAAGAGACTGTCTTTTCTCCATTGTATATCCTTGACTCTTTTGCCATAGATGAATTGTGCATTTATAAATGCGTGGGTTTATCTCTGGGCTTTCTATCCTGTTCCATTGATCTGTATTTCTGTTTTTGTGCCAGTACCATACTGTCTTGATTACTGTAGCTTTGTAGTATAGTCTGAAGTCAGGGAGCCTGATTCCTCCAATTCCATTTTTTCCCCTCAAGATTGCTTTGGCTATTTGGGGTCTTTTGTGTCTCCATACAAATTGTGAAATATTTTGTTCTAGTTCTGTAAAAAATGCCATTGGTAATTTGATAGGGATTGCATTGAATCTGTAGCTTGCTTTGGGTAGTATAGTCATTTTCACAACACTGGTTCTTCCAATCCAAGAGCATGGTATATCTCTCCATCTGTTTGTGTTACCTTTGATTTCTTTCATCAGGGTCATAGTTTTCTGAGTACAGATCTTTTACCTCCTTAGGTAGGTTTATTCCTAGGTGTTTTATTCTTTTTGTTGCAATGGTGAATGGGATTGTTTCCTTAATTTCTCTTTCTGAACTTTCGTTGTTAGTGTATAGGAATGCAAGAGATTTCTGTGCATTAATTTTGTATCCTGCAACTTTACCAAATTCATTGATTAGCTCTAGTAATTTTCTGCTGACCTCTTTAGGATTCTGTACAAATAGTATCATGTCATCTGCAAACAGTGACAGTTTTACTTCTCTCTTCCAATTTGTATTCTTTTATATCTTTTTCTTCTGTGATTGCCATGGCTAGGACTTCCGAAGCTATGTTGAATAATAGTGGTGAGACTGGACATCATGTCTTGTTCCTGATCTTAGGAGGAATGTTTTCAGTTTTTCACCAATGAGAATGATGTTTGCTGTGGGTTTGTCATATATGGCCTTTCTTATGTTGAGGTAGGTTCCCTCTATGCTCACCTTCTGGAGAGTTTTTATCATAAATGGGTGTTTAGTTTTGTCAGAAGCTTTTTCTGCGTCTATTAAGATGATCATATGTTTTTTATTCTTCCCTTTGTTAATATGGTGTATTGCATTAATTGATTTTCATATATTGAAGAATCCCAGCATTCCTGGGATAAATCCCGCTTGATGAAGATGTATGACACTTTTAATGTGTTGTTGGATTCTGTTTGCTAGTATTTTGTGGATTTTTGCATCTATATTCATTTTTCTATATTAGTCTGTAATTTTCTTTTTTTGCAGTGTCTTTGATTTTGGTATCAGGGTGTAGGTGGCTTCATAGAATAAGTTTGGGAGTGTTCCTTCCTCTGCAATTTTTTGGAAGAGTTTGAAAGGATGGGTGTTAGCTCTTCTGTAAATGTTTGATAGACATCACCTGTGAAGCCATCTGGTCCTGGACTTTTGTTTGTTGGAAGATTTTTAATCAAAGTTTCAATTTCACTACTTGGATTGGTCTGTTCACATTTTTTATTTCTTCCTGGTTCAGTCTTGGAAGGTTATACCTTTCTAAGAATTTGTCCATTTCTCCAGGTTGTCCATTTTACTGGGCGTAGAGTTGCTTGTAGTAGTCTCTTAGGATGCTTTGTATTTCTGCGGTGTCTGTTGTAACTGCTCCTTTTTCATTCTAATTTTATTGATTTGAATCCTCTCTGTCTTTTTCTTGATGAGTCTGGCTAAAGGTTTATCGATTTTATCTTCTCAAAGAACCAGATTTTAGTTTTATTGATCTTTGCTATTGTTTTCTTTGTTTCTATTTCATTTATTTCTGCTCTGATCTTTATGATCTCTTTCCTTCTACTAACTTTGAGTTTTGCTTGTTCTTCTTTCTCTAGTTCCTTTAGGTGTAAGGTTAGGTTGTTTATTTGAGATTTTTCCTGTTTCTTGAGGTAGGATTTCATTGCTATAAACTTCCCTCTTAAAAATGCTTTTGTTGCACCACATAGGTTTTGGATTGTCATGTTTTCATTGTCATTTGTCTCTATGTATTTTTTGATTTCCTCACTGATTTCTTCAGTGATCTCTTGGTAATTTAGTAACATATGGTTTAGCCTCCATGTGTTTGTGTTTTTTACATTTTTTTCCCCTTCAACTGATTTCTAATCTCATAATGTTGTGGTCAGAAAAGATTCTTGCTATGACTTCAATTTTCTTAAATTTACTGATGCTTGATTTGTGAGCTAAGATGTAATCTATCCTGGAGAATGTTCTGTGTGCACTTGAGAAGAAAGTGTAATCTGCTGTTTTCAGATGGAATGTCCTATAAATATCAATTAATCTATCGGGTCTATTCTGTCATTTAAAGGTTGTGTTTCCTTATTAATGTTTCTGTCTGGATTATCTGTCCCTTGGTGTAAGTGAGGTGTTCCCCACTATTATTGTGTTACTATTTATTTCCTCTTTTATAGCTTGTTCCCATTTACCTTATGTATTGAGGTGCTTCTATGTTGGGTACATATATAGTTATAAATCTTATATCTTCTTCTTGGATTGATCCCTTGATCATTATGTAGTGTCCCCTTCCTTGTCTCTTGTAACATTCTTTATTTTAATGTCTATTTTATCTGCTATGAGTATGCTACTCCAGCTCTCTTTTTTTTTTTTTTTTTTTTTTTTTTTTTTTTGCGGTATGCGGGCCTCTCACTGTTGTGGCCTCTCCCGGTTGCGGAGCACAGGCTCCGGGCGTGCAGGCCCAGCGGCCATGGCTCACGGGCCAGCCGCTCCGCGGCATGTGGGATCCTCCCAGACCGGGGCACGAACCCGTGTCCCCTGCATCGGCAGGCGGACTCTCAACCACTGCGCCACCAGGGAAGCCCCCAGCTCTCTTTTGATTTCCATTTGCATGGAGTATCTTTTTCCATCCCCTCACTTTCAGTCTGTATGTGTCCCTAGGTCTGAAGTGGGTCTCTTGTAGACAGCATATATATGGGTCTTGTTTTTGTATCCATTCAGTGAGCCTGTGTCTTTTGGTTGGAGCATTTAATCCATTCATATTTAAGATGATTACTGATATGTATGTTTCCCATTACCATTTTCTTAAGTGTTTTGGGTTTGTTTTTAGGTCCTTTTCTTCTCTTGTGTTTCGACCTTGGAGAAGTTCTTTTAGCATTTGTTGTAGAGCTGGTTTGGTGTTGCTGAATTCTCTTAGATTTTGCTTGTCTGTAAAGCTTTTGATTTTTTCATCATATCTGAATGAGATCCTTGCTTGGTAGAGTAATCTTTGTTGTAGGTTTTTCCTTTTCATCACTTTACATATATTGCGCCACTCCCTTCTGGCTTGTAGAGTTTCTGCTGAGAAATCAGCTGTTAACCTTTTGATAGTTCCCTTGTATGTTATTTGTCATTTTTCCCTTGTTGCTTTTAGTAATATTTCTTTGTCTTTAATTTTTGTCAATTTGATTACTGTGTGTCTCGGCATGTTCTCCTTTGGTTTTACCCTGCCTGGGGACTCGCTGCACTCCCTGGACTTGGGTGGCTATTTTCTTTTCCCATGTTCAGGAAGTTTTCAACTATAATCACTTCAAGTATTTTCTTGTGTTCCTTTCTCTCTCTCTTCTCCTTCTGGGACTCCTATAATGCGAATGTTGGTGTGTTTAATGTTGTCCCAGAGGTCTCTTAGGTCTGTCTTCATTTCTTTTCATTCTCTTTTCTTTATTCTGTTCTGCAGCAGTGAATTCCACCATTCTGTCACCCAGGTAACCTATCCATTCTTCTGCCTCAGTTATTCTGTTATTGATTCCTTCTGGCGGATTTTTCATTTTCAGTTATTGTATTGTTCATCTGTTTGTTTGGTCTTTAATTCTTCTAGGTCTTTGTTAAACATTTCTTGCATCTTCTTGATCTTTGCCTCAATTCTTTTTCCATTGTCTTGCATCATCTTCCCTTTCATTATTCAGAATTCTTTTTCTGGAAGGTTGCCTATCTCCACTTCATTTAGTCATTTTTCTGGGGTTTTATCTTGTTCCTTCATCTGTTACCTAGTCTTCTGCCTTTTCATTTTGTCTGTCTTTCTGTGAATGTGGTTTCTTTCCACAGGCTTCAGGATTGTAGTTCTTCTGCTTCTGCTGTCTACCCTCTGGTGGATGAGGCTATCTGAGAGGCTTGTGCAAGCTTCCTGTTGGGAGGGACTGGTGGGGGTGGAGCTCGGTATTGATCTGGTGGGCAGAGGTCAGTAAAACTTTAATCTGCTTGTCTGCTGATGGGTGGGGCTGAGTCCCCTCCCTGTTTTTTTTGGCCTGAGGCAACCCAGCACTGGAGCCTACAGGCTTTTTGGTGCTCCGGGAGGGCTCCCACCAAGGAGTATTTCCCAGAACTTCTGCTGCCAGTGTCCTTGTTCCCATGGTGAGCCACAGCCACCCCCCGCCTCTGCAGGAGACCCTCCAACTAGCAGGTAGGTCTGGTTCAGTCTCATATTGGTTCACTACTCCTTCCCACTTGGGACCTGATGCTCACACTACTTTGTTTGTTCCCTCCAAGATTGGAGTCTCTGTTTGCCCCAGTCCTGTCGAAGTCCTGTAATCAAATCCTGCTAGCCCTCAAAATCTGATTCTCTGGGAATTCCTCCTCCCATTGCCAGACCCCCAGGTTGGGAAGACTGACGTGAAGCTCAGAATCTTCACTCAGTGGGTGTACTTCTGTGATATAATTGTTCTCCAGTTTGTAAGTCACCCACCCAGCAGTTATGGGATTTGATTTATTGTGATTGCTCCCCATCTACCATTTCATTGCAGCTTTTCCTATGTCTTTGGATGTGGGGTATCTTTTTTGGTGAGTTCCAGTGTCTTCCTGTTGATGATTGTTCAGCAGTTAGTTGTCCTGTGAATGTATTTCTACTGCCAGTCCTATAGTGCTGAGGGGCTCACAGGTGCAATTCTAGTTTTAAGGGGACCAATTATTATTTTATCCACATTTAAAAGTGTCATTAGTATATTTTGTTAATTTGATTAATTTTCTCATTGTATATCAATTAGAATTCTGTAAGATTTAAAAAGTCCACACACCACATGTAAAAATTTACTTGCTTTATTTCCATGCCGGACCTGCTTAATAAATGAATTTCTTAATATTGGAAATGCTAGTCTTATATAATTAGGCAGGATTTTATTCCATCAAGCAGAAACATCTCTCAGTGTTGTCTTTATCTTTAGTAACTCTTAAGTATGGCATGCCAAATGTTATTGATATACAAATGAGTCAAAAACAAATCTCAGAAGATTTTTAGGAAATAATAGATAATTTAGATTTTATAAATAGCATATTACTAGAAAGTAACAATGAAAAGCTGGCAGTCATTCTGCATCTGTATGCATATATGCATGTTATATGTGGGAGGACATGTGCACTTATGCAAATATATTCTATAAGATATCCTTACATGGATGTACATTCATTGCTTATGTCTTCCTAGAAACATCTTAGACTTATTCGTACCTATATTCTCTCTTTTGTTGGTGTATGTTTATAAATATTTGACTTGACTCCAAAGTTATTATGTGAAATCAGTAACTATAAGAATGCCTCTGTTTCCCTCCGTGTGTAACATCTTGTTCTTTACGTATGGGGTTTAAAGGAAATTCTGTCTTTCCTGATGCATCCATGAATGACTATGTGCACTAGGATGCAGTACATTTGGTTATACTCTGTACTTCAATAGAGTGAAGGTGATATCGGCATTATGAACAGCAATAGGAATAGATAGAAAATTGTCTCTGTCCCTTTATATAACCTCTGTGCATTCTAGGGTTGGAATTGTACTGATCGGATAGTTAGCCCACCACCAGCACTGCCATTGCCTCCTTTCCGAACTCATGAGAATACCTCATTTCTCCAAACTTGGTACTCCATAATCTACTGCTTTAATGATATAGTAGATCATTGACTCCTTAATGTATAATCTATGTGCCCAGCAAGACCATAACAGGTTAAACCAAAACCATAATGGATATTCTTGTTATATCCCCTGTAGAATGTTATAGTGCCTGTAATTAGTATGTGCTTAAGACTAATTATATGTTGAATGAATGAAGAGATGAATGCCTCCAATTTTTAACACTCTAACCCATGGTATGGTATTAAGACCTCTTTTAACAAATGGCATACTTCGTTTTGTTAGGCCCTATATTAAATATAAGAAGCATAATCTATATTCTGATTCAATCAATTGTGTGGTGGTTGAGTAGGACGTTCCATGAGAGCAGGAACATGATCTGTTTTATTCTTTGCTACATACTAGTACCTGGCAGTGTATGGTGCAAGAGAGTTGCCTTACAAATATGTATTGAGTTAATGAATTCTGTGTCAGATAAGGATAGTTTCCAGTTTTCCCTGCAGTAGAAGGGCGTGTAGAATTACATGAGTCTGATTTAAATACCATATTATTTGATATCCAGAAGCTTATTTATGTTACTTTTCCCTCCTCTCAAATCGTGGGCAATTTCTGAGAGAATAAACAAGTACACACTGGCCCTGGACCAGTCCGTGATTATTTGATTCACTCAGTAAATTCCTTGTCGTTGACCAACAAAAGATCTCTAATTAAATGAAATAGATAAAAACTTAAGGACTATTTTTTCAATTCCTTGATACATTATTTTACTAACACTCATAAGTAGATATGTGTGTGTGCATGTATGGTGTGTGTGTGTGTGTGTGTGTGTGTGTGTATATTACATATATATACATATATGTGTAAAAACAACTTTAATGTAGTTCGGAATCTAAGACCCTATGTAGGCAACCTATCTCAAAAAAATACTTTTAACAATTTTTTAAAAATAAATTGACATAGTGGTAAGTATTTTAGTTTTTTGGACCCCTCTTATACCTCTTAAATCAAGAATAGGTTAGTGCGCACCTGTTGGGTATTACTACCTTACAAATCTTGACTTTCCTTTAACACAAAATGTATAAAATCTTTTTCTCTCTTTCTGAAAACATAGTGATTTTAATTTATTTCTCTCTCCAAGTTTTCTCTCTTAAATATCACATTGGTACTGTGGTCATTTCTCATAAGATTTTTTTACCATTTTCTTTCTTCTTTTTAGATCATAGTGGAAATAGGGGCACTAGTGGGAGGATCTTGGAAAATTTCAGAGTTCAACAAAAGTTAGATTCAAAAATCCCTAAAATGTAACAGTAGTCTTGATATCATGGGAGATGTTTAGAAAATGAATACACAATTAGGGTCATTATCATGTGCTCCTAAAACTTATTGAGACTTTATCTTTCATAATACTTCCAAACTGTGATTCCATTATGCTTGATTAGAACAAGTATGACATTTTATTTTAAATTTTCTGCACTTACACTGACTTGGTTCCAAATATTCACCATTCCCAGTTCAGATAAGAATAACTTTCCTGGGAATTGATTTTTCCCCCATTTTATTATTGCTTCTTTGTTAAAGACAAAAAATAGATGTGATATTTTTAAAGATATAGAAATGAACTTGTTCTTTCATATAAACTTGACTCATCTCTATAACAAAAAAGTAAGTTGATTCCTTTTTTAACTTTTTAATTTAAAAGACTATCTGTTTCATTAAAGGGCTTAAGGAAAAATCAAAATCATTGATTTGTGGATGTGGGGGAATATAAATCCCACTCATCTAAAAGCTTTGTTATATAATTTTTATCTAGATGTAATTCAATCCAAAATAGTACGGTATGGGACTGGAGATGATAAAGATGTGTTTTTCTAAAGCCTAGACTAACAATGCAATGTATGACACGTTTGAGAAATTTTTACTGCTGCTGAATCTGAAGAAACAATATTGGTAATTAAATTAGATTACACACCCATTGTCTTCTTCTTTTATATGATTAACAAATTTAATATTCAAATGTAGAGACGCATTATGTTGGGAACAGCTTTTTTAAAAAAAAAGCTCCTCCCTTGCACCATACACTGCCAGGTACTAGTATGTAGTATTGTATTACACTGGTGGGAGAGAAAGAAAAGCGTTTTCAATCTTTCTGAGATAACCTTTTTGAAACAGAATGGCGGCAGCAGGAAGCTGGATGGTTTTATGGTTCATGTTACCCATAATTATACATGAAGAAACAAAAACCTAATTCCCAGCATAACTCCAAATAACAAATTAATCATTGAGCAGAAACTAGTAAAACATGGGCCACTTGTTTTAATTGTTAACTCATTTCTCAGAGGCTGATTGGGCATAGAACATCTGTATACTCTACTTGAGGAGAAATATTTATATTTAGTTTGATTACATTTGGGATAGATCTACACACTGAACTGAAGAATTATTCCCAAATGAAATGAAGCATGATATGCTTTCATTTTGATTGTTAATCTTGGCCCATCTACACAGGAATACAATTAGTGTAAACTCGAAAATACTTTTCATTCAGTTGCCTTGCCATTGAGAGGTACCTCGGTTTTTTTATTGAATGAGCTGATTCAGAAAGCTCTTTAGCATTCAGATGCCAAAGGTATTTTGATTGCATTGTACTATCAAAGTATGTCATATCTAAAGACTAGCTATGTCGTAAAAATTGAATATCTATAGCAGTGAGGATTTGTTATGTAATTCATATGTCATAGATCTTACTCTTCTATACTGAATGAAGTTTACTTAAGGTATTATATGTGTTGATATTTGTGCAAGAAGACACCGGCTAGACTCCAATCACATTATGAAATACAAAATAAAAAGTTGAATAAATAGCAAAACATGATTTTTTACTACATATTATGTTAGTCCAGTGGTATTCACTAACAGATACTGATGATATAAAGAAGGACAAACAGTCTCAGAGCAAATTAATGATTAGACTAAAAAAATAGAGTGAAAAATTTAAGTATCAATACAACTTAGAACCTTAATTAAGAAATTTACTATTCATTCTTCCCTACTATAAACATCAATCTTTAGTCAATTTATACTTCAGCCTGCACACAGGTGTTTCATAACACTGTAGACTAACTCCAAGTGGATGAAAATATCTTATGATTAAGCCCATGAACCTTTTATATTCTGAGAAATGCACCTTCATGAAAAGATTCAAAATATAACTAATTACACTGAATTTATTTAAATAATGGTTGGGTAAGTGATTTAAATGATGAAGTATCATGGGAAATTCTTTTAGAAAATAACCATAATTAAGAAAGCAGTATAGAAAGGAAAGATATTTAGGGTGGCTTTCCCTATGTGAAGTAAGTTTTTTTTGCCATAGTTTATTAAATAAATTCTATGTAATCTATACACATGTATTTCAGATAGGGATTAAGCTATTTCAGTTTTTCTGATTTTTGCACTACTGTGATATAGGCTGGGTAATTTCTAAGATGTCTGAAGAAAAATGTCAATTATAATAAGACATTAAAAGAGCAGAAACATAATTTTAAATAATCTCAAATGTATTGCTGTTATTTGTCTGTGTGTATTGATTTTGCAGGTCTGGCCGTGGATCATTTCAGTGAACGGATATACTGGGCCGACCTTGAGCTCTCTGTTATTGGCAGCGTTCTATATGACGGCTCTGATTCAGTAATCTCTGTCAGCAGCAAACAAGGTTTGTGAAGTGCTCTTGTTTTTGCTTTTAATTATCACTGAAAGTATTAAATAATGATACATAAATATAATATGAAAGCTTTACATTCTGTATTTCCTCAGATTCTCTCTCTTTTCAACTTATAGCTCTTACTGTTCCTTACAATTTTCATTCTTACTAGAATAACAAAGAGGCCAGGCCAGAAGAACTTCTTGACTCTAGAACAAACTTGGTCCGTTGCTACCCGGATTCAAAAAATATTCATTCTGTTTGTTGCTTCCGTGGATGTTCTGTTCTGAACAGAACACTTCAAGTAATCGAGATTAGTGCCTGTGAACGCTATTTTTAATTTCAAGTTGCAGTGATAAGTAGGAAATGAGTTATTGTATATAGTAAAACATCATAGTAAAAATTATTATTTTAGGTAGTTGATAGGGATATCTCATCCATGTGAAAAGCAACATGTAAAAATGACAACTTATCTCTCACACAAGTGCCTGCAGAATCTACATGTGCTCTTCTTTTGTGGCACCCTTTTATATCTCCATCTCTGTGTCTACCTCCTATTTTTTACTCTCATTTTTGACTCCTTTCTGTGTCTCACACTTTTTTTGCCTGGCAATCTCAGTTCTTTCTGATGAAACTAATTGATTTCCCCTTCTGTTCTTCTTTCCCTTTCCTACCAAACTGCTTACCTATTAACACCAATTGTTCACAATATATACTTGAGGTTTTATATTTACATATTTTATTTACTGAATATTGCTTTGCTTCCTTTTTTATTTTTAAACAAAATCAGAGAAGTTTCAAGAAAAATAATTGCATTGAACTTTCACTGTGTCTTTACTGGAAGTGTGTGTTTTTTGTATGATAACCCTAGATGGAAAAAAATTCCGTATTCACATAATTGATTGCAAAAATTTACCTGTTTTAGCTTAAGTATACATTTTACTGTTTCAAGGAACATTGAAGGAAAATATATGTTAAAAGGCATTTTATGTTTTACAACCTTTAGATAATAAGTGAAATATAAATGTTATTTTACTTGTTTAAATTTCAGTACCAAAAGTTATATTTCTTATAAATTCTCTCAAATAATAGCCATTTTGTAAAATATGAAAAATTATTATTATTATTACTATTCTTCTCAGCCATACTAGTCATATGTATGATTACCATTTGCCAATTTGTTTTCTTACCCCATTTCTAAAACAGATAATAGTAATGCCAAATTTTGGAGGAGGATTTTACTGTTTAAAATCAGTTCATGATTGATTGATAAAATTGTCATTCAGGTAATCTAATTTGACCATTAATTTTATACAGAAAACAAAATGATAATTTGTAAATTCCTGGTTTGAGCAATGGATAACATTGGCCTGTAGGCTTTTGTTGTTGTTGTTTGCAAACTGTACAGCAGAAAATATTACTGTGTATAATATGTCCCCCAGCCAATGCTTTGTGATGGTGATGATGATTAAAGTGATGATGGAAGTGTTTTTTATATTCTGAGTGACAAGTTTAATATCTCACATATTTCTATTGCTAATAAATTAATCCTAACAATGTTACAGCTAATATTAAAAACATTCTAATTCTGAAAGGTTTTTTATGAACAGGAATAAGATTTTCTATATGATCTTGGATAAACTTAGTTTTCTTAAGTCTGAGTATTTATATTGCAACCCTTACAACTGCATTTTTTAAAAATTCTAGGCTTGTTACATCCACACAGGATTGATGTCTTCGAAGATTATATATATGGAGCAGGACCTAAAAATGGTGTATTTCGAGTACAAAAATTTGGCCATGGTTCAGTAGAGTACCTAGCTTTAGATGTTGATAAAACAAAAGGTGTTTTGATTTCTCATCGCTATAAACAACTAGACTGTAAGTATAATATTTTATACTATTATCTATATTGACAAAGTTTCTTTCTTATGACTCTCAAAATAAAGTATTTTTAAATTCTTAACTCTATTCATGGCTTAACCCCAATAAGTTAAGTTCACTTTAATTTTGGTATAACCAGACTTTTCAAATTACCAAAGACAAGAAATAAATAATGCAATAGTTGCTATTTTTGCTAAAACAGGTATGAAAATTTTAGGATTTGTTTGTATTTTCTTGGAATTAGAATTAACTTTGTTATAAAAATTTGTCTCTTATTTTGTGTTTTTCTAAATTCTTAATAAAACTTTCTGGGTCGATAGATAAACCACACAAGTAAGGAAATTTGTCATTAGCCTTTTTCACTCACTGATAACCAAGTAAAAATCATAGCTTTAACATTTCATCTTTAAAGGTATCTGAGGAGAATGTTCCCAAGGGTTGTATTTTCTCTCATGGTTTATGACTTTTATTGTTACTTTCTCTCCTAGAAAAATATAGGTAAATAATTGACATAGTTATTTTGAAAGATCTGTTTCAAACAAAGCCATAAAAAATATCAAAGAACAAAGGAATAAAATGTGGCCGAAATTCTAATGATCTGTGTTTATGTATGAGTTCACCCTTCAAAAAACTTTCAGATTTACTTATAACTATTCTTTATGGCAAATAAAAAGGGATTGGGCTTCCCTGGTGGCGCAGTGGTTGAGAGTCCGCCTTCTGATGCAGGGGACACGGGTTCGTGCCCCGGTCCGGGAGGATCCCACATGCTGTGGAGCGGCTGGGCCCGTGAGCCATGGCCGCTGGGCCTGCGCGTCCGGAGCCTGTGCTCCGCAACGGGAGAGGCCACAACAGTGAGAGGCCCACATACCGCAAAAAGAAAAAAAAAAGGGATTTAATCTCATTTGGTATGATGGTCTGGAAAGGTAACAACTGATATTTACCAAATCAGTTTTGGAAACAGATTAAAACAACATATATTCCCCTAAAACCTCCCTGAAATTCTATTCAGTGTTTTGCTACTCTTTGCTAATGATCTGACACATATGGTTCCAAGGTTAATATGAAGACATTCCCTCTCATCCTCTAGCTCTCTTTGATTCATATTCATAGTCAAATATCTCCACCTTCATAAAAAATAAATAAATAAAAGTCTGCCCTAAGTATAATAGGTGTTTGATTACTGGTTCTTACAGAATGAAAGCCACTTTCATAGTCACCATTTCACTACCTAGATACCATTTCTGTTTCATTCTAATGATAGATCCTGCATGGAAAGCCACACAACAGCTGTGGCTGCAGAGGATACCGATTGGATAGAAATATAGACAAAAATAAATGTGGTACCCGTTTATCCATGCACACAAACTCCTATCTGATGGAAAGCACACCATATTAAACATGTTTTTAGGGAAAAAAGCCATGTTTTGTTTGTGTTCTGACAGACAACTACATATGGATTTTAAGCCTTTGTGAATACCAGGGGGAGCTGTTTCTGTCTGTTAAACCAGTTTTGAAACTACCTAAATTTGCCAAAGGAAAAGTGACAAAGTATATGCTTGAATAATTTCTTCTCCCTCATGGGAAATGTAAAGTAGGGTAAAGTTTCTATTAATCTTGAATGTTGGGTAGTAATTTCTTTTCATCTATAAAGGAGAATTGGAATATTGAAATAAGATACTCCCAGTAAAAATTTGATGTTATTTCTTTTCAACATTGCTAATTCATCATTTCACCTTATTGAATTTTATGTTTTTGAAACCTATTGTATTTATAATTATGTGTTTCTTTTTTCTTTTGTTTTGTTTTGATCAGTACCCAATCCATGCTCGGATCTAGCATGTGAATTCCTCTGTTTGCTGAATCCTTCTGGGGCCACCTGTGTGTGCCCAGAAGGAAAATATTTGATTAATGGCACCTGCAATGATGACAGCCTGTTAGGTAGGTAAACTTCATTATTCTGTAAGTAATGAATTACTGTGTACAGTAAATGTTCACAACTACTGAAACTGAGCAGTATTAGCTACTCAGTCATCACTGATATTTCCATGATATCACTGGTTCTTGAATGCCTGTGTAAACTATTCTTTTCTTTGATGATGACTTCCCGTCAGTTCTTTCTACATTTGTTCACAAAGCTGCATTGAGCACTTACTGTGCATCGAAGACTAGATTAAGAACTTTGAAATCACACACAGAATCAAGAGACCTGTTTATATAGCTCCTGTATCAATAAAGATAATGATATTTCTGAGGGTGCCATTCTGCTATTAGTTTAAACCCAACTCCCAAATCCATTTATTCATTTAGCAACTTTATATATGTTTTGTGTGCCAACACTAATTTAGAAACTGATGATAGACTTAGAAAATAAATCTTAGTTTCCTCTATGTAAAATCTGATTAACAGTAAATACTACTACTAATAATAATAATAATAAATATTTTGAGGGCTTCTGAGCAAAGCATAACACTAATTTAGAAAAAAGGACTAAGTTAGAAACAAAACTGAAAATATTTCTTCATTCAAGAAGTTTATATTTTAGAAGCTAGAGGTTGGAACAAACATTTAAAAACTTGAAATATTATTTCAGATGCTAGTATGTGTTAAATAGCAAAACAGAAAAAATCAAATGAAAAAAATCAAAACTGAAAATAGTGTGATGGGAAAGGGAAAGAGATGTCTCTTGGATATCCAGGCAGACTTTCAATAAGTTTCCTCATATTCAAGACATTAGCCATAATGGGAAAAAAATGCTACTAAGAGAAAAGAAAATCAACACATTAATTTTATGTCACAGACAAAAATGCAGTGCTCCAAAAATCACTTGAGGGTCACAGCAAACATTTTTCCAATGAGATACACACTTAGGATCTCTTCATAGCAGGGCTTCCTACCGGTTGTATTTCTCTCTTTAAATGAACTCCTCATGTGAACACAGTGTCTTTGCCCTCAGTCAGCATCTATACCCCCATATCATTGTCTCATTGTTCTCTGCTGGGAGTTATGCCAGCTGAAGACTTTTGCCTTTCCTAAGGCACTCAGTGTCTAAAACTGTCACAGCTCTTTCATTTAATATGTATTTTTAATCATTTGATATGCAAAGCTGAAGAGGTTGAAAAGATGAAATGATGAATGACACAAACACCAATAAATACTTATGTGAATAGTGATATAAGCCACAAAAGAGACAGACTTTATGCTATTATGAGGAATTAGATGATTATCCAGTTAGAGAATTGATTAGTTCCTATAGAACATGACATTAGAACAAGATCTGCAAAGATAGATTATATTTAGATTAAATAGGAATGAAGGAGGAGGACACTGAGACAGAGGAAACTGTCTGAAAAGTCATGAAAGCATGGACTGTAAAGAAAATAATGAGTCATTTATTCCAGTTAGTGTGTAGGATGTGCAAAGTGCTGTTGTGGGTGGCAGTTGGAACATTCTTAACGGAGAGCTAAATATGAATCATGACTGGTATTTTGGATGGGTATTTTAGTGCCAGTCATTGAAAAGGGATGCTGTCACTGGTACTAGGATGCACCCTTCCTCTACCAATTCTCCCAACTAGAGTTGCCATGATCTCAATTGTGATGGTAGAATAAGAGAATTAAATGAACATTTTCAAACATTATCAGGTACATTTTTCACTCACTGCTCTGACACAGTCACAGACTCTATACTTAACATCTCAGAAACAGATTCTTAAAAATGTCAACAACTCCTTCCTTGTGGAAGATGTGCCTCATTTTCACTAGTTCCACATATACCCATAAGCAGTGCTCTCACAGATGCCTGCTATGTGCCATGTCTACTTACACTATTGTTTGGGTGGAAGAGACCCCTGGGAAAGAGATGAGTATTCTGCACAGACGTACACAGCTTGTGCTACCAGTGTGACTTTTACACTGGTTCAGATATTATAAGTGTGTTTTTTTTTTCTTATGGTCAAGTTGCAGACAGCTTTTCTTGTTTTCCTTTTATGAGTAAATAAGACTGTCTCTTCTACATAACCTCCCTTTTTCCTCTTTGCTTAATGCAAATAATTTATTCAATAATACAAAATCAACAAATATACAGGAAGAACATGGTCTGGAGTAGAGCTGAGGTGGTGCTTTGGATTAAGCCAAGATCTATCATTTAACTAATATGTTTGGCCCTGTACTCCCTCAGTCTCAGTTCTTTCTGTGTAAAATTAGATTAACAATAAATACTACTACTACTGCTAGTAATAATAATAAATACCTTGAAGGCTTATGAGCAAAGCATATTTTAAGTCTGTTATATATATATATATATAATTTCACTTAATCCTCACAAAACTCCAATGATATTTTACTGTCATTGCCCCTATTTTTACACATAAAAAATTGAAGTATGGAGAGGCTCAATTGACTGTCTAACAATACTTAATAATGGTGGTACCCTAAGGTGGACCTAGGCATTCCACACTCTTAATCATCACATAATACACTCCAGTGTCTCCAAGTCACCCAAAGTACCCATGTCCAGAGTCATTGGAAATACTAGAAATAACATACAGAAAGTGCCTAGCACAATGCCTTGCAAAAAGTAGACACACAGCACTCTAAAATAAATCTGTCGTGAAGTAAGCAAGAAAATGAAGCTATTACCAAATTGTATAGTTTTATGTTTTAAATGAGGAAGCATTTTGTCTAAATATACAAAGATCTAAAACTTTTTTATAAATTTTAGTTTTACTATTTCAATCCTACTTGAAAGGCAGGGTTACAGAAACCTCCTCAATGTTTATTTTATGATTTAAAACAAAATCTTATATTTTAAATAATCTGAGTGTTAAAAAGTATTCACACTGGCCTCTATATATGAGCCTTGGTAATGGATGGCTTGAACCACTTCGGTTAGGAATATAATTAAGTGATTTTAGAATTATTGATTGGTGAAGATAAAAGCCAATTAATTTTTTCCTGACATTAGCATTTGATACAGCCAACTTTTTCAGCTCTTTGTAATTACTTGCCTTTCTCTAGCTGCTATTGTTAAATGATGAGCACCCTGAGTATTTTTAATCTTCATGTAAGAAATTTGAATTCAAATGTTACGCATTCTTGGAGAACTATTCACCTGCTCTTCCCTATAGTTGATTATAATTGCTGGAGCTTGGCTTCTGGGGGTGATTTTGTTATTGACGAAAGCAGCTTCCTTTTTCATTATAGAATTATTACAGTTAGGTTTTGAAAGAATGTAACTCTTTCATCAGGCAGTGTTATATTTTTTAAATTTCTGGTGCCTAATGAGGCACATTATAGAAATGCACCTGTCCTAACATGTAGAGATTTTGAATACCTATGTATTTTTACACAGAACATCCACAGGTGAAAATGAGCCCTCCCGTAACAATCCTAAATGTGATCATAATACCTTAAGTATTTATCTTCATTGTTCACATTCACAACTCCAGTTAGGATATTTCATGCTGAATGAGTTAGAAATGTTTTGGTAAATTTTAAATTGAGCAAGCATGTTTCACTAGAGATCTTTCTTGAGAACGTGACCTCTATATTCAACTCTTTGCTAGAGATTCCCACTTGCATTTATATAGGTATCTCCAATTTAATATGTTCAAAGATAAAACAACACTTCAGGTCCTATTGGCCTCGTGTTAGAAGCTGAAGAATTATCCTTGTTTTTTCCTTTCCCTCTGATGTGATTTTTGTCTTCTAGTTACCTTCAGAATATGTCTACATTATCTATCCCACATTACTCTATTTTAGGCCATCATCTTATCTAGCCTGGACAATTTAAACAGAATCCTAATAGTCCCCCTGCTTTCAGTTTAACCCCTACCAGTACAGTCATTCTTGGACTTTTTAGACTTTTCAAAGACCTAACATTGCTATGGGGGAAAGTCCAACATCCAAGGATCTCCTATGACACTCTGCTTATCTCTTTAAATTCACTTCTCTCTTTCAGTTCCTGCCTTCACACTCTGTAATCCAGGTCCAGTCACAGTAACTTTCATTCAGTTTCAACAACGCTCACCTTCTGGTATTCATAGATGCCACTCCACGTGAACTATATTCTCAGTGCGCCTTATGGGCACTCAATACCTAATGCTGAATAAGAATGTTACTGGGTAATTTACCTAGTAAGTTCCTCAATTTCCTGTTGAAATTTAACAATACACCTTGTAGACCCAGATCGCAGGTCTTCATCCTCATACTATTCTAGTATGGCTAGAACTCAAATTCTCATTTGTGTGTATGTGTATGGTATATACTTATATACTTAAAATTTACAAAGTTTTATAATTTTAACTTTTACTTTCCAGTTTCTTATTTAATTTAATATTCACAACAAACCTATGAGCTAAGTTGCACATTTGTCCTTAAGGCTATCTTAAAGTAGAAATAACTAAGGCTCAGATAGGTTAATTTGTATGCCTAGTAAGGGGCAGAGCTAGGACTTAAAAACAGGTCTCACTACATCAAGTGTCATTTTCTTTATACTCTGTGTATATAGCGCCTCATGAGAGCGCCCTTCATATTACAAATGCAGACTTTAGTAATGCCAACCTGAAGCCTCCCTACATGACAAAGTATTGGAAACTGCTTTGCAATGCCAAAAATCTCGAAATTTGTCTGACACTGCTGATAGATGGTCTCTGTTTATGACAGTGGTTATGATACTTGAATTATGTTGTCATTTGAAGTCACTGAGGCTCTTTAAGATGTTTTTGTGATTATTGCAGTGATAATTATTCAAGCTTCTGTTATGTCTGTGCCAATGCATCTTGAGTGAACAATATAGGCTGTTTTGATTTTATCTTATTTTGTATAAAGTAAGCGTGACTGTAGAAAAAGGTATTTTTTGAATAGAATGCTCTTAAAATATCGTCAGTTGTCTTTATTCCATTGGACATTATGTCCTGTTCTATGTAGAGCAGTAGTTCTAATGGAGCAAGGCCATGTCTACACATACAGAAAAATAATGTGGAAAATGATTCCAAACCAATCTTTATCATAAATCAGACTCATCATATTTTTAAAAATGATTTTGTGACCCCAAGGAATGACCATCCTTTCTTTCTCTCAGCCAAAATGTATTATATAGGCAGATTTTGCCTAATTATTTTATATATGGAAAAAAATGTTTCTGACACTGTTTTATCACCATCTTGTATCAAATCTAAGTAATTTTTAGTTTTGTGTGTTAATATATAGCTGATAAGGATGTACATCAAAGAGTATCTTTCCATTTAAATGTTTCCCTATACTAAAAATTATATGTTTTTGTATATGCTCACTATACTATATATATGCACTATACATACTATATATATACTCCCTACATACGAATGAGTTCCATTCAGAGAGCATGTTCGTAAGTCCAATTTGTTTGTAAGTAAAACAAAGTTAGCCTAGGTACCCAACTAACACAATCAGCTATATAGTACCATACTGAAATAGGTTTATAATAATTTTCACACAAATAATACATAAAAAACAAACACAAAAAATAGAGAAAACATTTTTAATCTTACAGTACAGTACCTTGAAAAGTATAATAGTACAGTATAACAGCTGGCATACAGGAGCCGGCAGCGAGTGAACAGGCAAGAAGAGTTACTGACTGGAGTAGGGAGAGGAGGTGGGGGAGGGTAGAGCTGAAGGATCTTCAGCAATAGGAGATGGAGGGCAAGCTGCTCTATCACTCATGCCTGACATTCAGTACCAGCTACATCACCGCTGCTTTTATGCTTGCTTCTGGACATCCTGGGCTTGAAATAAAGATACTGTACTCTATACAATACTGTACAGTAAAGTACACAAAAGCACAACCACTTGTAGAGGATACAGGCACGTGACAAAGTACACCAGACACGTGAACTAACTTATGTGATAGAACATGCAAACACACGTTGGCATCTTTGAAAGTTTGCAACTTGAAAGTTCGTATGTAGGGGACTGTATATATATTTATCTTACATATTTCGGTTTGGTTTAATATCAAACACTTCTAAAAACTAGGCCATGTTTGCCCATATCATGAAAAAACCCATATTGGTTGGAAAATATTTTATTTTTAGAAAGTTTCAGTTGGTTTTATTGTTTAATGTTTTAACAAATATAAGAAATGGTAAACAATGCTTTAAGCCTAAAAAAGAATAAAAGTTAATTCAATACTTGTGTTCAACAATGGTTGAAATCTATTTCTCTATTTTCATATAGTATTTTGTTTCTTCTACGTTTATATTAGGGGTATTTATTTTTGGAATTTTATGGAAAAAAGTGAATCTTAGTATTTAATTTTTCTTTATTTGAATTTTTCTTATTCTACCACCTACTGAATGGCATGCTAATTTGTACATTTCTTCTTATAACCAGATGATTCATGCAAACTGACTTGTGAAAATGGAGGAAGATGCATTTTAAATGAGAAAGGTGATTTGAGGTGTCACTGTTGGCCTAGTTATTCAGGAGAGAGATGTGAAATCAACCACTGTAACAACTACTGTCAAAATGGAGGAACTTGCATGCCATCAGCTCTAGGTAAATAATTGAGTGGCATTGTATATTCAAATCATCTGTAATTTTCCTTATATGTGAAAAATCTACAGAAAATACTTAATGCTATGAATATAATTCCTGTTGTCTTAACAAATACATTAACAAAAGTTAAATCTAATAATTCAACGTAATCAGTGGCATTTTTTCTAAATTGAGTATATCAATCGAAGTCCAAGTCACAAAAATTAACAATAATAATGATGATTATCTTGTGTTAAGTGCGTACCATTGACAGGGCTCAGTGCTTATAGATATTCTGACTCTGGCTTAAAATGATGAGGCAAAATCAGTTTTACAAGCCTTATCTATTTGACTCCAAAATCTGTTTTTTTTTTTAATTGAAGTTTGCCTAATGCTAAAACTCATGTTATTAAAAATTAGATTTATTTTAAATATATACATACTATATCAGTACATCTTATAGCATCATAATTTCCATCTAAAATCATAACTACTCTGTTGTCATTGCAATGTAGTATATTCAAAACATATTGCTTTGAAAACATCAGTTTACTACATATTAGGATATACTTGAGATTCTTACTAATTTATGCTATATCTATGCTCGCAAAAAGTGTTTTCTACAGCGCATAAGTGAATATTAAAACATATTTTCCTACTGACTTCTATTAAATTTAAAATATGTTCCCACTGGAAAAAAATTAACCATAATACATAATAGAAATATAATTTGCAAATTCCAGTATTAGTGCAAAGAAGATTATGCAACTATTAGAGTAAAATCTATGTACATTTAATTCTCCTACGATAACTGCAGATTTAGGTAGTCAGATAGAAAAGCAATCCATATGATCTTCACATCCCCTATGTGGTTAATTTCTTTCTTACTGGGATTTCTCACTGCTTCTATTGCTTAAGCTATTCTTTGAAGTATTTAGCATAATGCTAACAAAGAGCCACATGAAGCAGCGTTTTCAATGGAGTTCAGGAGAAGCAAGCTGTTTTCTGATTTGCATTCTAAGAGTAAAAACAATACTACTTCTTTGATAGTTTTATACCTATAAATATTTTGGACTTATGATTGATAATTAAGATAATTGTAACTGCTCAATAGAATTCTGAAAAAATATTCAGCAGGTTGATTGAACTAAAAGAGGCACTAAGAGTCTTACTACATGTATTCATTCTGCCTGAGGGGGAGCTAGTCCATAAAGTATATTCTATTGCTGTAGGAAAAGCTGTAGTACTGAGACCTTCATTGACTATGCAAATAAGAATCCATTGAATGTATGGTAAAAGGGTGTGACCTGTAATTATATTTTAGCAACACACATACCACTTAGCTTTAGGGAAGAAGCTTCTCTTATGCAAATGAGTTGTTTAGAGTTTTATTATTTAATTGTTAACTTAATTTTCTCATTAAGATAAAAAAAATCTTTGGGTTGTGACCAGATGATTTTCTTATATTTACCTTTGGAAATATTTAAGCCAGCTAGATAAAGAGTTTGGCACTCCAAACTATGGCTACCTATTCAACCTGCAATCAATGCACAGGGACAAATCTCTGTGGAACATTGAATTTGCTATCCTGTTAATGGATCCTGAAATATATATAAATACAGCACAACTTTTGATGTTTCATTCAAATCATTTGTCCAGACCTTGCTGCATTCTTAAAATCCATAATATATCAAGTTTATCTATGCACCCAGAGTATTAGATCTTGATTTACATAGATAATATGTTCAGAAAAAATTATATTTCAAATTAGTAATATAAATGAGTTCTCATATGAATTCAACTTGAGATATAGCCATGTAGTTTATTGTCTTATAGCATCTAATAATTAATAATAATATAATAGCTAATTAAGTCATTTACAACGCATTTTTCACTTTTAAAAATGTGGTTTTATAAAACATTGTTTGGTATTAGAGACTGTAGAACCTCATTATCTCCACACAAATGTTAATTTGTGAAACAAATCCCAGTGGGCAACTCATAGATTTATTCATTGTCGGTTTACTTACAGTTAAGCCTTTGGCAAACTCCTATGTGGACACTATATAACTAGGGTTTGGGGCAGCCTTAATTAAACTTCATAAGTTTGTGACAGTTGTATAGGACTATAATAATTGAACAAAGGAAATGTCACCAGTTAATTAAAGGCACACATCTGAGAGGCGTAATTAAAATTTTACATGTAGGAATGAATTTTTCCTCATTCCTTAAGGTTTTTGTAATAAAGAAAACTAAAAACTAGATATATGAGCTGTATCCATATAAGAAGGTACTACAAAATGAAATTGCTTGACATTGATTATATCAACAAGGATCCATGTAGTTAATTTCTGTGACCTGCTCCTAGGAGGCTACATTTAAGATAAAGTTTGCATTGGCAAAGCAATGGAAAATAGAATAAAGCATTGAATTATTCAGTCATTTTATATAGAAAGTAGAGTATAATTTATGGAATTATTTTTCATCACAGATATAATGGATATTTATGTAATTATATGTACAATTAATCTTCACTTTTATGAATATTTATTCTCTAAGATATGTTCATTCTGTGTGGTATTTTCCCTACTCTTATAGGTCTGTTATTTAGACTTTTGATGTTTCTATCAAAATGAATCAGGGTTTTCTACACAACTGATTTAGAGGAATGGAGCAAGAAGTTTTGTAAATTTGGGAAAATATTCTCAAATACTCCCACTCAAAGTTTGGAATTATGCATAAAGGAAGGCATTTCTAATTTGGGAAGTTTGAATATATGTAAAACTGGCTACGTGAAGAGATGATGGTGCAGTTTTTTATAGTAGGCAATTCATTTGTATTGAAGTATTTAAATGAACTCAACAAGAAGACAGCAGAAGCTCTCTTTGTGTTGCCCTTTGTCACCACATCTGTGTATTTTGGCAGTGAAAGATTTTATTCCCAGAAATGAAGCCGGAGGAAAGAGGGCTCCCTTGAGGAAAGAAAAAAATCAAAATCTTCTCACTGCAATAGAAAGGGCCCGTATAATAAATAGCCAAGTAGATGGAGATAATTTTCTCTCATTTATTCAAGATCTTTCTATCCAGGCCACTGCCCCAAATATGATGGTAGCATATGTGACTGCCATCAATTGTGATCAAATATGACTGCCCTAAAAATGTTTGCTCAAAGGCAGGTTAAGCTAGGAAATTTGGGGCACCTTTGAAACAATGAAACAGATGATGAAACATATATACTGATGTCTCTCAAGTCACATATGTATCTGGGCTGTAAAGTACACAGTCACCTAGTTAATATCTTGATAAAGGGTGAACATACATTTAAACAGTCCCTCTTAGTTTTTCTTTCACTTTATATTTAAATGAGGGCTGTTTTTAATTTAAATTAAGCTTGATGTCTTAGCTCCCTTAACATAGATATTGATTATATTTAGAAAGTGGTAAAAGCTGGATATTTGGTCCTATTTGCTTTTTAATAATCCAAGAGAATAAATTGAAAATATAAACTGAAAACATAAAATAGTTCATATAGTTTAAAAAATAAGCAACATAGGACTATGTAGCTTTGACAAATCAATGGAAAAAAAACAAAAAAACATAAGGAGCAAGTGGCAGAACATGAACGTATATGAACACAAACATATATAAAAGCAGAGAAAAGTGGGAAAAGAGGGAGGAGGAGCCCAGTCAGATGCAGGTGGTGAAACCAGCATCCTTAAATCCTTAATCCTTAAATCAACATCCTTAAAAATGTTCATAGTACAAGCCTTGCAGCAAGCAATTCTGAATTACTCAGCAAGAGTTGCAGGGCAGAAATAGACACACATGTAGAGAACAAACGTATGGACTCCAAAGCGGGGAAAGTGGCGGGGGGTGGGGTAGTGGGATGAATTGGGAGATTGGGATTGACATGAATACACTAATATGTATGAAATGGATAACTAATAAGAACCTGCTGTATAAAAAAATTAATTAAATAAGATTCAAAAATTAAACAAAACAAACAAAAAAGTTCCAATGTCCTTTAACTAAATAATGTCACTTTTAGAAATATATTCCAAAGCTTACATAATAATAAAAAGTAAAATATTTAGATGTGAAAATGTTCAATGTAGTATTGTTCATAATATAGAATTGGAGATAAAAACCTAAATTCAAGTAGTTAATATATAAACTATAGCATATCTAAAAGATGAATGTTACACAATAAACAAAACTATAATTTTAAACTATATAATAATAGAGAAAAATATTCACATTTTATTTTAACGTTAAAAAGCACAAGAGAAAACCTGCTTGTATATTATGAGCCCAATATGAAAACATTGCATATGTAATAGGTCCTTCATTATACTTGTGTATTTTCTAAATGTTCAACCATGCTTTATTGTTAGAATCAGAAATTAAAATAGCACTATTTTTTATCATTGTCAGGATCATGATAATTAATATATATTGGACTGCTTACTAAGTGCCAGGCACTGTTCTTGGCCCTTGAATCTTCATAACAATGAAAGTAAGATTCTCTCTAACCGTGCTGCTGGCTTCATGAGTCATAGTTACTGGTTCGTTTGGACCATATGGTGAGAGCCGTACTGAACTATTTAGTCTTATAGCTCTCTAGGCTAATGTCAGAAGGCTTGAGTTGGCTTACTTGTATTCACAGAAAAGACAAAAATGTTTCAGTCTCATTTCCACAATGTTGGCTAAAAATGAACGTTCCATAAGTATAAATAGATTGTGACCTATAATTTGAAACATGTCAGAATATATTAAATAGTACCTGGGGGGAGCTGGATAAAGCCCACGGTTCTTTATTTTCTTTGTCAGGCTTTGCTCAATAGTTCTCTGTAATCTTTGTAATACTTAAGACTATCCAACAGCTATAGTCAACTTGCTAAAATTATGTATAAACGGGCACTCACTTTCAGTCCAGGGAAACATTATATTAAGTGGAAAAGTAGAATGTCAAATCTCTTTATCAAAAAGACTAGCAATTTTTTAAAGCATTCAAAACTTTTATTACTTGAATATAAGTCAGAAGTGAAGACAGATTTCACCAAGGAGAGTAGTCTTGGGGTTTAGAGGTCAGGAGACAGGCTTTCAGATTGTAATCCAGTAAGTAACTGAATGATGCTATGATGATTTGTCTCTTGGCTTATTATTTTATTCTGTAGGAAGGAACAAGAATGTAGCTTTTGTCCAAATAGTAAAGACGTTTTTACTAAAGATGTATGTAACTTTTAGATAGCATTTTCAGAGAAGAGCATTAAATGTAAATGTGTATAAACATGCCCGGCAGTTTAAATGTCAATTAAATGCTTTTATTACTTAGACTCAATGTGTGTGTCAGACTATTTGAACTAAACAATGACTGAATGCATAGAAAACTAGTTAGGTATAAAATGTTATAACCAGGGACAAAAATTTACAAGCACAAGACCAAGTTAAACAAGGTAAGCAGCATGGCTCACATAGAAAAATGAGTATGAATTCAAATAAATTGCTTAAAAAGAGAACCAATCAATAATGTTCACTAGCAGATACCTACCACTCAGAAATAATAAGTATAGTCATGGTCTCCTAAGAAATTCACATGTAATTACTTTTACTAGCATTCTTTCATCACGATCAACCACAATTTTTCTTAAATTTATTTTTTTAAGTTTATTTTTTATTGAAGTATAATTTACAATGTTATGTTAGTTTCAGGTGTACAACAAATTAATTCAGTTATATATATATTCTTTTTCAGATTCTTTTCCCTTAAAAATTACTACAAAATGCTGAGTAAACCATACATCTTCAGGTGTTGTGTTTAGATAGAAAAAGGAGTTATAATTTATTTGTCCAATATTGAGCAGAGAGGTTATTTTGCTTACTAAAATCATACAATATCAATTAAATCAAACTGATGAGTAGCATTTTTATAATCAGCTTAAAAACTTTATTAAATAAATCTAGCTTTTAAAGATACACTTACGGTTTTAAATAAAGTTATTGAAAAATGCCAACATACACCTTAATAATATTCAAATGAAAATATACGCTTTTGAGAAACATATTGATTGATATATTACTTGACTAAAAGCTACCCAGCAAATTTTGCTCTAAAATTATTAGCAAGTATGCAGTAATTCAATAATTATAACATTTTGAAAATTTTATAAACATAATTATTGTCATATTATAGTGACTACTATAATTGGATTCTCAATTCAAATGCCAAGGATTCTAGTAACTTCCTTAATTATATTATTTTATTTAATTTGAAACACTCTGTGGCATTTTTTAGATGTAAGCTAGCGTGATTAAGAAAACTAACATCTGAGAACATAGATTATGTCAAAATAAGTTCTCTAAGACATTGTCTGTTATCACTGAAAATCATCAGTATTGTCTGCCCGTATCAGAAAATTTCTGTGAGTATATAACTAAAGATAGCATATAGTTAAAGATTCATTTATCTAGATGTAAATTGTAACCACGTCACATAAATTCAATGCTCATTTAACAGGGACTAGTGATAAATCTTTATGCTATCCATATAATTACTTATATAATAGAAAAGATTTCATTGTTGTTATGTATATTAAAATATACTGTTTTGAACTGATGTATATAGATTACCTATAGGCATGTTTTGTTCAAAAGAATGAAAATGGAAAAAATATGCATCAGGATTCCATATGGAGTTTCTTAACAAAGGCAAATGTACTCAGTGAAGTTTAAATAACAACCAAAATTGAGGATTTGTTTAATAGCAATACAAAGAGTAATAATAATGCCAATGCTAGTATTACTAATAAACCTACAATTACTGAGTACTTGCTATGTGGCAGGCATTGTGACAAGTGTTTTACCAGCACATGGCAGGCACTGCTATCACCATTTTGCAGAATGAGATCCAGAAGGAGATCCAGTGAGGATGTCTAAGTTTTCCAAAGCCACACAGTTAATAAATATCTAACCAGGTTTCTTTCTCAGGTCTTCCTGATTTGAAAAAAAAAAAAAAAACCAAGTAATTTAACTTTGTACCAAATTTATTTAATTACTATTAAATATTCTTATGAAATATTTTAGAATCAACCATTTTTACAGAGACGGTGATTTTTGGTATATAAGGGCCATGCAAGAACAATGAAGTTTAGAGAACTCTATGAGATTCCAAGGCATTTCCATTTTTTCTTAAGAACATTATAATCTTCAGTTGTGCTAATGGATATTACTAATATTTATCATTGACTATAGATGGTTAGTGATTGTAGTTATGTATTTACCATGTTTGACATCAGCTATTACTGGTTACCTAGTTAAATTTCAAGAGTTTATTATTAATTTATGTTGTATGAAAATTTGCTGCAACAGTTTATATGAGATAAGCTTCCATTTATCTATAAACAGAAGTAATATATAACTACATTAACCTCCATTTGTTATATGCATACATCTAGCAAGGCACTTTGTTAACGTGTAGTGTGGAACTTAATATGGCACTGGGAGAGCCTTCAGTCTAGTGAAATCATGTGTGCTACTGAGAACAATGTTTATGAGAGGAATTTTCTCTCTTAGGGAGTCATGGGAGGAGTAGATGAACCTGTTGAACAGGCAGAGATACCCACACAGGGACGTAAAACAGGGAGTGAAAATGAAGGTCTGAAACTTAGGAAGGAGAATGAGCCCAGAGTCAAAAAATCAAGACCGAGACATTCATATAGGGAGATCATTACTGAAGCCATGAAACTGGATAATATCACCAGAAAGAGATAGAAAGAGAACATAAAGGCAATTATAAAAGAGCAGTCAGAGAAAAAGATAGGGAAATCAACAATGCTAGTGTCTTAGAAGCCAAGTGGAGATAAAATTTTCAAATGTAGATATTAATAAATGTAAAATTATGGAGAAAATTTGAGGAGGATGATGATTGAGGAGAAATCTAGATTTAGGGATTAAGAGATTAGAGGTAAGCTATGCAAGAGTACACAGATATACAGTAAAGACAACACCAACATTACCTTCTCCATTCCTAATCCTTTCTTACCAAGAGGGAATCAGAGTTGATTTGTAGGAGCAGTACTTACATGTTGAGAGATCTGGCCTGTCTTCAGAGGGAACAAAGAGAAGCAACAGATTGACCCATTATTTTGTATATTAAAAAATAAAAACTACAAACCCAGTGAAGGATTGGAATGTGATTTTATGATCGAGGATTTTACTTTGTCACATATTGGTAGAATTGGAAGCAGTAAGTGTAGCTTTCTTTTGAAAAAAGCTCGAGAATGTACCAAAATTTGAAGTTATACAAGTAGATAGATGTGGCAAATATCAGGTTTGTTTTTGTTTGTGTTGTGTGTGTGTTCTTTCTTTTAATGTGTAGGATTAAGCATATTTAGAAGATAAAGAAGACAGAAGGACCCATTCTTCAAAGTTTAAAAATGTTGGAGTTTGAGATGAAGTTTGTGAGGAATACCTGTTCTATCCCAGCACTGCCACATAAACAAATTCAAATTTAACGGTATCTTAAATAAATAATGGAGATAAAGTGTGTAATTTAAGAAAATTTTCAGAATGATTTTTCTAGAATGTTATAGTGCCTTTGTAGACAGGGTCACAGAGTAAGTCATACCTGTAAGTGGTGAATCTCAGTAGGAATAACAATAATATTCAGAGCTAAAATGTAACTGATTGCTTTCTATGTGCCTGGCACAGTTAGAAATGTTTCTCATTTATTCTATGTGATTCTACACAACAACCCCATGAAGTAGGTACTATTATTATCCCCATTTTTACACATGAGGAAATAAACAGAGAGCTGATATTTGCGCATGGTCCCACACCAGTAATTGGCACACATAGTCTATGAATCCAGGCAGTCTGACAACCTACACTGTTAAAGTCTTAGCTAAGAATGCTATAGGAACTAGACTGATTAGAGCCAGCAAACCCCTCCTTCCCCTTCTTCCTCAGGTCAATTGATGCTCTTTCTGATTGGGCTACCTTTACAGGCTGTCAACTCCCCAGCTCCCTGGATGCATCACTGCTATAAATCCATACCTTAGTCATTGTAACAGTGCTGTTTCCTTTTCAAATGTCAAAATCAAATTCAGCTACCTAAAAAATCTTTATAAAATGAATCCAGTGCAACTTGTTAGGGTGCACCCAGAGCGATTCTTGAAAATATTAGCTGGAACACGTTTTAAAATTCTGCAGCTGATGGTTCATTTCCCATCAGCAAACAAAAGATCTGCTGTATCACCACACTGTTTCAAGTTACATAATATTCTCCTGAATATGAAGATTTATACTTATCAAAAATAAATCTCTTCAAAGGAAGAGAAAGAGGGCTTTTTGAAAATAATTCAGCTGGAATCTAAATGATGAGAGGCATATTCTAGCTAGGGGACAACCTGGTCACTCTGCCCTAGTTTCAAAACAGCTGTAGGTGAGATGAAAGCATGGTATCCTCTCTCTGAGCGACTGGAACAGAGGAATTTTCAGGTGCCTTAGCAGGTTGGGTTTATTTCTTTCAAACTTCTTTTTACTTTTTTTACTCCTACTTTCTTAAACAAAAAGAAAAACACCTAGAAATTAAGGTAGAAAAACTTAAACCTACAATGTATAAGTTGTACATTGTATGGCACTTTTTCTGATTGTTCTAATGCATTTTGATTTCCCCTTATACTTTCTGTACTGTTTGTTTCACATTTAGCTCATGTTAATTTGTGTTCCTGATTGTATGTTCTATTTCTCTGGAAGTTGTTCACTGGTTCTCAATGATGTAGATGAATTACTTCTTTTATTCAGGGCTTTTATTTTCCTTAGTGACTATGTTCTAACAATTATCTATCCTCTTCATCTTCTACCATTATTCTCGTTTGTGTCTATTTGTCTGTATGTAAGCAACAGCTAGAAAACACTACTTTTATAAGAAAAATACTTGGCTAAAAGTTCTAAAGCTGTTTACTGGCAATAAAAAAATATGAGGTTATTTTATACACATTACAGCTTTTAATGTGTATAAATTTTACCTTGTTTCTTAACCTATTAATAGGCATTTATCTGCCAGCAAACTAAAAACACGTATAAATAAGTTTTAAAGCAATAGAACCCACTGTAAAAATGTATATAACTTTCTTCCTTGAGAAGCAATAGCTTCTAGCATTTGTAAGTGTGTGGAGACCTTTCAAAGTAAACTAAATAAATAAATTGTGGAGCTCAATTTATTCATTTTCATGGAAATGCAGGTGGATTTTATTTGGAGACGTTTTATTCACTTAAGAATGCTTTTCAAAAAATATATATGTATAGAATTGTCCTTCAAAGTAGAATGTAGAATCTATGGCAACAGAAAAAAAACTTTTATCACTTTTACACTTCAAGTTTTAAGCCTTACACTTAATGCATTTTTCTGACCATTCTAATTATGTTGCATGTCTACAATGGTGAGAGAGGAGATGGTTGGATATTCTCTGATACTAGACAACTAAATGACATTTTCTGAGTCCTAGTTAACTGAGATCAATAACTGAATTTCTTTGTTATTCCCTTTCATGTTATTAGTTTATATTTGTACAACCTCTAAACTTTATTCTGCCCCCATTACAAATGATAGCCATTCATTTTGCTTTGTTTTCCTTCACTTCTCCTGCAGAGATAATTCTAGACTCCATTTTCCACTCAGTTCTTGACAGTCCAGGCAGTTAGAGAGACTCATTCTTGATATAACAGTTAACTGTGTTACATTCAAAACACCTTAAAGGATTGTTCACCTTTCATTGTGATGTTAGTTCCCACAGAACAAATAAAATATCCATAGATGATCTGTCAGATTTGCTATTGTGTGCTATTAACATTAGATTTCTTAAATCATCTTTAGACTACAAGTGACAGTCCTTCACCATGAATAAAAATATAAAATGAAATAAAATAGGATTCAGTAAGTGTTTATATACTAAATTCAGTATGTGTATTTATATCAAATAAAATAACTAATATTCATAAATCTTATTACATATGACATGTCCACTTTAAACTTATTAAAATATTTATTTATAATAAGCCTAAGCTTATGTTTTATGTAGATACAGCAGTGATTGGTACCTGATGATTGAACACTGGGAAATATGATTGTCTCTATTTTATATTCTAATGGCCAACACAATCGGTATTACCACATGAATAGAACAGAAATAATTGAAAAGCAAAATGGACATGAAAACAGAAATACAAAGAATAACACAAGCACTTTAAAGCATAAAATTTATGTATGCATGTATAACTGTTCATAAAATGAGCTCTGATTATTTTACCTGAAGTGAACCTGAGCAATCTTCTAACCCAGGCTTCGTTGGAACATGGGGAAGCTGAGACACAGAGAGGTCATGTTACTGTGTAAAGTCACAGATTAAGTAGTGGACAGACTTTGCCCCAAATACTGACTTCTTGATTCTTACCTAGTGAAGATTCCATATAAGTAAACAATTTTGTCAACTAATTGCCTTTTCATTACCTTTTTTTCCCAATAGGGAGACCCACCTGCAGCTGTGCACTAGGGTTCACTGGACCAAACTGTGGTAAGACAGTCTGTGAGGATTTTTGTCAAAATGGAGGGACCTGCAGTGTTACTGCTGGGAACCAGCCTTACTGCGACTGCCAGCCTGAACACACTGGAGACAGATGTCAGTACTGTAAGTGAAAGCAACACCCACAAGACAGTCTGACAACAGGCTGTGAGCTGTACATTAAGTAATCTTATCACCTAGAACTACACTCCCTCCATTACCTCAATTTCAGCCACGCCCTATTTTTCAAGTCCACCCCCTATCATCCCAAATCTAACAATTCTTTACGTTGTTCTTCATCCATCTCTTATTTTAAAGATTCTGTTCTTTCCTTTCCCAGCTTAGATTCCATGGTCCATCACTGCAGTCATTCCCTTGTATACACCCTTAACAATCTTGCTCCCTCTCCCCTCTCTTGTACTTTTCTAGAAAACCATAGCCATGGTTAAATCCAGTTCTTCATCTGTCCTGAACTGGCACCCCACTGCTGAATGCAACTGAAAAAAAAAAATAGACTGGTCTAACTTGAGGTTTTATCACTAATCTCATATGGGCATTTACTATGGTTTCCACTGTATTTCATTAATCCATTAACCCTCCTAGATGTCTGTGTCACATCTTCTCCTTTCCACCCAAACCTCCAATACCTGTGCCCCAACTTTATTCTCAGCTTAGGAACTTGCTTCCTATTTCATTAATAAAACAAGAAGCTGTCTAAAGAAAACTGCCACAAGCTCCCACCACCAGATCCCTCAAATTACTTTGTCCTACACCACATCCTTTGTCTTCCTTCTTATGACTAGGGACCCATGCGATGTCTAATGCTACACTGTACACTCCTACATTATATCCCTCTTAGATACCCATGGACACATCTCATACAACTGTCCCCTCTTTCTTCTGCCTTATCAGTGTTTTCTTTTTACCTACCTTTTTTTAGAAACTTTCCTTTGTGCTCACATCCCTTTCTAGCTACAACTTTATTTCCCTGCTCATTTGTTTTAACCTAAGGTATAGTTGCTCTACAATATTATATTAGTTTCAGGTGTACAGCATAGTGATTCAGTATTTTTATAGATTATATACCATTTAAAGTTATTACAAAATAATGGTTATAATTCCCTGTGCTGTACAAAGTATCCTTATCGCTTATCTATTTTATACATAGTAGTTTGTAATCTGATACCCCTATCCTGCCCCTCCTCCCTTTCCTCTCCCCACTAGTTTGTTTTCTATATCCATGAGTCTGTTTCTGTTTTGCTATATACATTCATTTGTTTTATTCTTTAGATTCCACATATAAGTGATATCACACAGTATTTGTCTTTCTCTGTCTGACTTATTTCACAAAGCATAATATTCTCTAGGTCCATCTACATTGCTGCAAATGGAGGAATTTCATTCTTTTTTCATGGCTGAGTAATATTCCATTGTATATATACATTTTCTTTATCTATTCTTCTGTTGATGGACACTTGGGTTGCTTCCATATCTTGGCTATTGTAAATAGTGCTGCTATGAACATTGGGGTGTGTATATATTTTTCAATTTTTCATTTTGTCCAGATATATACCCAGGACCAGAATCATATGGCAGTTCTATTTTTAGTTTTTGGAGGAACCTCCATACTGTTTTCCATAGTGGCTGCATCAATTTACATTCCCACCAACAGTGTACAAGAGTTCCCTTTTCTCCACATCCTTGATAATATTTGTTGTTTGTAGACTTTTCAATGATAGCCATTCTGACAGGTGTGAGGTGAGAGCTCGTTGTTTTGATTCGCATTTCTCTAATAATTAGTGGTGTTCAGAATCTTTTCATGTTAACCATCTGTATGTCTTATTTCAGAAAAATGTCTTTTTGGGTCTTTTGTCCATTTTTAAATCAGGTCATTTGTTTTTTTAATGTTGAGTTGTATGAGCTGTTTATGTATGTTCAATATTAACCACTTATCAGCCATATCATTTGCAAATATTTTCTCCCATCAGTAGGTTGTCTTTTCATTTTGTCAGTGGTTCCCTTTGCTGTGTAAAGCTTTTAAGTTTAATTAGGTCCCACTTTCTTTTGCCTTAGGAGACAGATCCAAAAAATATTGCTACAATTTATGTCAAAGGGTATCCTGCCTATGTTCTCTTAAAGTCTTATGGTTTCAGGCCCTACATTTAGGTCTTTAAACCATTTTGAGTTTTTTTTTACATATGGTGTGAGGCAGTGTTCTAATTTCATTGTTTTACATGTAGCTGTCCTGCTTTTTCAGCACCACTTGTTGAAGAGACTGTCTTTTCTCCATTGTATATTCTTGCCTCCTTTGTAGTAGATTGACTGTAGGTACATGGAGTTATTTGTGGGCCCTCTATTCTTTTCCATTGATCTATGTGTCTGTTTTTGTGCCAATACTACACTGTTTTGATTCCTGTAGTTTGGAGTATAGTCTGAAGTCTGAGAAGGTTATACCACCATCTTTGCTTATTTTTCCCCCCTCAGGATTGCTTTAGCAATTTGGGGTCTTTTGTGGGTCCATATAAATGTTAGAATTATTTGTTCTAGTTCTGTGAAAAATGTTATAGGTATTTTGATAGGGATTGCATTACATCTGTAAGTAGCTTTGGGAAGAGTGACCATTTTAACAATATTAATTCTTCCAATCCAAGATCATACATATCTTTCCATTTCTTTGTATCATCTTCAATTTCTTTGAACAATGTTTTATAGTTTTCAAAGTATAGGTCTTTCACCTCCTTAGTTAATTTTATTCTTAGGTATTTTATTCTTTTTGATGTGATTTTTAAAAGGATTTTTGTTTGTTTTCTCTTTCTGATATTTCATTATTAGTGTATGGGAAAGCAACAGATTTCTGTATATTAATCTTGTATCCTGCAATTTTACTCAATTTATTTATTAGTTCTAATAGTTTATGGGTGGAGGCTTTAGGGTTCTCTACATAGAGTATCATTGTCATCTGCAAATAGTGACAGTTTTACCTCTTCCCTTCCAATTTGGATACCTTTTATTTCTTTATCTTGTCTGATTGCTGTGGATAGGCCTTCCAGTGCTATGTTAAATAGAAGTTATGAAAGTGGGCATCCTTTTCTGTTCCTGAATTTAAAGGAAAGACTTTCAGCTTTTCACTGTTGAGTATGATGTTAGCTGTGGGTTTGCCATGCATGGCCTTTATTATGTTGAGATTTGTTCCCTCTTTCACCATTTTGATGAGAGTTTTTATCAAGAATGGAAGTTGAATTTTGTCAAATGCTTTTCCTGTGTCAATTGAAATGAACATGTAATGTTTATGCTTCCTTTTGTTAATAATGTGGTGTATCAAATTGATATATTTGCAAATATTGAACCATCCATGTATCCCTGGAATAAATCCAATTTGATCATGCGATATGATCCTTCTTATATATTGTTAGACTTGGCTTGCTAATATTTTGTTGAAGATTTTTACATCGATATTCATCAAAGATGTTGGTGTCTTATTTTCTTTCTTTCTTTTTTTTTTTTTTGGTAGTGTCTTTGTCTGATTTTGGTATCAGGGTAATGGTGGCCTCATAGAATGAATGTGGAAGTGTTCTGTTCTCAATTTTTGGAATAGTTTGAGAAGTATATGTATTAGCTCTTCCTTATATGTTTAGTAGAGTTTTCCTATGAAGCCATCTGATCCTAGATTTTGTTTGCTGGGAGTTTTTAAAAAAATTATTATTAAAAATTCAATTTACTACTAGTGATCATTCTGTTCAAGTTATCTGTTTCTTCTTTTTTTTTTTTTTTTTTTTTTTTTTTTTTTTTTTTTTTTTTTTTATGCGTTACGCGGGCCTCTCACTGTTGTGGCCTCTCCCGTTGCGGAGGACAGGCTCCGGACGCGCAGGCTCAGCGGCCATGGCTCACGGGCCCAGCCGCTCCGCGGCATGTGGGATCCTCCCAGACCGGGGCACGAACCCGTGTCCCCTGCATCGGCAGGCGGACTCTCAACCACTGCGCCACCAGGGAAGCCCTATCTGTTTCTTCTTGATTTAGTCTTGGGAGGTGATTTGTTTCTAGAAAATTGTCCATTTCTTCTAGATTGTCCAATTTGTTTGCATGTAACTGTTTGTCATTGCTATTGGTTGTTATTTCTCCTCTTTCATTTCTGATTTTATTTGTCTCCTCTCTTTTTTTCTCGGTGAGCCTGGCTAAAGGTTTATCAATTTTGTTTATCTTTATCAAAAAAACAGCTCATGGTTTCATTGATTTTTTCTAGTTTTTTGTCTCTGTTTTATTTATTTACTCTTTGATCTTTATTATTTCTTCCTGATACCCTTATGGGCATTTCAGGGTATATGACTCTTTATTTTTCTCTTGCTGCCTTTAGAATTATCTCTTTATCTTCAACTTTTGCCATTTAATTATTTGTCTTGGTATAGGTCTATGTTTCACTTCATCTTGTTTGGGACCCTCTGTGCTTCCTATATCTAGATATCTGTTTCCTTCTTCAGGTTTTGGAAGTTTTCAGCCATGAGTTCCTCAAATATATTTTCAATCTCTTTCTCTCGCTCTTCTCCTTCTGGGATCCCTATAATACAAATGTTGGTATGCTTAACATTATCACAGAGCTCTCTTAAACTGTTTTCACTTTTTTTAAAACTTGTTTTTCTTTTTGCTGCCCTGATTGGGTGATGTCCAATCTTCTATCTTCCAGATCACTTATGATTCTTCTCTATTACTTACTCTGTTCATTCCTTCTACTGTGTTTTTATTTCAGTTATTGAATTCTTCTTTTCTGATTGGGTCTTTTTTATATTTTCTTGTTCCTTGTTAAAATTTTCACTGTGTTTATCTATTAGTTTCCCTATTCAGTTAGCATTCTTATTACCAATGCTTTGAATTATTTATCTGGTAAATTGTTTATTTCTGCTTCATTATTTTATTTCATGGTTTTTCTCTTGCTTTTTCAGTTGAGAATATTTCCCTCCCTTTTCATTTTGCTTAACTTTCTCTGCCTCTATGAATTATGTGAAACAATTACCTATTTCAGTCTTGAGGGTGTTCTTATATGGAAACATTTCTATACAGACTGTGTGTGCTCAGTGCCTTTGGTGGCAGAGCTGGATTTGTCCTGTATGCAAGTCATGTCTTTCCTTAGCGTGTGCTGGCAGCTATCACCTTGGTAGGGGATGGGGCTGGAGATGGAGGGGCTTCAGCTGGAGCTGGGTGTAAGGCAAGAGTTTCTCTCTGCTCGATGGACATATTGGCCCTATCAGGGCTGGGGTCTGATCCCAAGCTGCTGAAGCAAAAGCCATGAGGGTCATCCCCAAGGTACCTCAGTTTCCTTTAAGTGTGTGTTTTCCCCTCTCCCAGCACTGGGACCCTCTCCCCAGAGTAGGGTAGTGTCAAAACAAGGGGGTCTCACATGGGCTCTCAGCCCATGCCTGTCTCAAACAGAGGTTCAAGCTGTCTCTGATGCACTGCCTGTGCAGGCATCAGCAGTTATTTCCCTCACTCTGTTCAGATGCAGCTTCAAGTCCAAGTCCCCTCTGTCCCTCAAGGCCAATCACTCCCCATGGCCTCTATTGCCACTGCCCTGTTGTAGAATCACACTGCAGGGAAGGTGAGGCCTACATGGACTCTCTGCATATGTGGGGTGTGGGCTGTGGTAGAGCACCCACTGTCAGAGATCTGGGTGGCTTCTGATGCACTGCTTGAGTGATTGCCAACGATGGCCATGGCTGCCCCATCCGGGCTCCACCCTGTGACCTGTTGCCTCTGTGTCCCATAGTTGAGTTTTTCTCCCCAGCTGTGGCAGCCCCAGATTGAATGCTGCACTGTGACATGCAGCAAGCAGGGCTGGAGCATTTGCTCAGCTTGGGCTTGGCATATGCACAGAGGTGGTAAGAAAGCCAGCCAGGAGATTTCAATCTGCCATTTCTGCTCTGCCTTGGGGGGTAAGCCGATATGCATGCTCTCCTCAAAAGCAGCAGTTCCTACAGCCTGTTAGTCCCAGTGGTCTTCCAAATTACCAAGGGGGCTTATCTCCCCTGTGAACAGCTCACTCCTCTAAAACACCCACCCCTTGATTTCCATGCGACTCTGCACATTGGAATGGGCTCAACAGCTTTTATAAAATACAGTTTACCAAGTTACCTCCAAAGACTTTGATCCTGGTAGCCTGAAATAGGACATCTATAATATTTAAAGTTTTCCAGGTATTTCACATATATGACTAAGATTGAGACCCACTGCCTAGATGATTTCAACTAATTGCATGGCTTTTAATACCATCCAAATATGAATGATTCCAAATTTATATTTCTAGCTGAACTAGCTGTTGCCTGAATCCCAGATGTTTATACCTAACTATTTGACAGCTTGACTTGGCTCTAAATTAACCTGATTTTCTCATCCAAAAATTTGTCTACCATAGTTTTCCCCGTGTTTGTAAAGAGAAATACTCATTGTTCAGGTCCAAAAATCTTGGAGTCAGTTTTGACTCCTCTCTTTCTTTTATACCCCACCTTTATTCTCACATTTACCTTTAAAACATATCCAGAATCTGAATGCTTCTCATCACCTCTATTCTCATTACCCTTATAGAACCTACCAATATCTCTTACCTGGATTATTACTAATTTATCTCCATGCTTCCTCTCTGCACCCTCTGTATTTATTCTCAAAACAGCAGCCACAGTTTTGTTTTATTCCCCCCAAAAAACTGATTTTCGATCTCAGTCACATTTACTGAGATCTTTCTACATCTAGGCACTCTTGTAATTACTTCTTTTTTTTAAAATAAATTCTGTTAATCCATTTAATCCTATGAATAAAGTAGCTATTATTTTTATTCTCATTTTACAGAGGAGGCTACTAGGGAGGCATAAGTAGCCTCCTGAAGATCAGTCACACAGTTACTAATTGGGAAAGCCAAGATTTAAGCTCATACAATCCAACCCCAGGGTCCACACCCTTAAAAATTACTTAACATTGTGGTCCCCAGATTATTTGATATCTTTAGGAACCTCACAGAGAGTGGCCTAGGTCTCTGGTCATTGTAGAAAGTACATGGAACAACATAGAATCAAACTATATATACTGATTTATTTGATAATCAAAAATAATATTAAATATTTTTTCTCTGATATTATAGCAAGAGACCACTTCTGCAGCAAAGAGATTCAGTTTTTTTAAATCTTTATTTGAGTATAATTACTTTATATTGTTGTGTTAGTTACTGCTGTGTACAAAACAAATCAGCCTTATGCATACACATGTCCCCATATCCCCTCCCTCTTGAGCCTCCCTCCCACCCTCCCTATCCCACCCCTCTAGGTGGTCACAAAGCACCGAGCTGATCTCCCTGTGCTATGTGGCTACTTCCCACTAGCTATCTATTTTACATTTGGTGTTTCCTTTCCAATATGTATATTCTCCTCATATTAGGTCAGCCTCTTTTCAACATATATAGATGCCACTACCCTAATCCAATGCCCTTTTCACATTGTTCACCCAATTTATCTCTTAAGTGATATGCATCACAGACCAGCAGAGTTTATCTGGCAAATACAGTCCAGTTATATGTGTGTATCCTCCTCACATGTTGCTTGCATCCTCTCATCTCCCACCTCTCAACATAGCATAATAGTCCAGCACAACTCCCATCTACTAACTTGTAGGGTTTTTTTTTTCTTTTCAGCTCCACATTTCCCACCACACTGAATGATGTCCAAGCGAATCAGGGCAATGCCAACCATGAACCTGCATAATGCAGACCCTACTTACTATCCAAACTATTTTTGCACCCTCTCCTTTATTCTAGTAAAACCACACTGATCATGCTTCTCCGAAGGTTAACTTCCTTGGCATTGTGACTTTCTCATGCTATTCTCTCCCTTTGAAATGCACTTTCTTTATATTTCTCCTCACCCTCATCTCTCAGTACCAAATCCTATCTGTCTGTCTCTGTCCAGCTCAAAAAGCATTTCCTTTTTGATGTTGTTCATAACCACCCTCAGTTTGAATTAATCTCTCTGTCTTCTAAATTTTCAAGTCACTGCTTCTTTATTTCTTTTTAGCTCTATTCACTTTTACCTAGTATTATTAGTTGTGTATATTCCTTCTATTTGTCTGGGATGACCTCTTTGAGACCACACCCAACAGTGGCATTGGTCAAATAAACAAATGAACAAATACATAATCATAGATAAGTAAATGAAAGCAGTTTGGAGGCAAGTTTATAAAAGAATAATCAGTGTAATGCACAAAAGCTACATTTAATTAGGGTACAATCATATGGTATTTTTGTATGGAGCTGTTTCTCAGTTCCCAATTGGTCCATCATCATGGTACACCAGCCATTTTTTGTTTGTTTGTTTGTTTAAGGTGAAGCATCACCATATTTGATTTTTTTTTAAACCAAGTTAAAAAAAATACTATGTGGCCATCATTATAATGATTTGTATTCTTAAAAAGAATAAATTCAGTTGGCTTATATTTTAGTTAGCAACTTAATAGTATCACAGTCTGAGGTAGCCTGATGCATTATAAAAGGCTGCATTATAATTTTATTATCACTATTAGCAATCATAGCACCTTTTACAACAAAGCACTTATTAAAATTAACCAATTAATCCTTAGGCAGAGGTTAAATAACTTGCTCAAGCTCCCAGAGAAGTAATAGTACAGTCAGAATTGGACCCCAGAAGTTGTTGATCAAAATATCAACATTGATGCTATTCTTTGGCAGCAAAATAAGTCTGTTGACAGTATCATTAAAATGATAAATCCAACAGCTGACAAAAGCATAATAAATTTAGGACCTGTTAGATGAGAGTCGGCAAGGTTCAATGGACTTGGTGTTCTGTCAAAATTGTATCTTGCATATACAAAATCTTCTCTCTATAAATGAAGAAATGACAGAATGGTTCATTACAGTGCCTAATTAAAGGTCCATTAGTGGGAAGTAAAACATCAGTTCTTAGTTGTGCTGAGTAAAAACATTTCACAACACTAATGGCAATATAAAATCCGAGGTCTGAAAAGCAAATTAATTTTAACACCAGTGCCCAGGGAGGAGAGACAGCAATAAATAATGGCAAAAGTAAAATTAAGTATTCTTTTAGTCAAACAAATATAACTCCATTTCATGCAGTTCTGGAGCTAGGATTCCTTGTATACATCAACAAAATTATAAGTATGGCATTTTTCATTTAAATCTAGGTGTTCAGTATGAGGTCATCAATATTGGAGGTTTTTTTTTTTTACATCTTTATTGGAGTATAATTGCTTTACAATGGTGTATTAGCTTCTGCTTTATAACAAAGTGAATCAGTTATGCATATACATATGTTCCCATATCTCTTCCCTCTTGTATCTCCCTCCCTCCCACCCTCCCTATCCCACCCCTCTAGGTGGTCACAGTGCGCGGAGCTGATCTCCCTGTGCTATGCAGCTGCTTCCCACTAGCTATCTCTTTTACGTTTCGTAGTGTATATATGTCCATGCCACTCTCTCACTTTGTCACAGCTTACCCTTCCCCCTCCCCATATCCTCAAGTCCATTCTCTAGTAGGTCTGTGTCTTTATTCCTGTCTTACCCCTAGGTTCTTCATGACATATTTTTTTAATTAAACAGTAATTATATTAGGGCAAAAGAGCCAATGAGGACCAATTCAATCTGTGTCTAAGAGCCAGGTATTCAAATCAAATGGCAATCTGTTTGTCATCTCATTGATGTTTTCAAAGTCCTCTAGTGACCTGCTTGAGGAACCATTATGTCAATTTGAACTCAGTTTATTAGAAATATACCTGTATGGCTTGCTCCCACTTACTGATTCCAGTAAGTACAGACATTAAGTAGTATCTCAAGTTTATAAAATTTGGAGTATCTGACACTAATCCAAACATGTCATCTATTGTAACTGGTATTAGAGCCATAGTCTGTCAAGTAACTTATAAAAGTTATGAACTATAGTTTTGAACCTAACATATTTGAAGACACAATGGGATTATTTTTACCATTTTACTTCCAGAGCAATTTTATTCCATTAGTCAGTTGATCAGTGAACATATTTTGGAGTTTACAATGAGCCTCTCCCTATGTTAGGCGTGGAGGAAACAGTGGCATCAGAGGTATTTCCTGCCCTCAAAGGGCTTACAGTCTAATGTATGATTCTGAAAAGGAAACAAATAGGGCTTCCCTGGTGGCGCAGTGGTTGAGAGTCTGCCTGCCGATGCAGGGAACACGGGTTCGTGCCCCAGTCCAGGAAGATCCCACATGCCGTGGAGCGGCTAGGCCTGTGAGCCATGGCCGCTGAGCCTGTGCATCAGGAGCCTGTGCTCCGCAGCAGAAGAGGCCACAAGGGGGAAGCTTCCCCCTTCCCCTTTGAAGCATACAATGGACTGAACATTTGCGTCCTCCAAACTCATATGTTGAAACCACAATCCCAAGTGATGGTATTAGGAGGTTGGGCCCTTGGGGTGATCAGGTCATAAGGATGGAGATTAGTGCCCTTGTAAGAAGAGGCCAGCTTGCTCTCTTTCTGCCATGTGAGGACACAGTGAGAAGTCTGCCATCTGCAACCCAGGAAAGGGCCCTCGCCAGAACCTGACATGGCCACCCTGATCTCAGACTTCTAGCCTCAGAACTGTGAGAAATCAGTGTTTGTTGTTGAGCTGCCTAGTCTGTGATGCTTTGTTACAGTAGCCAAAGCTCAGACATTGCCAGTACATCTCTTTGCTGTTTAATGACAATCATGATTTCATTAAACCCCTTGTGAAGATGTTATTCACATTTAATGGATGAAGCTCTGAGACTTAAATGGGGAAATGATCTGTCAGATACTACATACTCCATCGGTGTCAAAGCCAATGATAGAATTCAGGTGCCCTGATTTTTTTTTATGCACTAAAATTGTCTTTGAGGTAAAACATGTAATAAGGTGCATAAATCTTTACTGTACAGTGTAAATCTCCATGAATTTTTATGTATGTATGCACTATGTAACCACCACCCAGATCAGGATGTAGCGTATTTCCAACACCCGGTGAGACTCCCTCATTTCCATTTCCCAGACAATACCTTTACCTCCCATGCCCATGATAAACATTATTCTGACCTCACCATAGTTTGGTTTTTTTGCCTGTTTTTGAACTTTATGTAAATGGAATCGTACAGCATGTGTATGAGAGTCATCCATATTGTTGTATGTAGCAATAGTCCATCCATTTTTTATTGCTATGTAGTTTTCCATTGTATAACAATATTGTAGTTTATTTATCTGTGGTCCTTTGAATAAGACATTTGAGTTATTTTGAGTTTCAACCTGTTGTAAATAAAGTTTTGACTGTTATCACAAAAAAAAGGAAACAAATAATAATTTTAATGACAAGTTTAATGAAACACAAAGACCAGCTCCCAAGAAAGAACACAGAATTCAGCCAACAGAAAAGATTTCTTGAAGGAATTATCACCTAAGCTGAGACCAGAAGAAAGAAAAGCTAACCAGGTAAAGAGACAATGCATTGAGTGGAACAGCATTTGCAAAGGCCCAGGTAGGGAAAGCCTTTTGAAATTTAGTTTTTCTTTTTCTATTTGATTTTCTTAGGGGAGGGCTGGCAAGAGAAATAACACTTACTGAACATACATAATGTGTTAGTCACAGAGATATGTGCTGTTATACATTATTTTATCTGATATATGAATATATGATATTATGACAAATGGTAATACAACCTTATGAGGTTAGTATTATTAGTCCAACTTTATGAATGCCGAAAAATGTGATGAAGTCATTCTCCCTAATCTGCAACATAGGAACCACAGTTTACAGCCTTGCAGGTCTGACTCCACAAGGCTTCTGGTGTATTTTCCTGTCATTTAATAGCCTTCCCATTCTATTGCATCTTTTTAGACTCACTATGAGAACACTCAAAGCTCACGTGGCACAGTGGCTCAACCTGGTCTTTTCAAGTTTCTACTCCATTGAAGAGAGGTTTTAATAATTATTTTCATCTTGACTTGATTCAGACTATGGCAGGCCCAAGCAGAAAAGACCAAAAGACTAATAATGACCAGGAAAATAGAATAGAATCTTTTTAGTTAGGATGAAGGCCAATTAGAACTGACCTTTGAACTCCAAGAAAGGACCATGACTTAAAAGTGAAATTATCAATTAGGAGTAGCAATTGCCTAGATATTCAAGTATTCAAGATTCTTAGAACATTCACACCTAGAGTATTAAAGTATTTTGGAGCCCTGTCCCCCGATTCTTTTTCTCCTGGTGAGAAGATAAGCATTGCCTTCATTCCGGCCTTCATCATCTCTTGCCTGGATTATTACAACACATTCCCTTATGTACCTTTTCTTGAACCTTGGAAACCTGTCCAGTGTGTCCAAAATGTGCCCCTTTTAATTGATCCTACCTCTTTTTCTTCACACATGGTATCCTGAATATCTGCCAAGCCTAATTCCCCAACTTTGTCTTCTTAACTTCCCTTTGCTGTAGGCCGTTCAGCACTTCTCTTTGGCACTTTCACTCTGTATTAATGTCATCATTCATATTCTTGACTCTGTACCCCACTAGAATACGAAATAGGCCATGGTGTTTTGCATATCTTACAAATCTTGGTAGTTAAATCACTGCCTGGTCTTAGTAGATAATGTTAAGTATGTGAGTGAATGTAAACCAAGCAGCAGGATTCTGTTTCCAGCCTGCTAGGCTCAGTTTTTTTCTGTTCTCTGACAAGATCCCACTGAAAAGGCAGGGCCAAAGTTCTGGGCCACCTTTACTTACTAGCTCATTAAGAGCTACACTCCATGAGAAATTTTGTGCCTGTGTTTTAAGTTTGAAAAATATAGTGAAAAAATACAATTATGTTTGAAATAACATGTGTGAAGGAAAATAAAATCTTTTCTCACGTGAGCAGGACAGAGAATAGTGAGCTGAGGGTAAGATAATGTAATAACATTAATTTTTTTTAACTCTACATATTTTAGAAGAAATTGTCAGTTATAAAAATATTGTTGAAGACAATTTTGATCCCTTAGTAAATCTAGAATTACTAAAAACAGATTTTTTACTATAATGTTGTGCCTTCATTTAAAGGAAATGTAAAAATAATAAGAGGGACAATATCTAGGAAAAATGTGGTAATATAAAAAGTAATTTATTGGAAACTGAACTAAATCTAAGAAGATTTATGTCATATGTCAAAGTACATATTCTGATTAGTAAAATTAATTTATTCAACTGATATATATTGAACATTTCTGGGTCTCATTTATTGTTCTAGGCATTAGAGATACATTGGTATAAAAGCTCTTTTGAAGATATTGCCTACTTAATTTTTGGTGAATAAAAAACCAAATGATATGTCTTTTCAGATTAAAAGCTGTGAATTAAGAGTTATATAGTCAAAAATGATTAGTTGGAGATCAGAAATGGGTGTTATGCCATACTATTTAGAAGCATACTTACTTTATACAATTATATTTCAAATTCCAACAACATTTTTATAAAGTTAATTATGAATAATAAACTTTTATTTCTGTGTCATGTAACTTACACCTTTAGTGTAATTATGTTTCAGTAATTAACTTTTAGTAATTACAGTTAATAATTTTGGTAAGTATAACTAAAAAAAATTAAGAATGCTTAATTACTTTTGCTGGCATTATAGCAGCAACTTTCTTCTATGCCAGCTTCATTTGAGTTTGAGACAGTTCTAATCTCATAATACTCTTGAAACTGTGCATCACCTGTTACCTTGCCAAGTTTAGATGACTTCTTTTTCTACTTTCATGGCACATTAGCCCTACCAACAGGTATTTGCTCTTCTTTTTCCAACTTAAGGAAGAGTGCATATACAAAGTAATATGAAGGACTACAAAAAACAGCCTTAAAACTGCCTAACTGAAGGTTGAAAATAACCTGCTACACAAATAATGGTTAGTAACTGTTTAAAGAGGCATTTGTATTGAAATAAACTGAACATGCCCAGTGGGAGCCCTCAAAAAAGAAAAAAAAGCAAAGTTTTTCATGAATAGAAACCACCTATTATTGTGATTCTGTTGTACTTGGTGTTAAGTAAACTGAATGGATTCATAATTATCTACATACAGAGTTGGGTATAAGAAGACCATATAGTACATAAATCGTGCACAGACAGACACACAGATTGAAAAAAAATTTTTACTTGGGGCTTACCTCAAACCAAGCAAACTGTTTCTAGTTAAATGCATCTGCTAACATTATTTTTAAAATAATTATATCAAATGTAAATTTAAGAGTAGTTTTAAAACATCATCCTTTATATCAGATTTGGAATGTCAGCTGACATGTTTTGAAAAAATGTCATGAGTCAGGAATCTTTAAATACTTTAAATATAAGACAATTAAATAAGATTCCTATCTTATAGTTAATATGATAACCTTCATGTTTAAGTATTAAAGATTTCATCACTATAAACTGGTGTTGTTATTCTGTTTCAATCAAAACATAGAACCTCTTTTGGTAATTGGTAATTAATATTCTGCAAGAAAAAGTTTGTACTTATATTGATTATTGATAAAAATGGCAAATATCAGTATGGCAAACATCACCGGTTCTCATGGTAAGAAAAAAAATATTCTCCAAATTTTAAGCTTAGAGCTTCTGAGTCCCGGAATGCAATAAACCAAAGAAAGGAGGGAACATTTATAATTTATCCTATGAATATGTAACTCATTAAATAAAGAAGAGCATAACTTTGCTTAAATCAAGACAGTACATTCATAATTTTATTTATTTAGTTTCATTCTCATGTATGCAAAAATATAATTTTCATAAAGTTTGATTTTAATAAATGGATATATACTAAGATCCATTGTTTTCTAACAAATGAAGTAACACTAAAAAGAGCAAAGTAAAATAGAAAGGGGATCCCAGAGATAGCCAATAATTTCTCACAATATAGATGATTAATTATATGAAAATGAAATATTATTAGAAAAGCCCACTTATTGGGGATCACACTAAAGATTCAGATACATCATAAGTATAGGATACTCTGAAAAATAGAAAGTTACTTGTTCCAGAATAGTATTAGAAAATCAATCCAACATTCAAGTAGCTAAATTTGAATTTTTAGATCTGCATTACCATTTGAAGATCCATGACTAAAACTGTGGTAATAATAACCTAATTTTCAGTTTGATAAAATAATTTGTACTTTATTAGTTTTAAGAACTCAGAAGAAAATCTGTATTGTAATGAACTGAGGGCAAGCTTTCCTTGCAAGTGAATGATATAATCAACATAGTGCTAGAACCAAAAAAATTGGTATGGATATGACCACATAATAAATGGCACCGTGTTTAACTGACTACTTGAAAACTCAGGTCACTTTCATGAATCATTCTAGATCATGAATAACTGGAATTAAGCTAGAATTTTTCTACACCAGATATCAATGCTCCTTAATTTGAAAGGTAGTATAGGCTTCTGATCCTTTTAAGAATCTCCTGTCAAATAAAACAAATACATAAAACAGTTTGCATAAAATTTCAGTGGCTTTCTGGAACTTCATTGATTATACACTCTAAGTTCACTGGAATCTGTCAAGATGGAATCCAGATTTGAGGATGAAATATTAGGGTTTAGAGGTGATAATAAGGAATTAAAACATTCTTTCAGAATCATTTAAAATTGTACAAAGTAGACAATTGTGGACTAACAAATAATATTCTACAACTTTGGATTTTCATAATTATTTTCATTATCAAAGAGGAAACTCAGTTACATGATTTATAAAAACAATAATTATAATAATTTAACCATCTGCTTCTCAGAGTTGTGAATTTCAAGTTAGGTAATCTTTTAAAAAGTTTCTTTTAAGATTTACAATTAAATGCAAATACTTATATTTTAATAGATATTTTGAGTACCTATCATTTGTAATATATAATTAATGTGTATTCTAATATGTATTTTAGGTAATATATATTCAGGTAATATATAATTTGGATAATACAAAATTAATTTATTAATGTCTTAGCATTCATGTTTATGGACTGAGATTTTTTTAAACATAAATTTTGTAATGATCCATGAATTTAGAATGAAATTCTATATAGAGTTACATAAAGGAAATAGATCAGACATCAATTTCTATTATTGAAGAAAATAGTCTATCGAATAGGTATACATTTTTTTCTCTAATTTTTTTTTTAAGTTTTATTTGTTTGAATTTTATTTTCTTTATACAGCAGGTTCTTATTAGTTATCTATTTTAAACTTATTAGTGTATACATGTCAATCCCAATCTCCCAATTCATCCCACCACCACCCCCACCCACCCAAGGCTATCCCCCCTTGGTGTCCATACGTTTGTTCTCTACATCTGTGTCTCTATCTCTGCCTTGCAAACCAGTTCATCTGTACCATTTTTCTAGATTCCACATATATGTGTTAATATACGATACTTGTTTTTCTCTTTTTGACTTACTTCAGTCTGTATAACAGCCTCTAAGTTCATCCACGTCTCTACAAATGACCCAATTTCGTTTCTTTTTATGGCTGAGTAATATTCCACTGTATATATGGACCACATCTTTTTTGTCCATTCATCTATCAGTGGGCATTTAGGTTGCTTCCATGACCTGGCTATTGTAAATACTGTTGCGATGAACATTGGGAAGCATGAGTCTTTTTGAATTATGGTTTTCTCTGGGTATATGCCAAGTAGTGGGTATTGCTGGGTCATATGGTAATTCTATTTTTAGTTTTTAAAGGAACCTCCATATTGTTCTCCATAGTGGCTGTATCAATTTACATTCCCACCAACAGTGCAAGAGGGTTCCCTTTTCTCCACACCCTCTCCAGCATTCGTTGTTTGTAGATCTTCTGATGATGCCCATTCTAACCAGTGTGAGGTGATACCTCATTGTAGTTTTGATTTGCATTTCTCTAATAATTAGTGATGTTGAGCAGCTTTTCATGTGCCCCTTGGCCATCTGTATGTCTTCTTTGGAGAAATGTCTATTTAGGTCTTCTGTGCATTTTTTGATTGGGTTGTTTGTTTTTTTAATATTGAGCTGCATGAGCTGTTTATATATTTTGGAGATTAATCCTTTGTCCATTGATTTGTTTGCAAATATTTTCTCCTATTCTGAGGGTTGTCTTTTCCTCTTGTTTACGTTTTCCTTTCCTGTGCAAAAGCTTTTAAGTTTCATTAGGTCCCATTTGTTTATTTTTGTTTTTATTTCCATTTCTCTAGGAGGTGGGTCAAAAAAGATCTTGCTGTGATGTATGTCAAAGAGTGTTCTGCCTATGTTTCCTTTGTCATAGATAAGTTGACCAAAGTGCGTGAGTTTATCTCTGGGCTTTCTATCCTGTTCCATTGATCTGTATTTCTGTTTTTGTGCCAGTACCATATTGTCTTGATTACTGTAGCTGTGTAGTATAGTCTGAAGTCAGGGATTCTGATTCCTCCAGCTCCATTTTTTGTTCTCAAGGTTGCTTTGGCTCTTTGTGGTCTTTTGTGTCTCCATAAAAATTTTAAGATTTTTTGTTCTAGTTCTGTAAAAAATGCCATTGGTAATTTGATAGGGATTGCATTGAATCTGTAAATTGCTTTGGGTAGTATAATCATTTTCACAATATTGATTCTTCCAATCCAAGGACATGGTATCTCCCTCCATCTGTTTGTGTCACCTTTGAGGTTTTTCATCAGTGTCTTATAGTTTTCTGAGTACAGCTCTTTTACCTCCTTAGGTTGGTTTATTCCTAGGTATTTTATTCTTTCTGTTGCAGTGGTGAATGGGATTGTTTCCTTAATTTCTCTTTCTGATTTTTGGTTGTTAGTGTATAGGAATGCAAGAGATTTCTGTGCATTAATTTTGTATCCTGCAACTTTACCAAATTCATTGATTAGCTCTAGTAGTTTTCTGGTGGCATCTTTAGGATTCTCTATGTATAGTATCATGTCATCTGCAAAACAGTGACAGTTCTAATTCTTCTTTCCAATTTGTTTTCCTTTTATTTCTTTTTCTTCTCGGACGGCCATGGCTAGGACTTCCAAAACTATGTTGAATAATAGTGGCAAGAGTGGACATCCTTGTCTTATTCCTGATCTTAGAGGAAATGCTTTCAGATTTTCACCATTGAGTATGAAGCTTGCTGTGGGTTTGTCATATGTGGCCTTTTTTATGTTGAGGTAGGTTCCCTCTATGCCCACTTTCTGGAGAGTTTTTATCATAAATGGGTGTTGAATTTTGTCAAAAGCTTTTTCTGCATCTGTTGAGATGATCATATGGTTTTTATTCTTCAGTTTGTTAATGTGGTGTATCACATTGATTGATTTGCATATGCTGAAGAATCCTTGCATCCCTGGGATAAATCCCACTTGACAATGGTGTATGGTCCTTTTAATGTGTTATTGAATTCTGTTTGCTAGTATTTTGTTGAGGATTTTTGCATCTATATTCATCAGTGATATTGGTCTGTAATTTTCTTTTTTCGTAGTATCTTTGTCTGGTTTTGATATCAGGGTGATGGTGGCCTCATAGCATGAGTTTAGGAGTGTTCCTTCCTCTGCAGTTTTTTAGAAGAGTTTGTGAAAGATGGGTGTTAGCTCTTCTGTAACTGATAGAATTCACCTGTGAAGCCATCTGGTCCTAGACTTCTCTTTGTTGGAGAATTTTTAATCACAGTTTCAATTTCATTACTTGTGATTAGCCTGTTTACATTTTTTATTTCTTCTGGTTCAGTCTTGGAAGGTTATACCTTTCTAAGAATTTGTCCATTTCTTCCAGGTTGTCCATGTTATTGGTGTAGAGTTGCTTGTAGTAGTCTCCTAGGATGCTTTGTATTTCTGCGGTGTCTGTTGTAACTTCTCCTTTTTCATTTCTAATTTTATTGATTTGAGTCCTTTCCCTCTTTTTCCTGGTGAGTCTGGCTAATGGTTTATCAATTTTGTTTACCTTCTCAAAGAACCGGCTTTCAGTTTTATTGATCTTTGCTATTGTTTTCTTTGTTTCTACTTCATTTATTTCTGCTCTGATCTTTGTGATTTCTTTCCTTCTACTAACTTTGGGTTTTGTTTGTTCTTCTTTCTCTAGTTCCTTTAGGTGTAAGGTTAGATTGTTTATTTGAGACTTTTCTTATTTCTTTAGGTAGGATTGTATTGCTATAAACTTCCCTCTTAGAACGGTGTTTGCTACATCCCATAGATTTTGGATTGTTGTGTTTTTGTTGTCATTTGTCTCTATGTATTTTTTTATTTCCTCATTGATTTCTTCAGTGATCTCTTGGTTATTTAGTAACGTATGGTTTAGCCTCCATGTGTTTGTGTTTTTTATGTTTTATTCCCTATAATTCATTTCTAATCTCATAGCGTTGTGGTCATAAAAGATGCTTGATATGATTTCAATTTTCTTAAATTTACTGAGGCTTGATTTGTGACCCAAGATGTGATCTCTGTCCTGGAGAATGTTCTGTGTGCACTTGAGAAGAAAGTGTAATCTGCTGTTTTTGGATGGAATGTCCTATAAATATCAATTAAATCTATCTGGTCTATTGTGTCATTTAAAGTATGCATTTCCTCATTAATATTCTGTCTGGATGATCTGTCCATTGGTGTCAGTGTGGTGTTAAAGTCCCTCACTTTTATTGTGTTACTGTTGATTTCCTCTTTTATAGCTGTTAGCATTCGCCTTATGTATTACAGTGCTCCTATGTTGGGTGAAAATATATTTATAATTGTTATATCATCTTCTTGGATTCATCCCTTGATCATTTTGTAGTGCACTTCCTTGTCTCTTGTAACATTCTTTATTTTAAAGTCTATTTTATCTGATATGAGTATTGCTACTCCAGCTTTCTTTTGATTTCCATTTGCATGGAGTATCTTTTTCCATCCCCTCACTTTCAGTCTGTATGTGTCCCTAGGTCTGAAGTGGGTCTCTTGTAGACAGTATTTATATGGGTCTTGTTTTTGTGTCCATTCAGCGAGCCTGTGTCTTTTGGCTGGAGTATTTAATCCATTCACATTTAAGGTGATTATCAATATGTATGCTCATATTACCATTATCTTAAGTGTTGTGTGTTTGTTTTGTAGGTCCTTTTCTTCTCTTGCGTTTCAAACTTGGAGAAGTTCCTTTAGCATTTGTTGTAGAGCTGGTCTGGTGGTGCTGAATTCTCTTAGCTTTTGCTTGTCTATAAAGCTTTTGATTTCTTCGCCAAATCTGAATTCGATTCTTGCCAGATAGAGTAATAATGGTAGTAGTTTTTTCCCTTTCATCACTTTAAGTATATCATGCCACTCCCTTCTGGCTTGTAGAGTTTCTGCTGAGAAATCAGCTGTTAACCTTCTGGAAGTTCCCTTGTATGTTATTTGTCATTTTTCCCTTGTTGCTTTTAATAATTTGTGTTTGTTTTTAATTTTTGTCAAACTTGATTACTATGTATTTCAGCATGTTCTTCCTTGTTTTTATCCTGCCTGGTACTCTCTATGCTTCCTGGATTTGGTTGTCTCTTTCCTTTCCCATGTTAGGGAAGTTTCCAACTATTATCTCCTCAGTTTTTTTCTCGGGTCCTTTCTCTCTCTCTTCTCCTTCTGGGACCCATATAATGCGAATTTTGGTGCGTTTAATGTTGTCCCAGTGGTCTCTTAGTCTGTCTTCATTTCTTTTCATTCTCTTTTCTTTGTTCTGTTTTGCAGCAGTGAATTCCACCATTCTGTCTTCCAGGTCACTTATCCATTCTTCTGCCTCAGTTATTCTGCTATTGATTCCTTTTCGTATATTTTTCATTTCAGTTATTTTATTGCTCATCTCTGTTTGGTCTTTAAATTCTTTAGGTCTTTGTTAAACATTTCTTGCATCTTCTGATCTTTGTCTCCATTCTTTTTCCAAGGTCCTGGATCATCTTCACTCTCATTATTCTGAATTATTTTTCTGGAAGTTTGCCTATCTCCACTTCATTTAGTCATTTTTCTGGGGTTTTTTCTTGTTTCTTCATCTGGTACATAGTCCTCTGCCTTTTCATTTTCTCTCTCTTTCTGTGAATGTGGTTTTCGTTCCACAGGCTTCAGGATTGTGGTCCTTCTTGCTTCTGCTGTTTGCCCTCTGGTGGATGAGGCTATCTAAGAGGCTTGTGCAAGCTTCCTGATGGGAGGGACTGGTGGTGGATAGAGCTGGGTGTTATTCTGGTGGGTAGAGCTCAGTAAAACTTTTAATCTGCTTGTCTCCTAATGGGTGGGGCTGGGTTGGTTGTTTGGCATGAGACAACCCATCACTGGAGCCTTCCTGGCTCCTTGGTGGGGCCAATGATGGACTCCAGGAGGGCTCACACCAAGGAGCACTTCACAGAATTTCTGCTGTCAGTGTCCTTGTCCCAATGGTAATCCAGAGCCACCCCCTGCCTCTGCAGGAGACCCTCCAACACTAGCAGGTAGGTCTGGTTCAGTCTCCTATGGGGTCACTGCTCCTTCTCCTGCATCCCAATGTGCACACTACTTTGTGTTTGCCCTCCAAGAGTGGAGTCTCTGCCTCCCCCACTCCTGTCGAAATCCTACAATCAAATCCCTCTAGCCTTCAAAGTCTGTTTCTCTGGGAATTCCTTCTCCCATTGCTGGACCCCCAGGTTGGGAAGCCTGACGTGGGGCTCAGAACCTTCACTCCAGTGGGTGGACTTCTGTGGTATAAGTGTTCTCCAGTTTGTGAGTCACCCACCCAGTGGTTATGGGATTTGATTTAATTGTGATTGTGCTCTTCCTACCGTCTCATTGCGGCTTCTCCTTTTCTTTGGATGTGGGGTATCCTTTTTGGTGAATTCCAGTGTCTTCCTGTTGGTATTTGTTCAGCAGTCAGTTGTGATTCCAGTGCTCTCATAAGAGGGAGTGAGAGCACGTCCTTCTACTCTGCCATCTTGAACTAGTCTCCTAGGTTTACTTTCATACATAGGTTAGGCTATGACTACAAACTGAAACCTATTGGAAGCTGAAAAGTTTAGTCTACATCTATGGAATGCCCATTTCTGGGAAAATGGTAGGTCACATCTTTCATTCACCTGGTGGTCTGGAGTATCTGGTAGTTGTTTCATTGATCCAGCAGCTGAATGTCTATTTTATGTAGGCACTAGTTATCCAAGAGCCCTTTTTCTGAGACTGGATGGCATCTATCTTTGCTTCTCATCTGAATTTCCTCTTTCATCTCCCACCTTCCTCCCCCCAACTGTAACACACATACATATCTTGGCAAACTTCAGTTTCCGGAGTAAGTAAAATTAACCTTGATAGATCTCATATTTACATAAATTTGTAACTGCCTTTGGAGTTTTAAAACTAAAAAATCTACAGTATGACGCTTGTTCTCTGCCTTTTGAAGTGCCCTGCTTTCCAAGGGGCAGTGCTCATTCATTAATTCAACAAATATAAATAGTGCATCTAATGTGTGACAGCCACTGAGGCTTGAGAATTAGTCATGAATAAAACAGAAAACTGCTCTCATGGTACACTTTAGTATTTATAAAAAATATGCAAACAAACGTATTAAGTGTCTGGTGGTGAGAAATGAGATGATGAAAAATAAAGCAGGGTAAATTAAGAACCTAATACAGTCTGAATGAAGAAAAGAGTCAGGGGGCTATAGAAACTAAAACACATTAGTTACTATATCAGAAGTGTATTGCTACAGTATCTTTTTGTAAGCTAGGTATGTAAAAGAGTAATGAGTTAATATCATCACCTTAAGGTTGAAACAATTTACAAGAATGTCTTCAAAGAACAATAATCTTTATAAATCAAAAGTATACTGGATTAAATTGTTTATTGATTAATTGCAGTAATTCAATGCCTAGTTCTTATCATGTTAAAGTGTAATACTACTAATTAAAGTGATTTTCTATAACCTTTGAATTACTGTGAAAGTAAAGTAGAAAGCTGATTTTTATATATGAATAATCTGTTTTATGCCTACACATCTAGCCTAAAGGAAACTTGCACATTTGACCAGGGGATATCTTTTATAATTTGCTACATATTACTCTGTCAGGTGACCTTTTCAAGATGACTTTCTCAATATTTTAGGGAACTCTCATTAAATAGTAATCACTTATCACACCAGTGTAAAAACCCCTCTCTATATATCTGTATAGATATTGATATATGGATATAAAGAAACATATATTATGTATTTTGCAAGGTAACATATTGAAGGAAAAGTAGGAGGAAGTTACATCTAATTATATCAGAAATCATTACTTTAACATTTAGTTTTGAAGTGAGTAGCTTGGAAGAAAGAAAGGATGAAAAGTTGGAATGGAGAAGAGATAGAGAAAGAAGGAGAAAAAATATGTATATAGGAACTGCATGGGTTTGTCTACGATGGCCATGTCTTCTCCCAGTATGAGGTAAGATATTCCCTGCCCTCTCGTTAGGCTACAACATGATGACAATAACTTTCTTAATGATACTCCCATCTGAGATGATCTTTTCCATGATCGATTCCAAGCATTGTTCACCTCTCATTTGTCCATGAAATTCTTTCTAGTTTTCTACAAATGAGTTATTAATTAATTTGTGCTCTGAATTGTCTTAAAGAAATAGTTCTTAACTAAAATATTTTATTGGTCTTAATTTTTTTCAGTTGTGTTAGCCCTGAGGTTCTATCAAATTATAGGCACCCTGAGGGTAAGGGCAATATTAACACTATAGATACTATTAACATAGTAGATGTTAATAAATTTTATTAGGCTGAAATGAATTGAACTCTAGTACCATTCAATGTCCTGATAAAGAAATTGGGGCCTAAACATGGTAAATGCTTTGTTTATGGTGAGAGAGTTACTACATATATGTGTGTGCTTCATTCTTATTCTGCGTTTAAGCCATCATATGCTTATTCACTTGTATGGTTTTAAGTTAGCCTCATCTGGTAATTGTATTTAGCTGTCATCTGCAAGTGAACTTGCTTTCAAGTCTCAGATGACTCTCTACCACTTTATACTTACTTGCTAAAAGCTTTTATAGCTGGATTGCTTTAAAAATAGAGGAATACTCAACCCAGAACATCCTTTATAAACAAAAGTTATGTAGGTTTCTCTGATATTTGAAAAAAACATTGCCATGATAGTTTTATGAGTTAATTTTGACTATTGCTAAAATTACTGATGCCATCATTGTTAATATACATTTTGAAACAGCAGCCTGTTGAGAATTTAAATGCTGGTACTTTTAAAATCCCACCCCATATGTCTCACTCAAATGAAAATTTTATTAAATTGGCTTTCTGAATCTTACATTTTCCTTTTACCTGGATACTCCGAGATGGCAGTGTTTGCTCAGAATAGATCTCACTCTAAATTTTTGCAGTTTTCTCTATAAAATATTTGGGATATATTTCAATTTTTAGTAATAAATTAGAAAATGCTAATTTTCTTAAACATGCTTTTCTGATGAAAATTTATCAGCTCTAATCAGAGTTTTGCACACATCTTTCCCTAGTGAGTATTTAATTGGCATACCTGGATTCAGTGTTTGCCTACTTTATTAAACTCAATTCTGAAAACAGAAGATATATTTAGGACTATGCAATAAGTTTAATTATTAAAATATCTTAGGCTGTGTGAAACATTGGAGGAATGTGAAAAAGAATACATTCTAATATTTCTTAAATTTGTTTTTATTTTTTAATATAATCCTTTAAAGACAGCAATCATAAAATTCTAAGCAAATTATACAAGTTACTTTATCTCTTTGCCTCCTAAACCATGATAAATGAAAAACTGACTCCAGAGAAGAAAGGCTGCCATCACTTTTGTTAACATTTTTAAGGATCTAAAAGCTTTTCCAGAAAACCTTCTAAATGTTTTCATCTTAAATGATGTGTCAGCAAATGGTGACACTCAGGAATGTCGTACTTTGAGATTTCTTGGCTGTTATTTTGGTTTCCTATTTGTCCAGAGTGACTCAGAGCTGATCCTACCTGATATTGAATATATCATGTGTGTGGTTATGTGTTCCCTTCAAGTAAGAGAGTCCAGTGCTATAAGCCAATTACTAGTGGCTAGAGAGGCCAATGTTCAACTTGGGTTGGGATGGAATGCTGAGAATGGCACATGAAAAATGAATGTTTCGATGAGATATAGGAGCACAGATTGAGTTCCTGAGCTCTAATTTTGCTGGTCTGTATGACATCAGGCAAACTCTTCTGGGTCTGTTGCTCTTGCTACTGCAGGGTCCATTAGCATTCTGACTGGTGGTTAGACCTTCAGATATCTATATAGATGGAGGCCCATTCAATTTTAGACACACATAAGGAAAAAAGAACACCAAAGTATTCCAAATTACTTTCTGGATTTTTTTTTTCTTGAGTGTGAGTAATTGAATAATAAAAATAAGAGTTTATTCTCTAGAGTTTGACTTATTGGGGTTTGAATTTCAGTCTTCTCACTTTTTCTTGTGTCATCATTGGCAAGTTGCATAACCTCTCTGTGCCTCAGAGTAATCACCTATAAAATGAGGGTAATACCATGTAATGCTGAGACTAAAGCCAACACATGTGCCTGGCATGTAGAAGACAGCTAAAAACAAGTGTTTATTATCATCATAATCATCATTTTACTCAAAACAGGCTCTCATTGGCCTTTTTGGTATTAAGGATATTGTTGAGGATGGATGGGTGAGCAGGGAATCATGACATAATCTCAGGTGTGTTTAGTAATACTGACTCTGTTCAAAGATGACAAAAGGGCATCTTGGAGAAGTTAAGTAATTCAGATGAGGTTACATTGTTAGTCAGAGGAAGGGCTGAATTAAACCTCCAAGTCCCTCATATTCTGGCCAATGATTTTGTTTTTTCTTTCTTTTTATTATGTCACCCTAGTATAAGTATTCATCAAAAGTTTATAAAACACCATGTTGGCTCTTCTGGAAATTCTTCTGCCTTTTATACATATGTGGAAGCAGCTATAAACATCCCGGCAGGGAGAACATTAGCAAAATTCATAGAACCTACTACTCCTGAGACTAATAACAGTGAAGGTGGAGTATGAATTGCACTGAAATTGGAGCTCAGTTATAAAATGCCTGGGGGTATGTGCTGTGGGTTTACCTAGTCTTTGTGAAAGTAATACCATCCTACTTTTAATTTATTGGTGTGTTTGTGTGTGTGTGTGTGTGTGTGTGTGTGTGTGTGGTCCTAAATTATCAAATGCTTATTTAAATTAGGAATCTTAAAGCCAATTCACATAGCATTTTTTTTTTCACATTTTTTTAAAGGCCAGGTCAAAATTCAGTGAAGTAGGACAATTGATGTACATACATGTGATTGCATAATTTAGTCTCCCCTGTATAACCACTCTGTATTACCAATTAAGTACTCTCCAGGTTACTCATTATTCTTACTGTCTTCAGCTCCTGTTTAGGTAGTATATTTTGGTTTGGTTTTCTTCTCTTTAAATAAATTTCACACTTCACAAACTATTACAATGTGAATAGCCCAGTTGCAAATATGAGTTAATAGCTAAATGGTCTTGGCAATTACTTTTCAATAGAAAGAAATATTTGGGAAAGAAGTTAAATGCAGCTAGAGATTTTATAGGCATCTGGCTCCTGATGAATATTCATAAACCTGTATATATACCCATACATGTACATATTTTTATGTGGTCTATTAAGATACTGTAAAAAATATTAAAGGAAGAAGTATCTCCTTGTATTTCTGGTTACTTGAAAAGAGAAAGAGAGAAAGAGAAAAAGAGACAGTGCAATAATGATCTGCCTTGAAAATTACTCCGCTTCTGTTGCAGAAAATAGCCATTCACTTATTCTCCAGTTACTAGCTACTTAATTACCATGTGAATACTCTGTAATTACATATCCATCATTGTCCTTTAGATTACATGATTGTGTTTGGTGCTGCTATGCAGTTCTTAGTGTAATTACCCTACACAGGTTATAACAATTTTTATATTGTGAATATAAAATGTTATTATATAATTTCATGGTAATCTCTACTTTCTTAGCACAAATTAATTGCATTTCATTATTGCTCCTTCTTACCATATACAGAAATCTCAATTATTATGCCATTCAGGTCAGTAAAATGCTCAAAACTTATGAGCTAGAATGTTCCAAAGGAAGGAAGATTTCGTTGGTAGTAATATATGTAGGCTCTTGCCACAGTGGACATTATTCAGATCAGTTTTAATTGCTTTTTTCTTCTTGTTTTAACCTTTTAATTGGCTTATCAGCTCTCTAGAGCTGGTGTCCTGTCTTGTATTTCTGAACTCTTCTCACAGCTCCCAGTATACAATTAGACACATGCATGTCCTCAGCAAATAATTACACATCCACTACTTCCATTTTATCATCATGGTGTTTAAAATTAGATCAACTATATTGTTCCACCTGCTTTTCTTTCCATAAATTCCAGACTGTTGCTGTTGAACACTTACTGGCCAATCTGACTAGCCTCTCTTATCTTCAGCCTTCAATCTTCAATTCCTTCCCTATTTCATCCTCTCTACCAAAATGTCTCATCACCTGTATTTTCTTCTAACTTTTCTTCTTTTTTTTAACTTTCTCTCAGTTCCAATAATTATTAAGCTAAATTTAAAATTTGAGGGGAAAAAGATGATTGTGTTGGGGAAAGTGCGTGTATGTGTGTGTCTGTGTGTCAGAAAATAGAAGATCCCTTTGTGGTACACCTTGGTATTAACCAACCACCAACATTCCTAACTCTTTTATTCTTTGGGAGGAATTAAGTTTTTTATTTAGATTTGTCTACTGCTTCATAATCGGTAACATTTCACTTAGTCAAAACTGAAATATGAAAAAAAGCAGAAGGTTATGAAACTTCTGCAAAGATAATTTCACATAAATAATTGATAAAGTGATAAATGAGTCATTAATAAAAATACCAATATATTTTAGTTAAGAACATGCATATCTATCTTATAGAAAGATTACCTTCAAAATGGTTTTAAAGCATTTTTTGATGCTTAAAGTGGTAAGCTGTGTAGGATAACTATTTTCAGTGCTCTAGGATAAAAAAATTGTTCTTCCAGTTATGGTTAGACTTCTGTCTGTTTCTGAGCTTATCAAGAAAGACTCCTTAGAACCAAAGTGAATAATTGCATACCATAGGAGCCTTCTCGTATAATATTCTTCTTCATACTTTGCTAAATTTCTGCTGAATTGGGAAGTGCTAATGAAGTATTCCTTTTATTAAATAAATAACTGAAGAGATAGTTAGAATTTAAATATGAGTATGTAGTAATTATTTGAGAGTGTATAGAGAGGAGACACTGATAAAAATACAGCATATATTTATACAAATTTTACATAGATGCTTGTAATTCAAAATGGATTATAGCTGAAAAGAGAATGAGAGAAAAATAAGGTAGCATTCCTATGACTTACTATATATTCCTGTCATGATATTGAGACAATTGCAGAGAACATGAACTCTGGCTGAGTCAGTCAATTTGCAAATAGTACCATCAGATGTTTCAGACTTTTTCCTGGACTTGCATATAGTATGTGATATGATTAAACTTGAAATATCAGAGAGCTTTTGAAGGAGTTATTTCGATTTACAAATATCCAGTGATTATGTGATAGATTAAATACGAGATGCTGAAGTCCCCTATCAAGTAAGATCTACCTTCTCCTGTGTTCAGAAATCTTGGAGTTGGAATTGAATAAATAAGGAAGGCTTTAAGAGGAGAAAGAAAGAAGGAAAGAGAGAGAGAGGGAGGGAATATATATTAAAAGTGTTGGGCCCAAGAATCCTAACAGTGATGCAGAAAACAATCCAGCCAGACATATAATTCAGCATCCTCTACATGTTCCACATCTTAAGCCTAACAGTGGGAGATAGTCAGAAATTTTTCATAAATAGGCATTGGGAAGCCACTCTGACAGGGCTGGAGTATAGTGAGTAGCTCTCTGTCCCTAAGCTTCAATTTAGCATAAAGTGCTAAACATGTAAACTGGGAAGAATGAAATGTCTTCCATTTGAATATCTGTAGAGAAAGGGTTCTGAGGCTAAAATTATTTCAGGCTATTTTAGAGGGAAAATATGGCATGGCTTAACAGCATGCAATTTAGAATTATTTATTAAACTGTATATTCTAACATCTGTTTACTTCACAATTTTATATTAGCAAACATTTCTTTACATTCCTTAGGTTCCATTTTTAGGCCATGAGACCAGTCAATTGCAATTGAATAATGTGCATTTGACATGCTTCAAAAAATATTAAAAGCATTAAAGGGTGGAGGATTTCCTTTTTTTAAAAGCATCTTTATTGAAGCATAATTGCTTTACAATGGTGTGTTAGTTTCTGCTTTATAACAAAACAAATCAGCTATACATATACATATATCCCTGTATCTCCTCCCTCTTGAGTCTCCCTCCGACCCTCCCTATCCCATCCCTCTAGGTGTTCACAAAGCACCGAGCTGATCTCCCTGTGCTTTGCGGCTGCTTCCCACTAGCTATCTATTTTACGTTTGGTAGTGTATATATATGTCCATTCCTCTCTCTCACTTTGTCCCAGCTTACTCTTCCCCCGTCTCGTGTCAAGTCCAATCTCTACGTCTGCATCTTTATTCCTGTCCTGCCCCTAGGTTCTGCAGAACCTTTTTTTTTTTTTTTTTTAGATTCCATATATATGTATTAGCATACAGTATTTGTTTTTCTCCTTCTGACTTACTTCACTCTGTATGACAGACTCTAGGTTCACTACAAATAACTCAATTTCGTTTCTTTTTATGGCTGAGTAATATCCTATTGTATATATGTGCCACATCTTCTTTATCCATTCATCTGTCAATGGACACTTAGTTGCTTCCATGTCCTGGCTATTGTAAATAGAGCTGTAATGAACATTGTTGTACATGACTCTTTTTGAATTATGGTTTTCTCAGGGTATATGCCCAGGAATGAGATTGCTGGGTCATATGGTAGTTCTATTTTCATTTTTTTAAGGAACTTTCATACTGTTCTCCATAGTGGCTGTATCAATTTACATTCCCACCAACAATGCAAGAGGGTTCTCTTTTCTTCACACTCTCTCCAGCATTTATTATTTGTAGATTTTTTTGATGATGACCATTCTGACTAGTGTGAGGTGATACCTCATTGTAGTTTTGATTTGCATTTCTCTAATGATTAGTGATATTGAGCATCCTTTCATATGTTTGTTGGCAATCTGTATTTGCAGATGACATGATACTATACATAGAGAAACCTAAAGATGCTACCAGAAAACTACTACAGCTAATCAATGAATTTGGTAAAGTAGCAGGACACAAAATCAATGCACAGAAATCTCTTGCATTCCTATACACTAATGATGAAAAATCTGAAAGAGAAATTAAGGAAACACTCCCATTTACCATTGCAACAAAAAGAATAAAATACCTAGGAATAAACCTACCTAAGGAGACAAAAGACCTGTATGCAGAAAACTGTAAGACACTGATGAAAGAAATTAAAGATGATACAAACAGATGGAGAGATATTCCATGTTCTTGGATTGGAAGAATCAACACAGTGAAAATGACTATACTACCCAAAGCAATCTACAGATTCAATGCAATCCCTATCAAACTACCACTGGCATTTTTCACAGAACTAGAACAAAAAATTTCACAATTTGTATGGAAACACAAAGACCCCGAATAGCCAAAGCAATCTTGAGAAAGAAAAATGGAGCTGGAGGAATCAGGCTCCCAGACTTCAGACTATACTACAAAGCTACAGTAATCAAGACAGTATGGTACTGGCACAAAAACAGAAAGATAGATCAATGGAACAGGATAGAAAGCCCAGAGATAAACCCACGCACACATGGACACCTTATCTTTGATAAAGGTGGCAGGAATGTACAGTGGAGAAAAGACAGCCTCTTCAATAAGTGGTGCTGGGAAAAATGGACAGCTACATGTAAAAGAATGAAATTAGAACACTCCCTAACCCCATACACAAAAATAAGCTCAAAATGGATTAAGGACCTAAATGTAAGGCCAGACACTATCAAACTCTTAGAGGAAAACATAGGCAGAACAGTCTTTGACATATATCATATCAAGATCCTTTTTGACACATCTCCCAAAGAAATAGAAATTAAAACAAAAATAAACAAATGGGACCTAATGAAACTTAAAAGCTTTCGCACAGCAAAGGAAACCATAAACAAGATGAAAAGACAACCCTCAGAATTGGAGAAAATATTTGCAAATGAAGCAACTGACAAAGGATTAATCTCCAAAATTTACAAGCAGCTCATGCAGCTCAGTATCAAAGCAAACAACCCAATCCATAAGTGGACAGAAGACCTAAATAGACATTTCTCCAGAGAATTTCCTTTTAAGCATAAAAAGTGGACCATGAATTCCTTTAAAAAGTATCATGTGTAAAGAGAAAAGCTATTAGCCTGTTTAGCAAATTAAGCAGAATTTATAAAATATTCTCATTGTAGCTTACATGCCATTACATTAAAAAATCTTTCTATGGAAAAATAATATACATAGAAATGTTTAAAATCACAGGTATACAGTTCAGTAATTTATCCCCAGCTGTACATACTAGTGTAAACCAACATTCAGGTCAGGAATAAACATTATCATTACCTCAGATGCCCCCTGGTGTTCTTCATCACTATCCCTTTCCTCCTCCTCAAAAATAACTCTTTTTTTTTTTTTTGCGGTACATGGCCTTTCACTGTTGTGGCCTCTCCCGTTGCAGAGCACAGGCTCTGGATGCACAGGCTCAGTGGTCGTGGCTCACGGGCCCAGCTGCTCTGCAGCAAGTGGGATCTTCCCAGACCAGGGCACGAACCTGTGTCCCCTGCATCGGCAGGCGGCCTCCCAACCACTGCACCACCAGGGAAGCCCCTCAAAAATAACTCATTTTTGACTTTTAAAACCATAGATTAGTTCTGCCTTTTGAAGTTATATAAATAAAAATAGTATATATATTTTTCTGTCCAGCATTTTCCTCTCAATATTATTTTTGTGAGATTCATCCATGTCATTGTGTATAACTGTAATGTCTTCATTTTTCATTTATCTCTTTACATATAAATATACATATATATATGAACTACAGTTTATCCACTCTTCTTACAACGGGCATTTAGATTATTTTCTGTTTTCGGCTACTTCAAAAAATATTGCTGTGCGTATTATGTACATGTTTGTGTGCACATGTACATGCTTTTTTCTGGGATATACAATATATTAAGAGTAAAAATCTAGGTCATAAAGTGTGGGTATCTTCAAATTTAGTATATACTGTCAATTGTTTCCCAAATTGGTTGAACCAGTTTATATTCCCACTACTAGTGTATGAGAGTTTCTGCTATTTGTTGTCAATTTGGTATGTGTGCAATGGTATTTCTTTGAGCTATTAATTTGTATTTCCTTGATTACTAATGAGTTGTATATATTCTCACATCTTTATAATCTTAGTCTAAAACAGATTTAATTTATGCACCAAAACTAGTTATAATTAGTAAATTGTAGGTAAGTTTTTAACTTTGACCTTTAGCACCTAGATAAGTGCAAACTGTTCCTTGCTACAGTATGGTGTAGGGCAATCATCACCCCTCAGAATGTTAACCCAGTTTTTTCGAGTTTCTTAGGTTTTCTCAGTGATGTGATTATAAAAAAAGTGGTTCAAATCTTTAGGTTAAAAATTACATTTTAATTAGGGCTCACAAATTAGTCAAGAAATAAGCTATTTTAGTCAAATCAAATCTATTTACGATTATGAGACAATGTAGTCCCTTTGCTAATCAGTAAATTGTTTTCCGATTTCTTACATTCCCTCATTCCCAAATTCTATTTACTCAACCGGTCCCACGGGAATCACCTGGGCCTCGTTTATAATCTATAAATTGGAATCCAGGGGTGGTGGTGGATGAAAGGGAAAGACACTGGAATTTTTATTTGCAAATAAGTTACCTACATGATTCTGATGAATTATCCACTGTGGAAAAACCTCATAATATGAAGATCTTGGACAGATACATCAGCTGACTTCTATGTCCCATCAGAAAAATGAACCAGGACCAAAGAATGAAATTTAAAGCAATTAGAGACAATCTTAAAAGAGCTCTCTGTCAATAAGTGGTATGTAGCAACCTGACGAAGGAAAATTTTTCTTTAGAGATTTCTGCATAGGAGATGGTACTAGATGATTATGTAGGCTGCTGCTAATACATTCTTCATAAATAAAAACAGAAGCTGTGCTGTGTAAACTCTACCTGCCAAGCCTAGAACAACTACAGATAGACATCATAATGGACAGATACTAACACTGACTTAATTTTTAGATCTCCATGTCTCTCACCTTTCGAAAGTGCTTCTTTCCTTACATACAGCCAAGACCCTTAGTAATAAGCTTCAGCACGGAATTGCAACGAGGGCACTTGGCGTAAAGCAACAGCAAGCAGAAGAATGCTTGAAATAAATTTCCATAAATATGAAGCAAGCCTGTCAGTAAATTTAATTTCTGTCTGATTTAATAAACAGCTAGATAGATACACAAACATGAAAATTATAAATTATGTTTTAATTTTTCTCCCTACCATAACTGTCTTATCACAGGTTAAAGTTTATAAGTTGTGATTTTTATCTCAGCTAATCTCATTTAACATTGCTTCATGGTTAGATAGCTAAAATGAAATTGCAACTCCAAACACAAAGTCTGGGATCAATTTGACCAGTTCTTCTGCTTACGATTATTTGTACTATAAATTTCAATATTTTGAATATGGTAAATTTGAATACATTGATATGTCAACAGACATATAAACTTGTTTTTCAAAAGACAGGCAGAATATCTAATTGCAAAGTCAATGTGGTTCTTATTAAGTGGTCTTTGTTTTATTACTGACGTTCAAGAGGTATAGAAATATTCGAGCAAGACTTTCTTGGTGGTTGAGAAAATTGTCTGTAGCGCTCAGTAGGAAACATCTTCCAAAGTAAAGGGCTCAGCTACAGGGAGGTTTTCCCTCTGACTGATGGGGAGGTTAGGTTCTCACCTAGGAGGGGGCAATAGTCTAGACTTCTGTTATCACTTTCTACCCATGATGGATCAGTTAGTCTTCCAGTCTACCTTTCTATTAGGGTTCCATGAGAGGCACACCTCCTGTCTGCTTACCTGCCCAGGTGTTTGGAAATACTGGGCCTGTTCTGGCTCATAGGGGGAGGCATCTTTCCACCACACCAAAAGCTAGTGAAGAGGTAGGATTCCCCTACTCACCACTCACTACCCTGTTCTCTGGATGAAAAGAGTTGCGAAGAGGGACAAAGATAAATGACATCTAAAGAAATCTTGAGCATTTCTGTTCATTTCAGAATAACATTAATATTGCTCATTAGAAGGAAAACTGAGGAAACTTGTGAACTTAAACTTTAAAACTCAGAACCAAAAGAGTTTGTCACTTAGTATTATATCAGTACAACCCATCTCCTCTTAGAAAGATGAAATGATGCCTAACTCGGGCAAAAAGAGGAACCAATGGCATTATTAAAGAATTCTGGTTACATCCAGTTACACGCTGCTTTCTGTAAATTAATCTACCTATTCTCTGACCATTTTAAAATATTAAGTGAAAGGTAACATTTATTGTGACTCAAGAAATGTATCTTGAAATATTTCAAGAAATTTCATTTCTATGTTGTGCATTCTTTCTAGATGTGTGTCATCACTACTGTGTGAATTCTGAATCCTGTACCATTGGGGATGACGGAAGTGTGGAATGTGTCTGTCCAACACGCTACGAAGGACCAAAATGCGAGGTTGACAAATGTATAAGGTGCCATGGGGGACATTGCATTATAAATAAAGACAGTGAAGATATATCTTGCAAGTAAGTAGACAGCTAGCTTACTTTATAAAAACATTTGAACCCAAAAGGACATAGCAATCCAGAAATAGTGAAAACAATGTAAATTATTTTTATTCTAAAATTCAGTATGGCAACCATTCCATTCTCTCTCTCTCTCTCTCTTTTTCTTTTTTGGCTAGAGATAGAGTTCAATTCATTTTGATTAAACCAAAACTTATTAAGAACCTATTATGTACATCTGGGTAATATGAACATTTGTCATGTAATAACATGGTCAGGTCATTGCCTATATAGAATATTCCTAATAGTAAGCAAGTAAAAGTGAAATGCAACATACCTTCAGAAAGCTATGTGTAATACTTCTAAATTAGAATAGCTCAGGCTTTTACTTGTTTCATCATTATTATCAACAATGAGTGTTTGCCTTTCTGATTTTACAAAATGATCCTTTGGGGAAGAAGCAAAAGACCTATCTAATGGAAATAAAATTTAATCTTTTTATCTGACTTTGAAAATTATTGTACAAAATAAGTAGAAGGAATAATGTTTCCTAGGAAGCAACTACAACAAAAATGTCCAAGTTAGATTTTGATTACATTGCCTTTTGCTCTTTGGCTTTGAGATCAAGTGAATGGAAAGCAGAACTTTGCAGGTAAAGAGTAATGCCAACATGCTAGTAATGTTTCTAGCATGAAACAAATTTATGCCACTGGGGTTAGAGATCAATTCTCACTCTGAACTTCTTTGAACAGGCTTTTCAAAAAAAGGGCTTATAAAGGACTGGACTCTATCACTTGCCCTAGGAGTATAATAAACGAGCATATGCTATAGGAAAGCACGCCTTAAAGGCTTCACGTCACAGCTTCCACCAAGACAGCTCTGCAAGGGTGCCAGCCCTGAGTTATGCTGCTCTGCCAAACAAGGCCCCATAAAATTTTATTACAGACAGCATCAACAATTTTTTCTTTTTTATTTACTCTCATTTTAGAATTACTCCATGTATGATTTGTGTTATCGCTATAAATGACATTTACTCAAACCCTCAAATTGTGTCCTTTGAAAGTATATTATTTTTTAACTAAAGTAATTTAAAATATGACTAATTATAATATGTGCCTTTGATAAGTACATAAAAGCAAAATGCATTTTCATATAAACTACCAAAATCATGTTTGCTCATTAAGCTCATCGGTTTTTTGTGATGAAACTTTAGCATGACAGAACTTGATTTTAATTACTGAGCATACATCTTTCTTTATGTCCAGTGTACCATGTCAGGAATGCACTGTAGAATCTTCTTCACAGCCCCATCCCAGTCACACAGGGAATCATGGACCATCGTATAAGAAAGGCTATGAGCCATAGTTTGCAACCCAGTTTATCTTGGAGAAGCTCATGCAGAGACACACACCCTGTTTCCATCACACAGGGCAGTTCCGTGTGAGGAACGAAGGGCTGAACTCTTAGGACCCTCGGTTCCTGATCCTTTACATAGAATACTGGCTTCACCAACACAGAAACACTAGAACCTCATAGCCTGAATAGGCTTTTGAAGGTCCAACATTATAGTTCTTGACTCTTAAAAGATCTTTCTGGAAAACTATATGTAAGAATGGATAAATAATAGTTGCTAGCAGTGAGTTGATAGTGGAAGTTTAAAGATAAGAGTATAATATTTGATTTATCAGATAGGCTATAATAACATATGAACATGATAGTACAAACAGGACTCTTTGGGTATTTTGAAACTTTTAGATAAGTTTGTTTTCATTTCTATGATACTTTTCATCTTAGCATTAACTAAAGCTTGCAGTGATATTGGGATTTCTATTTCATGGCTAAAGAACTGATACTAAAACAAAATCACAACTGAGTTAAATATTTTTTTACTGAAATGGGAAAATGCAAGCTGCGTGTATACTTGCGATTCCAAAGAGTCATGTGTTTCTAGTGCACAGCCTATGAGCTGTCAACTACAGTAAAGAATAGATGCTCTGTCAATTATACTGAGTATAATCTTTGAAACAGAGCTAATTGTGTATTTTTCTCTCTTCCTCAGTAAATATTGTTGAAGAAAGTCTTTATCATAATTTTGAATAGCCTAAATAATACCACTGTGATGTCAAATTGTTATGAGAATTCTTTCTCTTTCCTGGACAACTGCTATTTGCAAAGTGTGTCTGCATGCATGCACATGTAACATTTCTAAGAAATGAAATTATGATGAAAACCTATATTAAAATATAAGTTGTACTCTTTGATATATTATAATGATTTGGATAACTTGTATTTCACATTTGAAATATCTACAAAGTTCTGTCTAAAGTTTAGGATTCAGATAAAACCTTTAGAAGGAGAACAGGGCAACATCTCTTATAACTCTTGGAAGCAGAAGTTTAAAAGCAATCGATAATTAGAATATTTTTCTCTTTTAAAAGATGATATTTGGTGTATAGTTATCTTTTTGTGGAAAATTCTTTAATGTATGATGAGCTAATTTTTTTCTTTGATGTTGTCCCTTTGATTGAACATGAAACTATAACTTTCTGCTCTTCGATTTTCAAGGAGGCTGGGCGAGGAAAGCAAGGAAAAGTCTCCCAGATCCATTTAACATCTCAGACACCACTACCATTAAATATGTACTTGACTCACTTTGCATCCATATTCGTATGGCTCTATAGATTATAAAGAATGTGATACTCTTTGTTAAATCTTGGAAACTTTAAACCACTACCATCTTCCCCATGTTTAGTTCCACTTTCACGTGTCTCCATTTCATATCTGGTACATAATTGACTCACTGCTTCTGTTTATCTTGAAAAGAAATGTGATTTCTAAATCCAGGTTCTTAAAAAAAATCTTTAAATTAAACTTTTGGGAAAGTGTAAGCAGTTCAGTGCATTTCCAGCAGCCCTACCACCCACAAGAGGCCAAATAAATATGCACAGAATAAATAAACTATGGGATTGCTAACCAATTATTTCAAATATCTAACCAATCATTGGGAATTACTCTTTGATGGATGTACTGCAATAGGTACCCACCATGAAGAGGATCAAAGTGATCAATCAATGACATTGCAGGCTGATTTCTTTATCAAGGTTATGTCCAGATTTATTGTGATACCATTGATTACTTCATAGCACTTAGTACTAACATGATCTCATAATCGGAATATTGACATGATCCGTTGTAATTCTGATCTGGGCCAAGGCTTGTATGATTCTATTACCATACTTCTCATAGAAGAGTTTCCCTCAATAATTTGGAATGTCAATGTACTTTTCTCTGTTCCACCAACAATTTTCAATGTCTGATCTAATAGTATTTACTTATTCATTTATTTATTTAAAAATATAACATGGCAAGTAAGAAATTTCTGTAATTTTCCTCTTATCATTATGCTTGTTTTTCCCATGTAGCAATAGCCACAGTGCTTATTCTTATCCCAGACAGGTAATGTACTATAAATTAGAAGCATTTCCAAAAATTTTCCAAGAAAGCCTACCTCATTACTTTGTTGCCATATTGCATATTGTTCCTATAATATTACTGCTTATTTTTGCAATGAACTGTTATGTTTTTCCTTTAGAATAAGAAGTTTGACACTAATTATAGTACATATTCAGGGAGAAACAGTGGGGTAAAAGTGACTACAGAATAGTTCTATGCTTTCGTACAAAATGTGGAGTCTAAAACTCATAACAGTTCTTTGGACCAGACTTTCCAGTTTAGAAGGAATAGCTGAAGCATTTGCTTCCAGAGTATTTGATAATGTGGTTTATAAATAATAAAGATGCCACCAAACTCTGGTAATATGAAAAGGGAATAAAATACTGATGTTAATGTCTCCCTGAAGTGTAAGTGATAGACACTAGAGTATATTTTTTCACACCTATATCTAGCTATATTAAATTTTTATATTAAACAAATGGATTGAAAATTTGAAAATTACCAAAAGAAAAATTTTATTTGTCATCATTCTATTAAAAAACATCTTTGCCTCCAGCAAGTCTCTCTTTCTGAAAACCTACTTTTAGCCAGCCACTGCATTAGTCTTCTATGATGAATATTCTCATCTTTAGAGAATTTGTGTCAGCTCTCAACAATAATCACGCCAGAAACAATGAGATTTTTTTTTTTCTTTGTTGCTGCAGCTGCACTAATGGAAAGATTGCCTCTAGCTGCCAGCTATGTGATGGCTACTGTTACAATGGTGGCACGTGCCAGCTGGACCCAGAGACAAATGTACCTGTGTGTCTGTGAGTATTTTATAACGTTGTGGGCATTTTATGATAACAACTTTAGATGTACATGGAATCCCTGCTCTATTGTTCTCCTTTCTTGGCGTAACATTTTTTAAATGAATGTTTCGTGGACATCTCTGATCAAGTATTGTTCCTCATTGGCTCATGTACTACAGAATCTCCTCCCTCATCAATTTGCTAGTGATTTCATATGGAAAAGCTCATTCACGTCTATAGCATCATACCCATTTCAAACATTCAGAGACCTTGGAACTTGGAAATGCCAGTAGAAATTGTTCTAATTTAATTGACCTTATTTACAATAGATACGTGAAACCCAGACATAATCATATTTATAAATACTTTGGTACTTAGGGCCATTATTTTCAAAGTATGTAAGGTATCTTTTCAAAAGTATAATACTATTTGATTTTTGTATCAGGTTTTGAGTGTTGTGTTATGTAAACCTATTAAGCCCTTGTCTCTTTTGAAATATATTACCTTGAATCTGGGTTTCTAAATGTTTGGAAAGTATTGTAGATTCTCTGCTCCTGAGAAAATCTGGAATTTAATATATCCCCTTTTCAAATACCTGATTGGCCATAATGGAAACCTTGAAATAAGACCATTCAGCCTATGCGATCTCTATTTTGAGTTTTCTTTTATCACTGCTTGACCAGAAGAATGATGCCCACATCTTATCCACATCTGCATTCTGTTTCCCCACCTTGTCAGAATAGCCTATGATGAGTGTGTATATAAGAAATAAGTGAGCATACCTGAGAAAAAATTTTGTTCATATGTTACTATTTCTGTATGAAATGAATGTGAAACATTTGAAAAAAAAAAGTCAGATGCTTTATTTAGCTGTATTTTACTGAAATTCTGCAGATGCTCTGTTGGGTTTAAAAGTCAGCGCTGTGACCAGAAAGAGAACCCTTGTGATCACTACTGTCAGAATGAGGGGATTTGCACTTTAACTGCGTTTAATGAGCCGAGATGCAAGTAGGTTTAACCTTCCACTTACCGCTAAGCTTTGTGTGACATCATTTCAGGCCAGAGTTCATTGGTTTAAATCATGAACATCCACATGCTTTTCACAGTGTATACTTAATCTCGGGGCTCATCTGTGTCATACACACTTAACCTTTGCTTTGCTCGCCGACAAGCGTATGCACCACAGTTAGCTAGATTGTCTAGAAATATAATGGAGGGAATGAAAAAGCTCGTGGAACTGTCTCATAACAATACATTTGCTAGAATAGTGGCTTTTAATTAGAAGACAGAAGCAGGTGTTTTTAGACTTTATTACTATAATTGGAATAGTGCCTTTTATTTAGTAACTGACTTTTCAAGTACTGATAAAACACATTATTTTGGCCCCCAAGATTTCAGTGGAACTGTCTTACCTTAATCAGTAAGACTTCTTTACAGAAGAAATAGGTATATGCTAAAATATTCCAGAAACTTCATTTCAAAACATTCTTTCTTGATTCAATTTGTTCATAACAAATACATTCTTTTCCTCTGTGAAATCTCAGGGACCACATTTGGGGTAGCTATCAACATTCATAACAATGGAAGTTATTTTTGCATCTTGCATTTGAGCTTTAGAGATGGATCATATCTGATATCCTCCTTAATACTCCATGTCATATACAGAAACCCCGATTGGCACCCAATAATAGCTCATGGTGGTGTCTCAGAGTATTTAGTAATGGTTTTAATGCACAATTATATTAAAATTCAGATATTTCATTTCCAAAACTCTACAATTTTGTTCATAATGATCTGTTATTCAAGAAAATGTCATTCTTTACACAATAATTGTAAAAATATGGGAAGTGATTAAAATAATCACATAGGAGAAACTGATATTCTTTCATTTTTCTGAAAGATATTTGAATATGTTAAACCAATGTTCCTACATAAAATAATCCAGAAATACTCCTTTAAATATCAGTCTGTAAAGGGTATATAAACTGACCTGTTAAGAAATTGATACACTTCTTAGTTCATACTCAGGTTTAGTGCCTTATGCAGCTGAAGACAGAGAGGGGACCCTTCTTTAGTCTTAAAGAAGGGTCCCCTCTGCCTTGCCTCCAACCTAAATGTCTCCAGTCATTCAGCAAATATTTATAAGACCCTGAAAGAGTGCTAAGTGCTAGACAAATAAAGATGAATGAAATTTAACCCAAACATCAAGGAGCTCACGAATTAGTGGGTTTAGAAATTCATAAGCAACTTATTAACCTGTATTAACGCAGGTGTGAACACGGGAAAAAAGAGAGGGCAGTGGAGTTTTAACAGGGCAGGTGATTTGTTTAGAATGGGAGATAGGAATACATGGAAGACTTTACAGAAAAGGCAACCTCATGTTGTCCATGTAGTTCAGATAGTTCAGTGAGGTCGGGAAGAACATTCTGAAAAGAAAGAATAACATAAGCAGAGACATGGATGTGAGACTTAGTGACCTCTCTGGGGAACTGTGAGTGGTTTAATACAGCTAGAATGAAGGGTGACTGGAGAGTTGGGGAGGGGGGTGAGGAGTTAAAACTGGGAAGATAAATTGGAACCCGATTTATGCCAAAGTTAGGGGATTCCATAGGATCCTGAAAAGAATGTATAGCCAAAGTGATTTGAGGCAGAGCTGAAGGAGTTTGCTTTCGAAGGTGACGCTGAGTGGCATGTGGAAGAAAGGCCTGGAGATCAGCTGCAGGGATCCCACACCAAAAGGTCTGGCAGCACTTCAGGTGAAAAATGATGGATTCACGGTTAGTTCAGTGTTAGTAAGGTCAGGGTGATCCTTGGCCAAACTTTGATCTAGGTACTTACGTTATCTCATTTTTAGGACCCTGGTAATGCCTGCTCTGGGGCCCAGTCTTTGTATTTCTTGTCCCTTTCTCACAATTCCCAGGCAAAGTATACATGACATTTCAGCACCACCCCCCTCCATAAATAGGTCTCAGGAACATGACCTGTCTAGAGAATGCCCTTGTGTCACCAGAATGAATATTTCTTGCGGGCATAACAGTCCACAGTAATGTTCTGTTCCACTTTTCACTCTTACATGTATCATCAGAGGCACCTGACCTTGTAAGGTATAATCAGCCTCTGATTAAAATCAGCCAGGAAGGGCTTCCCTGGTGGTGCAGTGGTTGAGAGTCCGCCTGCCGATGCAGGGAACGCAGGTTCATGCCCCGGTCCGGGAGGATCCCATGTGCTGCGGAGCGGCTGGGCCGGTGAGCCGTGGCCACTGGGACTGTGCGTCCGGAGCCTGTGCTCCGCGACGGGAGTGGCCACAGCAGCGAGAGGCCCATGTACCGCAAAAAAAAAAAAAAAAAAAAAAAAAATCAGCCAGGAAAAATACGTTAATCGGAAAGGTTCAGAGCAAACACCTTTTACTTTTGTGTATCTTTATTTCTATCTGCTTTAGGCTTAATGGAAATTTTGTCTGTGCTTTGGTTTTCTACACCCTAAAATTTATTCTGATGGTAGGAGTAATGCTTACTGAATTCCTCAAATCATTTAAGCCATGAAAGAATCATAGAAGAGATAATGATATTCTGTTATTCACTCATTAATTCATTCATCAAATATGTATTGATAACCTATGATGAGTGAGGCCCTATGTATATTCAGCAGGAGAACTAATAACAGCTAAAACTGATTTAGCAAATACCTGTTTGATTCTAAAGTCCTTGCCCTGGTTATAACTCTTATTCCATACTGCTTTCTTTGTGCTGACTAACTCCAATAAGGTTTTTACTTTTAAAGAATTTAAGATTCATTTTGGGTAGATGAATGGATTTTAAAAAGTTAAAATACCATTTGATAATTGCTATACAAAAATATGACCAAAGTGTTGTGGGAAAACAACTGAATAGAGATCAGTTAATGATTACTAGTGGGAGAGAGAAAGGTTTTACAGATGAAGTGATATTTTAACAGTATTTTGAAAAACATTTTAATTATTTTACAGGAGGAAATGTCTGAAAACCTTTCTTGAAAGAGGAATAGCACAGTGAGAGAATAGGTCTGAAAGTAGAAGATGAACATTGTTGAGAATAGAACACAGGCTATGTGATATAATGGGGGGTGGGTGGGGGGAGATTAAAGATATATGTTGGGACCAGTTTGTGAGGTACATTTTATGAATGACACAAGGGTGGGTTTATAGAAAGAAGATTGGAGAATTAAGGATGGAATTCTAGGAGACACCAATGTTTAATACTGTATTATGGAAGAATCAACAAAAAAATGAGAAGAAATAGAATTTGGAGGGGACTTGTCAAAGTGTAGGTTCCTCCAAGTCAAAGGAATAGAGCGTGTCCAAGAATATCAACTCCAGATAGTTCAAAGAGGATAAGAATTCTCAGTGGTTTATTGAATTTTGTAATTAGATGGCCACTATGAGAGATGTTTTGAAAGTGCTACATGACAGCAACCAGATTATAGTTGGAAAAGTGAAAGGTAAGAAAGTAGAGAAGACTGTAGATTCCTTTCTGACTGTTTGGCTGTGGATTAAATGAAGGAAGAACAATTGTAACTTCAAGGGGAAGTGGGATCTAAAGGAAAATATTTTTACAATAAGAAAGACATACGTTTCAAGAGGATCAGTCTTTCACTATTTATTAAGGGCCCATTGTTAAGTAACTGTGAAGGATAGATGGTTCAGACATAGATATTATACTCATGTTTCTTAGAGTTAAAATTTCTAGAATATGGAAAATTTCCTAGTTTTACATAGGATACTTATAATTCATTTGGTACTAAAATGTAAATAAATAAAAATAAATTTAATATGAAGTGCCTATGATCATGTAGAATACAAAAATTGTCCAGCTAAGAGAATATTAAGCCCTCAGGATCTCTTTCTAGTGGTTGATTCTCCTTGTAAGTGGAAATTTTTTGAAACACAGATTTTAGCTTCAGATTTCAATTGGTAGTGGTCATGTATCTTTGATGAAAAGCTAGTATGCACTATTTCATCTAAGCGCCTTTACAGGAAACAAAAATTGCTTTAAGAAGTAAGATACAGTACTTGCTTTAACTTTGTTGGTACTACGTTTTTCTTTTTTTCATAGAGTAAAAAACTATTGAATTGTGCAGAACTTACACACATTTGGAAAGTCTACAAAGTATTCAGATCTATGAGGTTGACAGGTTTTTTCCACATAGAAATTTTATTACCTTATCTTTCAATTTAAGGAATAGATTTGTTCTTTCAAAGCATTCACTTTTGTCTCTTGATGGCCCTTTTCACTTATTACTATGTGTGGAGGAAAAGAAAACTCCAAAGAAAAGCCTAGAATAAATGAAAGTCTAAAGGCTTTTTTATGTTTATTTGGAGAGAGTTTTGACATTTATTAAAGAAGGTATATTGAACAATGTTAAAGCCAAACTTTAAAAAATTAATGTGTTATTTTGACAATGTTTGTATTGTTAAACAATTTTTGTTGTGAGATATAGAAATGAATAAGCCTGTGAACTCAATAACAAGTTAACTATGTCTTCCTACTTCTAAAATTTCTCCCTAGCATAAGACTTTCATTTATATTGAATTTAAGTTTTTTGTTGTTGTTGTTTTTGTGGTACGCGGGCCTCTCACTGTTGTGGCCTCTCCCGTTGCGGAGCACAGGCTCCGGACGTGCAGGTTCAGCGGCCATGGCTCACAGGCCCAGCCGCTACGCGGCATGTGGGATCTTTCCGGACCGGGTCACGAACCCGTGTCCCCTGCATCGGCAGGCGGACTCTCAACCACTGCGCCACCAGGGAAGCCCAAGTTGTTTTTTAAAACATAGACCAACCTCCACAGCATTATCTCCCAGCAATACATTTCACCCTCCAGTAGTAAAGAAATGCTTGTAGCTACACTACTTCTACCACTGTGGACACAGGCGCATACACAGGCTCACCACATAGCCATAGGACCATTCCACACCTAGATGTTTTTGCTTAAATAGCTCACTGGACTCAAATGTCTCTGCTGCCCTTTTCCACTTTACTCTTATTATCCCACTAGTCTCAACACAGGATTATCTCTTTGTATATAGCACGTGGCAAGTGAATAGTAAATATTAATGGACTTGGACTTAACTGAAGTTTTTTAAAAGAGAAGAATCAAATATTCAGGGTTCTCCAGGGAAAAGGAAGCAATAGGATATATATCATATGTGTCGTATATCATATATATTATATATATAAATGGGGAGAGAGAGGCATTTATTATAGGAATTGACTCACCCAATTATGGAGGTCAAGAAATCCCAGGATCTACTGTCTGCAAGCTGGAGAACAGGGAAAGCTGGTGGTGTAATTCAGTCCAAATCTAAAGCCCTGAGAACCTGGGAAATGATGGTGTACGTCACAGTCTAAGTTCAAAGAACTAAAAACCAGGAGCATTAATGTTTGAGGGCAAGAGATGATGGATGTCCCAGCTCAAGCAGAGAGAGCAAATGTGCCCTTCCTCTGCCTTTTTGTTCTATTCAGACCCTCAGCAGATTGGATGATGCCCACTCTCACTGGTGAGAGTGGTCTTCTTTCCTCAGTCTAATTCAAACATTTATTTCTTCCCAGAGACACCCTCATAGACATACCCAGAAATAATGTTTTGCCAGCTATCTGGGCATCCCTTAGGCCAGTCAAGTTGACATAAAATTAACTTATACAGGGCTTCCCTGGTGGCGCAGTGGTTGAGAGTCCGCCTGCCGATGCAGGGGACGCGGGTTCGTGCCCCCGTCCGGTAAGATCACACATGCCGCAGAGAGCTGGGCCCGTGAGCCATGGCCACTGGGCCTGCGCGTCTGGAGCCTGTGCTCCGCAACGGGAGAGGCCACAACAGTGAAAGGCCCGCGTACCGCAAAAAAAAAAAAAAAAAAATTAACTTATACACACAAGTGATATATCTACATGTGTGTATGTGAATTTTGCTTTTTTGTCAGTATTTTGAGATGAGTTGTGTTCAAAATTCATATGTTGAAGCTCTATCTCCCAGTACCTCAGAATGGGACTGTATTTGGAGATAGAATCTTTAAAGAGGTGAATAAGTTAAAATGGGGGTCATTAGGGTGGGCCCCAATCCAATGTGTCTGGTGTCCTTATAAGGAGGGGAGATTTGGATACAGCACACACAGGGGAAGACCATGTGAAGATATATAGGAAGAAGATGGTCGTAAGCCAAGGAGAGAGGCCTCAGAAGAAATCAAACCTGCTGACACTTAGATCTCAAACTACTATTAGTTTGGTTTCTATTCATTCCGTTTCTTTATGCAAATATATATTTGCAGAACATTATATACTAAAATGAAATCATGTGATAGATACTCTTTCGTGTTTATTTACTTTGCAATACATTATGAACATCATTCCATATCAATCTACATAACTAGATGCTTTTATTCTTAAGGTTACTGAGTGTTCTATTGTCTGAACTTTTCCTATTTTATTTAATGAACCAGCTATCATTCTATAATTAGGATTTTTTTGTTAGTTTGTTTCTGTGTTTTGTTCTTTTTTTAAATTACTTTTTCCTAGGATAAAAACTTCTGTCTTTAAATATCTGTGTGCTTATCTCATTAGTTTTCTAGTATCAACACTCAGAAGAAGAAATATTCAGTGTGAAAGTATAGATTTTATTAAGCTAGCAATGATTTGGGTCAAGTTACATTGTCTGTGTCACATTTTCCTTGTCCATAAGGTGATGGGTTTAGACTAATTGTTCACTAATATACTATAAAACTATAAAGTATGATGTATTTAATCAGAGTCCCATTTGAATTTTAGTAATTTTTATAAAATTGGGTCAGAGTCACAACCCCAGATACCAATTCTCTCAAAATTCCTCTAAAATATCTATAAAGACACTGAGAAAACAAAGATTCCCATAGTAGCAGAATTAAAAATAACAAAGCCTTTATTATTAAAACTATGGAGTAACTGAAAAATTCCTGGGTCACAATTAAATATTTGTATTAATTTTTCTCTGTGATTTTATGATCTATTTTCCTGATACTTTAAAATAATGTACCACAATATATCAGGTTATATAAATAGCTTATTTATGCCTAACTTCAAGAGAGGTAATAATCTTTTCCACCTATTTCTTATTATCAACCCCTAGTCTAGTATCAATAGATCCACAATCTATATGAGCTAGAAACCTAAGTGTCTGACCCTTGGTTTCTTCATATTTTTGTCCATTTAGATAACAGAAATACTGGTGATTTTTTCTTCCCATATTAATTCATCAGAAAATTTTTATTGAATACCTACTATATGCCAGAAAACAACCTAGGCACTGAAGTTTTTATCAGTGAACAGACAAAAATATTTGACTTGTGAAGCTTAAAGATTAATGACCAATATTGGTGGAATTTGGGGAATATTTCCTTTAAAATCAATTTTCTATATAATTCACCTTCTTTTTCAAAAAGAAAAGAAAAAAACAAGTTTAAAATTATTTTTTATCAACTGAAAAGGGAGAACCAAAAAGATCTAACTCTGATATTACACTGGTTTTGAAATCGTACCAATTCAGGCCCACACTGTTTTGAAAATAGCAGTATGGCAAAATTCCAAGACATTTCTTACTATATATATTATTGCTTCTTGCCCGTAACAGGACCAATTCTCTGTGTGGTCAAAAACAATTTAACACTGTTAGTTTTTTATGTTTTGCTTCTTCATTTCAAGCAGAAGCTAAAAATAACTTTCTGTGAGCATTTTTCCCCAATCTATTATTTGTTTTTCCCTTTTTTCTGGATTTTTCCTTTTTTTGTTTTTTTTTTTGGTTTGGTTATATTTATTTGGGCATCTGTTTTGTTTTGTTTGCTTTCTGTTTTATTTTTTTTTTCCTCTTTTTTTTTTTGGAAACATGGTTTTCCTTTCTCTGATCATCTGCATGAGTGTGTGGTTACATTTTTCGTATTACCCTATGATATTCCATATTTTATGGCTAGAATGGGCTTCTCATCTCTGTGTGGCCTTTTGACATGGAGCATATTTCTGTGAAACTGGCTTGGGAATGCTGCTTGTTTTACTCCATGGCCCTTCTAAATGTACATGTCTGTTTCTCTCTGGCAGATTGTAAATTCCTTTAAAGAAGAGGTTGTATCTGATTTATCTATTTTGCGTCAGCAGCTAGCATGCATTCTGTGTGTAATATGTGCTTAACTAATGCTGCTAAAAAATACTGTCCTGGTGCCTGTATTGTATTGTGAAATCTGGCAGCCTATGATGTAAGCATCTTTCTATCATCATTGTAATACCACTTCTTACTTCATTAATACATTTTCAAAAACTGCAAGAGTCAGAAAAAAATTTTTAAGTGATTCATTTCATTATGATTTTTGGTTCTCTTTCTTATCTTTATGATATCTTCTAAAACTACCACAGGAAGTTTCCTGAGCGTTCTGGAACTGAGGTTAAATATCTCTCTACAAAAGGAACTAAATAGGCTTTTAACTTACCCATATTAAGTTATTAGTAAAACTTAATTGTATTAATTTTTGTTCTCTCTTCTCTTTGACTTTTGTTTGTTGTTTTTAGCCTGGTATTTTCTCTCTCAAAAAAAAAGAAAGAAAGAAAGAAAAAAGAATGAAATAGAGGAAAGTAAGTTGTAGCCCCTGCCCTTGAGGGACTCTGATCTATTTTGAGGAAAGAGATGAGACAAGAAGGAATGTGGCAGGGGCTCTGTGGATGTGAGTGGTGTAAGATAAATGGTGCTTCTGGGGGAGTATTAGACAATAATGTTATACACTGAAATCATTCTGAGGAACATAATATGCTTAGCTAGGAATTTGAAATTTATTCCATAAGTCCATAAACAGTAGGGGAACACTAATAACATTTGACTTATGAACTATCCCAATCATGTGTGTGTTTTAAAAAGGTCTTGATGGCATGGTGCTCTGCTGGAACAAGAAGCCCTGGGTTTGAAAAAACAGATTTTAAAATGAATCCCAATTTACAAAGGAAAAGGAGACCATTTTTTAAATTAAAGAAATGGCTTTTTAAAAGTGATTTGTTGGTAAACAGGGCACAAAAAAGAGCCAAAAGATAGAAGACCTTATACCTTGGAATTGCAGTTTGTTTTGTTGGTTTCGTTTTTCTTCTCTTTGCCTCATTTGTCATCTTAATATGGAAATACTGATAGCATCTACTTCCTAAAGTTATTTTGAGGAATAAGGAATGTAATATACCTGTTAAAAAAAAAAAAACAGAATATTGTTTTCAACATAATAAACACTTAAAAAAAAAAGTAGAACCTTAAAACTGTTCTAATAGACCATACATAAAATGATCAGTACTTGGCATAATTTGGGCTTCTGGGAGTTTGGAGGCAAAAAATAAGCTGTGGGGTTCTTAAAAAGTGCTCGTTATTAAAAATAAGCAAAATATGGCATAAATAAAAGATTAGAAGTGTGATGATTGTGATAGTAATAGTGACTGAAAAGGGAAGTACATAACTAAGCTCAAGTCCCATGAGGGACACGAGAGAAAAAAAGGGCAGCAGGTCCACCCTCAAACACCTCAGAAAACACACAGGAGCTAGCTTTTGAAACATTTTCAAAGCAGATTTTTAAAACTCAGAGGGATGCAAAATGAATGTACAAGTACCAAAGGGACATTCATTAAGCGAATGATCGGAAAATTAGTCATTTTGTCATTTTCTTTGGTTTTCTGATTGTTCCATCTAATTATTTTCTTAAAAGTTTAGCATTGTTTTATACGTCCTTAGGGTGAGAAACACGTAAGGAAATGTACAGGTACTAGGGAGACCTCTGTTGGGGTTTTGGGGAAGAAGATAGTGAGTTTCGTTTCTGTCACACATTTTTAAAAGGTAGGAATTATTCTTCTATATTACAACAGCTAATTAAGGCCTAGGTATTTCAAACTACTGGCTCTGCTGAAAGGAGAGGGCACGTGCTACTCTTCAGGCCTCTGCTGTCAGGCTGAGCAACGCTCCTCCTTGTGGACCAGCAACCCTGTGGCCTCGTAGAGAACATTTGAGAAGAGCCCAAGGAAGCTGTCAGGAGTGATTTCAAACAGATCACAACTTTTCAGCAGGGGTTTTGAGCAATTCAACTTTAGCAGCCTGTGTTGTCCACTTTTCAAGAGTCAGGTCATTGCATGTCCCTTATTTGTTTTCTGCCCCGTGGCATATTTTCAAAGCACAAAATGTGAAACATACATGTCTTTTGGAACAGTAAAGGCCAGGAAAATCTGTCACATCAATATCTATCCTTTATGATCCCAGGTAACAAGTTGTAGCTTGTTCTAGCTTTCACCAAGCTAGTCATGTCATGGGGGAAAACACAGAATACAGAATTTTTCTATTAAAGTTTAAAGTCCAGTTTGTGCTTTGAGAGTACAGCTGGCACTGCCTAACAGAGAACAATTATTGCATAGTTACCCATTGGGCAGCTATTGTTATGAAGCTTTGATGTAGTCACCTTATTTTCCCTTGATTCTGGGACATGTTCTTGGCCTTTAATATATTCAGTAAGTAAATCAGAATAACCAAAGAAACCAAATACAATATAACTACATAGTATTTTCATTCATGTACTTGTTACCTCTTTAACAATTTACATTATTTTTCTCTCTATTAGACTGCATTCCCCAGGTTTTGCTGTTATGAAAAAGCACAAATTTCAGATGCTTTTAACAATGAAGGTTTATTTCCTGCTCATGTTCTATCCTGGAACAAGTCAAAAATAAATAAATCAATAAACCTCCAACCTACTACTTAATTCCAAACCAACTTTATACAATTTTAAGAAAAGGATCAGAGGAATATAGATTAACCAGCAACACTGGTTTAAGAGTAAAAAAAATAAATGAAAAATTCCTTATATTATCGTCAGTTAAGGAAATATTTTCTTCTTTTTCACACTGGAATAGTAGCAGGAGAAAGCCATTTTTGTTAAAGGAGTACAGAAATTTTAGCCTAATACTTCTTCCACTCAGCATACAAACAAAAATTATAATTATATTGATATTGGTGTGCCACGTACAAGCTTTAAATTTAATATTCATAGTATTATTTATCACTTGAGTTAAATTAACTTAGAGGGTGTGTAAATTTTACATACATTGTATCATTTAATCTTTCAGGAAGCCTAATTTTTTTTTTTAACTTTTATAATGATCAACTTGCCTTGCAAAAAGGAAAAAGAAAAAGAATGGAAGGAAGAAAGAGAGGAAAAAAGAAACAAAGTAAAGATGGAAGAAGAAAAATTTTGAGATAGTAAAAGGAAAACATACAATAGAAAGATAAAATATAAAATAAGAAAGGAAGGGGATTTAAGGGGAAAACAAAGGTTAAAGCATAAGAGGCTAGATCTGTGGGAAATGTGTGACAAAAGTGGGAGTATTGCTCTCCCTTGTATTATAAACTAAACAACCAAAGTGAGTGAATTGCTAGAAGATATATCCATCCTTTGTGAGGAGGGGAGACTAGATTACAGCACAGTTCTGTCTAATTCCAAAACTTACACATTCCATTTGTGTCACACCATACCAGCACTTTAATTTTACACAATTATTTAAATGACTAAATTGAATTAAATTACATTTAACTACATATTTGTTCGTATGATTTTTATATAAAACTGGTTTCCATGTCAATTTACCCATCAGGCAAATGCCTTTAGAATTTTTGTCAGGGAAAGAAGATAAACGTTTCTTAGTTAGCTGCATCGTGGGACAAGAACGGAAGTGTCACACAATTTACAACATTGAATAAGTAAAATTTTACATGTCCAAGTCGCTAAAATGTGATCATCTAATTTTGTAAAAGGAAGAATTAATAAATAGATTAATGAAGAAGAAGAAAGGGAGGGAGGGAGGGAGGAAGGAAGAGAGGGAGGAAAGGAGGGAGGAAGGAAGAAAGGAAGAAAATATTTACCTATTACTGTGGTTCTTACATGTTAAGTGTTTTTCATAGTGGATCAATATTCTTTTCAGTGAGAAATGACTGGTAACTAGCTGAAAACATGCACTTATGAATGGAGCTATATATTCTTCATAGAATGGGATATGACACATGTATGTGTATTCATATGAGTTCAACCATGCATCCTCCATGCCTTCATGCATTTGTTCATTCATTTTAACAAACAACAAACATATTGATTGACCAAACCTACATACTGACCATGTGCTCAAGAAATGAAGAAATATAAAAATGAATAATAGATTACCCCTACCTTTAATTAATCAGTCTAGCATAGTCATAGGCAAAGGCATATTTAGAGATTTATAAATGCATATATAAATAGAGAAATGCAAAAATAGAATGTACCATATTTATGATTGTATGTGGATCAAATAAATAAAGGTATTTATAACTGACCCCAAATGGCAATTCTCCATAATGTAAAATACTACTGTAATATTCTATAGCCTTTTAGATGTATTGAAGATATTTATCTAAACTTCCTGAATCAATTTTGAGACTACTGCCTGCATAAACCTTCTCACCTTGAGTCAGGAAAGTAATATAATACTTGGATTAGGAAAGAAGTGTGTGTTAATGGCCATCTTTTGTCATAAGCCTTCAGATGTTTCTGTTTGCAACATGTTCCTATAAGTGTTGAACAAATCTGGTGAGTGTTTTATGACTAATTGACATTTATGCAGCGTAGACAAATTTGTTAATTCATGCTGACACTTGATTTTAGCAAGTCATTTCAATTTTTTTCATTTACTCTTTTTTTGATTGCTTGTTTTGTTTTAAAACAATTTAAAAATTTTTTAAAACTTGTGAAATGCAGGTCCTAGATTTTGAGGAAGGCTGAATGGTGGTAATTGGGAAGGTGGTATCAATACTGATACAGTGTACCTTTATCAATTAAAAATGTTTGCCTCTAGAAACCTTTAGTGTTACCTTTTGGTGGATATGTAAAAATCTTGTAACTAGAACAAAGGCTATACTGAAGTATCAGAAAGGAGGTGACTATCTGTATATAGGAATTATTTCCCAATGATTTAGACTATAAATTAAAGTGGCTAATATCAATATCTCAGCATATGTGCACTACAACTGAAAATAAATATTTTCTAGAGAATTAAAGTTATATATCTCACTTATAAAGACATTCACGGTCTCAAAACCTTCTGTTAACACTTTCTGATATCCCTACCATTGCCCCAAATTTGTATAGGACTAATATGCCTTGAACGATATTTAATAACTGCAGTTGACTATGCCAGATATTGCCATTATAAATTGTTTCAGATTTTACCATGTTGCACCACAGAAACCCTATGAACTAGGAAGAATAGTCATTACGTTTTCATAGAAAAATTCCTTATTGTTTACTCTTATTTTGTGCTAAAACATAAAACATTCAGGTATAAGATTGGTCACTTTGTCTGCATGGCACTAAGCATGGAGATTTCCAACCCCACCTCCCAGTCCCCATGGCTTGATATGTTCTTAAGCCAGTTTTGGAATTGGTCATTCATCGTGATCATGTAGACAGAACTTTCCACTTGTGTTACAGCATACATTGCTTTTCTTCCCACTTTCAGCTATAGAATTATAACCACCGTTTCTAATGTAATACCCTACATTTATGTCTTCAATTTTATCAACCATATTACTTAATACTAATTTTATGATTATTCCTTTTCCTTTTGAGTTGATGCATGTAACATATTAATTTAAGTAGAAATCATCTACTCACTCTGCAAAAAACACTTTATACCTTTCAGATCTGCTTTTAATAAAATTTCCTGGAAAATATCTAGATAATAAAAGTTTTACATTACTAGAGATTTTGTTCTTTTTTTAATATTTATTGAGTCATCATTTCACACTTTAGTGGCCATTTCTGCTCAGGTGGACTGCGTAGAATTTTGTGTTTAAACATTTCTAACTTAAACCAGCCAATCTTAACAAACTTCCTTTTATGGATAACTTCTTGGCAAACTAGATTTTATCTTTTATATTTCTCCTTCTTAAAACAATCACTTTAAATAATGCACTTTGTTAATTTTATTTCTTTCATGGTCACTTCTTCAACTGAAATTTCTCATTAATTTTTTTTTTTTTTTTTTTGCGGTATGCGGGCCTCTCACTGTTGTGGCCTCTCCCGTTGCGGAGCACAGGCTCCAGACGCGCAGGCTCAGCGGCCATGGCTCACGGGCCTAGCCACTACGCAGCATGTGGGATCTTTCCAGACCGGGGCACGAACCCGTGTCCCCTGCATCGGCAGGCGGACTCTCAACCACTGCACCACCAGAGAAGCCCCCTCATTAATTTTTACTTTTCCTAAAATAATTGTTGGTCAGAGTTTATTGAACATCTCATTATTATTTTACTTCATCACATTAACCCTTCTCAGAAATCAAAAACTCTTTCTGACCAAATGTCCTTAATATTAAAGTAAGATTAGCTTTGTCTTACTAATTTTATCAATACTAGGTAGCACAATGATTTAATGTAGTATTTTAAAACTAGGCATTATAATATATAATTATAGAGTTGAACCAATTATACTTATTACAACAAACAAAAATTTAAGATACTAACTTAAGCTTTTTGAAGAAAACAAAGCAGGGTGATACCTAGCTATTTCTATGTTAGAAATAACAGTCAAATTTTGATAGAGAATAGTGCTAAATAAATAGAAATTGTAGTACAAAACTGTGTGTGTGTATATATATATGTGTGTGTATATATATACACACACATATATATATATATCTACCAAATGAATGAAATATAGAATGAATTGTTGTGGAAGTTCAAAATTGTACTGAGTAATAATATAGATGAATTTATAATTGATGGATCTTGGATCTTTAAAGGTGTTTTAAACACATCTACAGTATTTTGGAATCAACACAAAAATGTGAAGTTGGTATCAAGAAGGATATTAACACCCTTCTATAACATGTCCCTCACTGTCACTACCAGAGACAGAATATCAGGCATTATTGACCACAGGTCTGAGCCAGTGTGGTAATTTTAACAATTTTACTACTCAGAAAATGCACTGATTTTCCTTTGTTCAGATAATATTTCTACTTTCTTATTAAGTGACTGTACTCTCTTGGGCATGAGGGAGTAAGGAAAGCATTTTTCCTACTACTGCGTTGAATTAGAAGGATCATAATAACTCCACATTTTATTTCTACCTCTTATTAGCTATGATTTTTCAGGAGAATCATTTGAACACACACTTCTCCATTTCATAAGATGAATAATTCCAACTCATGGGTTATTATAGAAGCTGAATAAGAATATTTTTCATATGAAAACACTTATCCTAGGGACCTGGCACAAAGTTGAACAAATGTTAATTGAACTTTATACAAAATTTTATATCAAAGGTAGGATAGAAAATTTTTGAAGCATGTTAAAAAAGTATAAATCTTTATGTATATATGAAATAATTTTATTCTCAGAAAATTGGGAAACAATAACAGATGAAAAAATGTTAAGTCAAGTTAACAAACTGGTGAATAAATATCCTTTCCAAATGCAATAAAACTTTTTGCATTTTGCAATACAGCAGTCTGCAAGAAGAGGGGGGCAAAAAAGTGCTGGGAGCTACATAGGGTGTAAAGCTTTAAAGTTAAGAATGCCATGCAAATGTAGTCATGTTCTTCCACCAAAAGAGTGAAATTTTCAGAATTAATCAGAAAAAAAAAATTTGCAACTGACTTTTAATGTTTGAATTTTCATCACTGTATGAAAATACTGTTTTTATAAATCTGATTCACAAAATGTAGTCATATTTTTATTTTTATTGAATGATCTTTTTGGAGCACTGAAACATGCATGGCACTCTGCACAAGTTTTCTAAGGCTCCTTTAATCCCTTGTGCCATATTTTTTTTTCCCTGTGTGTAGAAAGAAAAGGGTATATTAAAAGATATTTCATTCTGAATGTCTCCATCATCATAGTTAATAACGGCAGCCTAGCATATAAGAGGAGAAATTCAATTTCAAATTGCTTTAAGGTTTACCTTTGAATTCCGCTTTGGTCAGAAGGGTTCCATGACCTTTAAATTTGATGAAAAGAGGAAGCAGATATTAATCTCATTATTTTATTTTGAAGTCCTCCCAAAGCAAGTGACTCTAGACGACATTTCCACAAAATGACATGAGTAGTCCACGTAAGTTGATCATTATTACAGTGAAAGACAATACCTAAGATTTTAATAAACTTCCAGTATTTTATATCTGATTTCAATTCCTTTTGTAAAATCTCTCTGCTACTTCAGAGTTCTCATTGTTTTGGACAGTTTAATTATATGTCTTATATTTATGCTTGTATTGTAAAAACTATTTCTTTTTAAAGATTATATATTTATTCCCTTATATATGCTAAACTTATTTTGATATTCCAAAAATATTTACTGTGCTTCATAGTAATATATGCTACACTATTGCCTTTACACAAAGGTACTCCCCCTGTTACAGAAAATTACAATTGAAATATAGAATATTGTAACTATACAATAATTGCACACACTGTTGAAGAACACAATAAGTTAACTATCCAAGCATTTCATATAGTAACATTCAGATGAGAATTAGTTACCCCAAACAAAAATCCACTCAGTTACTTTCAAATACTATGTTAAGAACTTCTACCAATGTCATTTAACCTTTTGAACAGTCTTGCTGGACATGCATACTATTATTCCTATCCTAAATTTTTTTTAAATGATTGAACAATATTTGGTATAAGAACAAAATCTGTGGGAACATAATAATTTATCTCAAATATCTCTTGAAGTGTGATTTGTGAAGTATTTGCATCAGGCTTATTTTGTTAAAATGCAGATTTCTGGCCACAGCTCCAAGCTGCTTAATGAAAATCTCTGGTGTATGGGCCTCCAGAATTTCAACTTTAACACATTTTTCAGTTTGATAATCATTAGTCTAACCTAGAACATAAAGGGAAGAATAAGATTAGGAAAACAATATAACGATAAACAATCTTTCTTTTCAATGTCACTGGCCTTGGAGAGAAGGGGAGAAATCAAAAAGACTGCTTTTGAAGCAAATATCTTCGTACGATAATGTGAAAAGAGAAGGATAAACAATTGTTTGAATAAATAAGAATCTATCTATCTTTCTATCTACCTATCCATGATCCAACAATACTTTCATGAATCCGAAATTCATAAAAGTGTTTAAAAAGTTAAATAATTCAGAGTGGTACAGTGATCAAACACATAAGAAAAAGAAGCTGATTTTCGTTGTCCTAGGGTAAAGCACAGTGGGGGAAATAACTGTAGAATAAATTTAAAAGGAAGGATATACAGATGTTTGTGATGGTAAGAAAAAAAAAATAAGATTTCTTGGGAGGACCATGCAGGACTAACTCAAAGATAATTGTCCAGGGATGAATAGCAGGGAGCAGTAGATTGCAACAGTACAGATTAAAGATGACTAGGGCATGGACTACGGATTTTTCTTGAGGAACAATGACAAAGACACAGATGCCAGAAATTATTATAGTCAGCATGATTATGCAAATAATTCAGTGGGGAATTTGGCTGGAAATTTTGATGATTCACACACATTTCAATTCTTAAATGATCTGCCATTAATGGCTTTGATCACTGTAGTCTACTCAGAGAATGAAGATTTATGAATTTCTATAAAGACAGTAAAAATACTTCGTCTTAAATCAACTATTGGAGGAAGTACTTGTGGAGCAGCAAATGCCTTAAGTTGTAGTTTTGTAAGGTAGGCAACAAGAATAATCACTTTTATTTGATTTAATATCTCAAAAGAGATTATTTTTTTTAAACTGGAGCTAATGTAGACAAGTGGAACATATTTTATATTTGGCCATAAAACATTATTTTATAAGGAGTATAGGGAAAATTGCAAGATGATCATCAGTTGATTAAGATGCAGAACTGTTAAAATTATTTCTCCAGCACAGTCTTTGAGAGTTATTTCCAGTATGTAATAAACAAAATACTCCCTGAAAGCTAAGAAGTTAAGTGTGCTTCCACAATGCAAAAGAGAGGAGCATCATGACCACTAGCAAGTGATATATTTTATCTAATATAAATACTGGGTTCCAAGCTATGGATAAAACAGAAAATTACTCAATACTGTTAATAAATACCACCTGTCCTACTTAAATAATTTCAGAGTTTGGAATAAAAATCACAGTATCCTGATATTCTTTGTTTAAAAATCTCTCTCTGCCCTTCTGGAGTTCTAAAGGCATATTTTTAATAACTTCCTAAAATACTTAAAACACATGATGCTCATATCAGAACATCTTATCAATTAGCATTTATTCCTCCAATTCCTGAGCAATTCCATTTTCTGACTTCCAAGCATCTCAGTGTTATGATGAGCCCCAGAGGTTCTTATCTCTATTAACACAACAAAATATATCTCAGATCATTTCTCTTGCTTAACATGAACCTGATTTATGTTGCTGTTGTTACTGTTGTTATTTCAAAGGAGGTAATGTAAAGAGCAAATTTTGATATTTTAATTTTAAAATAGCTTTGTACACATCAGTTATATAATAAAATTACCAAGCAATCAGTATTATTTTTTTCACTGGAGCATGTAAAATATCCTCAGTGGTCAATTAGAAAGATTTGACAAATGTAAAGCTACAAAGAACAAAAAGACTTTTGCAATGATTAGGATTCATTCTAACGAAGTTTGCAAAATTTGCCTAAACATCTTATTTTAATTTATCTTTGGACTGTGTCAAGAATTAGGAACTGAAGAACTGGACCAATTTTCTAGAACATTCAACTGCAAAACCACAATTAAGGGAGAAAACTGATTTTTTTAAATCAATGATTTTATTGGTCATTCACTTTATTATAATTATTTGAAATATGCTCATTTCATTACCTCACTTCAGTAATACAGACAGCGTCATAGACCTGGCCTTAAAATTTATTTACCTATTTTAATGATTTACTTGTAGTATGGTATATAATAAATGTGATGTATAGAAAATATATATGTAAGCTTTTTATAAAGGATCTAAATAAAAAATCAGGATAATGCATGAGTGATGACTTAATAATAATATAATGATATTAATTTTCATTGAAATCATGATCCATACTCATAGTTTTATAATATCATTATTAATCAAATAACTATATTCTTGAATAGTAACATTGCTGTCAATTATTCTGAAGTTAATGTATGCTTTTATGAAACAAATTTTTCTTTTTGTAATTTGAGTTTGTCAATATGATGACTTTATGAGATTTTGCCCTTGTGTTAGGACACCCGATACTGTCTTCACAAATACCACAAATAATTCACATGGCATCATAGAAGCCTAGTTCCCAAACAGCTTCAGCTACTTGAATTGGCTATGACAGAATTGGAAGAGACCCAGAAATGGCAGTTATTTAGTTTGGCCACCATGCCCAAAGATATCTACTTAGAATAGTTCTGGAAGCGGTTCTTTTACTGTGTACAACTACTTGTGATGTGGTGGTATTTGACAGTCATTTTAAATAAGAACGGAAGCCAATTAAATTGTTTCTCTATGGATTTCCTCTGACAGATGCATGGAGGCATCTTGTGTTAGCCAGCAGACATCGTTCAAACATAGCTAAAACCATTCCAGCATTTATTTTGATATAATCAGCTAATTATATGGTTGTGATTTATGTTTAAATGAAGGATTTTAATCAAATCTATTATTTTAATCCTCTGCGAGACTTCCCATCATAATGTCATGGTTCCTGTATGGGAAAGACAACTTCTCTGAATGAAAACTTGGGCATATTGTCTTGATTTCATGGGAATAGAAGCATGATCTTAAATGGGAAAGCACTATATTTCCCTGTCTCTGATTAAAAGAGTAAAAATTGTGCAGTTTGAACTATGAGACATATGACCATTTGCTGTTTAGTTGTTAGTTCCACTTTGAATTTAGAACCAGAAAAAATAAATCACAGAAACTTAGTAAAGAAGGATTTGCTTGACAGGCAAACTCAATTTTTATAGTGGCATAATTTTCAGTACGTCTCAAATTAATCTCAATTCTTAATTAAAATTTCAGTTTTGTTATAAAATATGCCAATTTTAAGTTTAACAGAATAAAGAAAAATGACTATAAACTTAACTTTTAAAAAGTATTTTAACAAGTGAAGTCCAATTGAAGTTACCCTCAGCATACTGACAATATGCAGGAAATTAGCAGAAATCTCTAAAATTCATGAATCTATGATAGCAGGCTCTTCCTTCATTTCATTTGGTTAAAGTTACTACATTAGCAGACTTGTGGGTTTTGTTACTCACTGATTTTTTTGTTTGTTTTTATCTTTCTAGATGTTCCACCAACTGGTCAGGCACACAGTGTGAGAGGCCGGCCCCAAAGAGCAGCAAATCTGATCATATCAGCACAAGTAAGTTTCTCAGATTAATATCTTGGGTGTTCCACATAGTATAGAAAGCATTGTTTTCTTTTTATACCATTATTGTGGGAATTGAGTCTTGGAAAATCTCCTTTATGGAATTTTGCAAGAGATCTGCAATCCATATGTTTTTTGAAAGAAGAAGCACTGAACTCTCACCTGGTGACAGGATCCAGCGTTATGTGCTCTTTTAGGCTGTGAGAGTTCGTCTCAAACTTTGGCAGTTTTCAGAACACACATCTGTAAACCTAGCTTAAGCTTTTCTTCGGAAATGTGCGTCAGCTGCAAAGGCTGCAAATATCACAATGGATGTGAGAATGCTTGGGGAAGAAAAGTAATTTCATGTTTTAATTAGAGTATTTTTCTTGAAGTGCATTCAGTGTGTTGTGGAAAAACAAACTTGATTAGTCTCAAAGTGATGAAGTATGTTAACAAGCAATTTTTAATAAGGAGCATAGTTGATTCATTGCTTCCTTATCTTTAAAGTACTGGTTTTGAAGTATATTAAAATATAGCAACATTTTATAAGTTTCTTTGTGTGTGTAGCTGTAGTCTTAGGACAGGTCCCTGATATGAAATTTTATCTACATCAATATTTTGTGTCTATGTGTGTGTGTTCCAACAATTTTAAATGATTTTATAAAGATTTTCACAACAAAAGTCTTACATAAAGTTTCCCAATTCACACATACTATCACTAATGAGTGGAAAATTTTTGAGAAATCTGGAATAACTATCAAGTGGGTAAATATACTCTTGAAGAGAAAAAATAATACCTCTGATTTATGAATGCTTACTTAGCAATTTTTCTCTAGTCTTTCACTGCTGGTGAGAGAGCATACATGAAAACAAACAAAAAATATACTATGGAATTCGTGAAAAAAGAAAGACATTATCAAAATCAAAAGTATATGATTTTTGTACCTTAGACATAGGCTCCCAGTGTTTGCTGATCTACTTGTTTGTTGTGCCTGTCCCCAAATAATTTATCATTGCTTGAAATTCTTCAAGTGACATTGTCTAAAGTTCCACCATTTAGAGATTAACTTGGGCTAGTAAGGATGACCATCTTTGAAAAATGGCAAATAGGTAGAGAATAAATAACCTCAGAAATGAGTCTTTGCATTTGGAAAAGTGAGATGCGTGATTCTGGTCGTGGAGCATAAGGTGTTACCTTAGAATTTGTGTGTTGTCTTTAGGAAGGGAAGGGAGAATACTGTAGCAAAACTATGGACACGTAGTTGTAGGAATAGGGCACTAGGATTTGAGGAATTGATTCATAAAATATAGGAGTTGTGGAAAAATATACCTTGCCTAACTTGATATTGCAGAAGAAGAGCAAAAGAAAAAAATACTCTCTTCTCTCTCTTCCAGGATCATACTGACATTAGTACTAACAATTCTGGAGGAATACTAATTTATATGATTTTGTGAACCAGTCATAAGACTCAACCATCATTAAGAGCATTTTTGTAATGAAAAAATGCATTTGAGTTACCAACCAGTAAAACATACTGAAGTAATAAGTTGAGAATTAATGAAGTCATGGTACTTTAGGCTTTCTTTTATGATAACTTCTCAATTATCTAAGATAAATTAAAAACTTAGTCTTTTAGAGAATCAAAACAATTTTAAATATTGATAAAATTTTCTGAAAGAAGGAAACAGAGTAGAATGTCAATTGAATTTTCAATTTATGTATAAGGTCCATTTACAAGGGAAAGTTTCGTGTTTGGAAGATGATTTTGAGGAGGGGTGTGCCAGATGTATTTATTGAAAGGTGATGTTGCCAACCGTTTGCATTAGCAACAAGCTCCCTTATAAGAAAAATGCCTCTAATTACATGCAACAGTTCTAAAATAGGAACTATCACATGGAAGGAGGAGTTGCAAGTAGTTGTAACCCTTTTTCCAAAGATTCTGATGCTCTTTCTTCCATCACTGATTTAAAGTCATTACATTTAATGGAAGTATCAATGCACATTGAAAGGGCTATTAGCTATGCAAATGTCAAATTATCTCAGATTTGAGCAAAGTTGACCACATAATGACTCTGTTAAAAGGTACTTATCAGACATTTGCGCTTAGAGAAACTTGCCTCAGTAACTCTGAAAGGAGAGAAAAGGTAGTTAAACTGATCCTTCCTAAGGTAGGAGGGCTATTTTTATTTTCTCAGGTAAACTCCAGTGGTTTTGAATGGTTGTCAAATGTTCCCCGAACTTGGGCAAAAGTAATCTGTTCAATAAGAAAGATGGATACTTTAGGAATGTGTTTTCAAATCTGCATTTCCACTTACAGTGAAGCATTCCATAATCATTGGACCTTGACACAATCAGGAATAGACTGCCTCTCTCAGCCTAACTGCTATCAACTGGCACGAGATTTACCTTTCTAATTGATGAGCAGCTTTCTTAATCATCTCTGAGTAGTCATACTGATGTTCTCTGCCCCTTGCGGTTTAAAGTATCTAAAGATCAGCCTGCCTGTGGAATTAAGTGGATCTATTATTCTAGAACTTTCTGCTTAGTTTCCACTTGAAAAAGCAGAAACTTTTCTGAAGTTATTTAGAAGAGTTTTAAACTAAGGTTGATTAAATATTTATTTTATACTCCTGTTTTAGATTTACCTAAAGTTTTAAGGGAGTGGATGCTCAATGTTTGGATTATGCTATTCATATCTGCTAAATTTAAGGAGGATAAAAATATACTCAGCATTTGTGGGGCAGTAACGTAATGATGCTGTATTTTACTGTAGTGGCAACAGAAATGTGATATCTGTTAGGGGGTTATTCATATCTTCTATTTTCCTACTTTATCCTCATGTCTTTTATACCATCATGTTTTAAAACAGAAAAAAAATTAATTATGTTATACCAAGGAATTATAAATATAACTATAAATTGCAAATATATAGAGAAAAAGGCAACAAAATAATACCTCTATCCTAATTATCCAAAAGCAAGTATTTATTGAGCCTCTACTAAGTGTCAAGTAATGTCTAGATCCCAGGGATGAATCAGTGAATAAGATAGTCAGGGCTTCCCTGGTGGCGCAGTGGTTGAGAGTCCACCTGCCGATGCAGGGGAAACGGGTTCATGCCCCGATCTGGGAGGATCCCACATGCCACGGAGCGGCTGGGCCTGTGAGCCATGGCCACTGAGCCTGTGCATCCAGAGCCTGTGCTCCGCAACGGGAGAGGCCACAACAGTGAGAGGCCCGCGTACCGCCAAAAAAAAAAAAAAAAAAAAATAGTCAGTGCCTCTTCTCATGAAACTGAGGTACCACAGGGATAAAAAAAATAGTTAAACAAGAAAGCAAGCAAATAAGTAAACACGTAGAAAATAATTATGAGTCTTGATTGGATCTGTGAAGGAAATAAAAAAGATACAGAAATAGAGAATGTTAGGGGAGAACTGAGGTCAGGAGTGATTTCTCTGAGATGGTGATACTTAAGCTCAGACTTGAATGATTAAAAAGGGGAGGAGATGCTAAGTATATTTCAAACAAAAGAAACAGCAGATACAAGAACGCTAGAGTAGGCAAGAGCTAAACATGTTCAAGGGATTGAAAGAAAATCAGTGTACTGACACCAAGGGGACAAGAGTGAGAGTAGTACAAAGTGAGGATGATTATACATGACCAGGATGATAAGCAGCCTCTCAAAGATCACTGGAAGGATAATCTTTGCTAAGTTTGGAACATGATATGTTCTTTATGATTTTTAAAATAACAGTTTATCAAAATGCTTAAGAAACATCATCCAAATCACTGTATATATAGAGAGAGAGACACACATTTATACATATATGTAAACATAAACTTAAGAGCAGAATATATAGCAGCAAGTCAAAAGAGGTCAATTGTAATGATATAATTTATGCTTATATTTTTCTACTATAACTTCGATAAACAAAAAATTCTTTCTTTAACTTTCATGATAGTAAACTCTACTGGTTTCCCTCCCAACCTCTTGAAACAACTCTGTCTTCTTTGTGAGATACTTCTTTTTTATCTCTTCTAGTTATCTCATTTTCCACATACCACTACATATATTCTCCTTGGCAATCCATAATTCCTTGATCTCGGTTTTCAACTCTTCGTTAATTACTCCCAAATTTCTGTCCTCAATCCTGGTTTCTCTTCTGAGGCTGAGACACATATCCCACTGCACAACTGCTATATCCATATTGATGTCATCTCTGTCTATATCTATATATCTATATCTCTATACTACAGGAATCTGAAGCTCCGTGTTTCCCAAAATGATCTCATCCCCTTCTCCCACTCAACCAGCCATTTTTATACACCTTGTTTTGCCTTCCTGTCTATACACATAGCTGGAAAATCTACCTGGTTATCCAAGAAACACTTAAGTGTCACTCTTAACCTTCCTTCTTTTTTAAGTTAAGTTAGACAATATAGTCCATAAATATGACTTCCTAAATTTCCTTCAACATCATCCTGTTTTTTAATAGCATAAATTCCCGGCTCATTTATGTAGCTTACACAGCCCTTCCTAACATCCCCTTTGCTTTCCTCTACAGCCACATCTCCTTCTACCACCCTCTGCTCTACTCTCCATTCAGACTGTTGTTCCTTGATCTTTTCTCCTCCAGGTTTTCATATTTCTCTCCCTAGGTTAATTCAATATCTCCTCCTCCACTCAACCTGCATTCTCTTTCATGGAACTCATCCCTCAGGTCTCAAAGGCACACCAGTCGTCCTCCTCTATCCCAGATCTAGCCGGATACTACTCCTCTATGTTTTCAGAGCAATACATACTTTCACTAGGGTAGAGCTTATCACTGTGCTAAATAAACCCATGTGTTTGTCATCTTCTAATATACGTCAAACAAGATGAGAGGAGGGACATTTCTATCCCCAGTGCAAAGTAGAGTAAATGTTGAGTGTGTGGAGTATAGCAACACTTAAAATATATCTGCTAAATGAGAACTGAATGTATAGTCCCTATGATATCCTAGGCACTGTGCTATCTGCAAAACAAAGATAGATAGCTTATGCCCTCCAGTTACAAATAAACTGACCTCTACAACATATGGTGAAAAGTGCAACATAGAGGCATACACAGAGTCATATGGCAATATGTATTTTGAATTAGTTAATAAACATGTATTAGCACTTTCTGTGTAATAGACACAATTCTATTTACATTACTATGAGGTATATATTAATGATAACACTCATTTTATAAATGTGTAAACTCAAAGAATATAAATTTGCCCAATCGCATGTTGCTAGTAAGCTGAGATTTGACCTTTGAGATTCAAATTTGAGGTAGCCTGGCTCCAGAATCTATTATATCAACTGTGATGCTGTACTGCCTCTCCCATTGAAGGGGTCTCCTCAACATAACAATCTGATAAGCCAGTTCTTCTTTCAAATGGAAAAGCATTTTATAATGAGGCTACAGAACAATGTGGCAAAGAAAGACTGGCTCTATTTTCTGTGAGAAGTTTGTTGAGATTTCCCCTCCACTCAATAACAAGTTCAGAGTGTGTTTTTTTTTAATCTGTTTAGAACAGTCCACCAAAAATATACTATTAAAAATATCACCTACAATAGATCTTGATTGTTATATGTTACAATATGATATTTACTGCTGTATATACTGCTTGGAAAAAATGCTTATTTTGATAAATATACTATATTCTAAAAATATATATATTTGCTAGTTGTTTCTATGAATATAAACTAATTTACAAAAAATAAAGAAAAACTTGCCAAATTGCCACCCTTTATTATTTATTGGCTATACTGAGCATTATCGCAGTCACCTTGATAGCTTATATAAACATATAAGAATGCTAGGCTCTTAAACAGAGGGCTGTAATGTGAGGGATTGGAACTGCCATCTGTCATGGGAAAAAGAAAAACAAAGTTCTTTGTTTTCTAGCATGCATAATTAACAGCATTTTTACCTAATAAGAATAAAAGAAACTATGTAGAACAAATAAAATCTAATATTCTAAATAATTTATAATTGATTTGAGGGGAAAGTAACTTTATATACCTTAAAACTAGTATTGATATATATTTTAAACCTACAAATTTACCACAAATTTTAGCAGAAAAAAATATAAATGATGAAGTGAGGATATTTATAAAGTTGTGATCAATCAGTTGAAGTCAGTTTATGAAGAAATCAAGCTGTTCACTGGTATTTAAAATTTGTGAACAAATGTTAATTACTATCCAAGGTGCCAGATTCTCCACTTACATTAATTATTAATAAATTACACATTCATATAAAGTTCACTTTCCCAAAACCAAGGAGGTAATATAATATCAAACTCACTAAATCATATAGTGCTGGTAACAGCATGAAAAAAATAAAATGAGGTTTACATTTCAGAAACTGACTAAAGAAGGCAAGCCATATTTTCTCTTGCATGGAAGAGAGTTATTTGGTCATTTTAGTCAAGTTATTTTTGAAGTTCCAAATTGAAAGATTATCTTATATGTGACATTTCCTTAATAAAGACTTTTTGGTATTTTGGTAAATGATCTGCAATATGTACTACCTCACACAGATATCTGTGGCTAGAGCTGTTAAAACTGATCTATATTTCTATTTTAAATTCCCTAAGCAGCTGCTTATCATGCTTAATATTACCATTAATTTCTACCACAGTATTTTACATATACATGTATATGCAGAGAAAAATTCATATATTTAATAACTATTAACGTTTCATTCCTGAACCATTCAAGATCCTCACATTAAATTTCAATTAGTTTGGGTGTTGCTGTGTTTCTCAGTTTAGCCAATGATTAAGCTGACTTGACAGAATCAATGAGATACTTATTCCAAATAGACAAAGACTTGTCTTATGGGCACTAGATATTTGTCTGTTGGAAACATGAGATTTAGGTACTTGATAGAGCTTCTTAATACTCTCTGTTATTAGGCAACGCTTGCATTCAGTTTTCTTCCTGCATAAGTGACATATGACCCTAGGTGTATCTCACTGTGGATCGCATCATCAGTTAAAGGGTATCGTCTCCTTCTTCTTTAGAAAAAAAAGATTGCTCTTATTGCCAACCTAGAAATGGAGGGCAGGGCAGAGGTTCTCCTCAGTTTTACTTCTCCCCTGTGCTCAGCTGCATAAAAACTAACCACTTTCTATGACCACTTTTGAAAATCTATTCCATAGATCTGTTATTCCATTTTGAAGATGAGTGATACAACCTAGATCATTCTTATAAAGAGGGAAAGTGGACATTTACAACATAAGCCAAACACTTAAATGTGGTTTGCTGAAAATATTCTGGAACTGGAATTTGAGAAAGAGAATCCACTTTGTCCCCCTATTTTGTTGAGTCAAGCTAAGAGCCCTATGTGGTAGGTCTTCGTGTCTCTATTTTAACAGGTAAAGAGCATGAGCCTCAAATTTTAAATAACTTTTCCAAGGTCTCACTTCAGGTAAGTGGTGAAACTGATATTTAGGCCTATGTCCATCCAAATCCAAAACTGTTACCTCTTTTGTTTTACCAGACTGCCATCTAACTTGCCACATGTACTCATGGCCAGGGAGTATTTATAGCTAAAGGAAAAAAACTAAGGGTGGAAATATGGCCAGGGAAATTGTGGAAATGTGTGTTCAGTCACAGTTTCTTTACTTATGTCATTGCAAATAAATGTGTCTGGTGAGAATCAGAGTCAGACTGACAAAGTCAGTATTTCTAACCTCAAGGTATTTAATGGTAACATATAAATGAAGGATATCTAAAGAAACATTTCCAGCAGATCAAGTATTTAATAAGAAAGTGATTTTCCAGTAATGTAGTTATAAACTAGGAATATAGACATTTGGCCTAAGCTTTATTTTTATTATGTCAGTTGTCAAATGATTTGGTGTAATAAAGTGTTCAGTTATATCAGTCTTGTCTTCATTTTATTTATGCGTTCATCTATTCATTCATTTCTTTTTCAGGAAGCATAGCCATCATTGTGCCTCTCGTCCTCTTGGTGACTTTGATAACCACCTTGGTAATTGGTTTAGTGCTTTGTAAAAGAAAAAGAAGGTAAGATGCAAGGTTCGAGTAAATAAATTACACAAGTAGTTACAGAAACCGATTTTTTTTAAGAAAATTTCTTAAAGTATGATTTACATATTCTAACTGCTGAATTCTATGTTTTTTGAACCATTTTATCCCTCTACTTCATTTTAAGTGATTATAATTTAGACAACCTTTCCCTTTTGTTATATTGATGGAATGGCTGCATTTGCATATTCCAACAAAAATAACAAGGGAGTTATTAAACATTCAATAGAATTTTACATTTGTGGTAGTTTTTCCTTGAAATAGCAAGCGTCTCTAAAGAGCATTTTGTAATATTAATGTGTAAGATTAGTAATGTCAATAAAATGATAATGGCTATGTATTGTATGTCACAAATTGTACATTTTATTCACAGATTACATATTTGTTGATTTCATATATTACTGGAAGTATCATTATTTCAACTTATTTGAATATGCAGTTAAAAGATCTATAAGGAGTGAGTTGTCTGTGGGGTTATTATCTGGAAGCTAGAGTTTGTGAGTCCGTTTTTTTTTTTGTTTTGGTTTTGTTTTGTTTGTTTGTTTGTTTTTTGCGGTACGCGGGCCTCTCTCTGCTGTGGCCTCTCCCGCTGCGGAGCACAGGCTCCGGATGCGCAGGCTCAGCGGCCATGGCTCACGGGCCCAGCCGCTCCGCGGCATGTGGGATCTTCCCGGACCGGGGCACGAACCCGTGTCCCCTGCATCGGCAGGTGGACTCTCAACCACTGCGCCACCAGGGAAACCCCGCGAGTCCGTTTTTGAATTATGTAAAAGAGGATTTTAGCCACGTGACTTGAGGATTGAAAGTTTATCACTATTTTTTTATAGACGTTTTTCAGGAACGAAAGGGAGAAAGTAGAATTTTAAAGGGCAATTGATTAGTGAATATTCAGTTTCAACTAATGTGGTATTAGCTATTTACAAGGAATATGTTCCAAGTGCATTTTTTACTGTTAAATCTAAATAATTTGGGAAAATAATGTATTACATTCAGAGCTTTTGTTCCTCTGTGAATCAATAAATGTCATTTATTTTCAGTGTATTTTATTTAAGAATGTTCCGTCAGTTATATTAAAATGTCATTAAATCTACAAATACGACAGTTTCATGCACCACATTGTGATATTTAGACAACTCACACAATGTTCACTTATTCTAGGACGAAAACTATAAGAAGACAACCTATTATCAATGGAGGAATAAATGTAGAAATCGGCAATCCATCTTACAACATGTATGAGGTGGATCATGATCACAGCGATGGAGGTCTTTTAGATCCTGGCTTTATGGTGGATCCAGCAAAGGTAAAGTTTTAAGATGATGCACTGTGAGCACTAACATTCTTGAGTCATTTCTCCATAAAATGGTTCTGAATTTCATCATTATTTCTTTTATCTGAAGTTAGATTAAAGAACTTTAGGATGCATTGAATTTTATAGGCTCTTCTAAAGAAAAAATAAAATTGTGGACTGCATTCACCTGAAGCACGAAGTTAATGTAACATGTTTTGGAAAATAATATTTATTTATTCACTTAGTTTATAAACATAGCTTATTTAAAATAGTATCTTATTCAAATGTGTTGAGGTGCTGGCACATCTAAATATACAGCCTAGTGTAAAATTACTGATTTATTTTTAATAACAAAAAGAGTACAGTGTTTCATTGCCAAAATAAGTACTTTATTTCCAATAATGTTTTATTGAAGAGTCCACTAAGCTGTGTGCTTGGATTTGTTTGTGATCAAATTGCTTTTAAACAATATTTTTCTACCTACTATAATATCCTTCTTATTGATTTGAGACATACCATTGATATATATAGCCTAAAAATCCACAGTCTTTTTTTAGTTTCTATTAGTTCATATTACTGAATGCTCAGTTTGGAAGCTTTCATAAGAAATAGATAAATGATACAACTATCTAGATAAACTTGCAAAGATTCCCTTCACTGTATAATCGGAATATTTTGCATGATAATTATAGAATATTTTAAGAGCATCAATTGAATTAATGAATTAAGAGCATCAGTTTGCTAGTATGGTATGATTTTTCTTAGCTTATTTGTTCATTAAATGGTTATTTATATTCTGATATATTAAAGGTATTTTGTCCAAAATGCACCATTATATTAAATAATCTCAACGATCACATGGCTTTGCACTCATAGCAACAGCTGTTCCCAAAGAAACTGAATAGGTCCCCATATATTCAATCTAGTTCTGAATCCAGACTTTCTAAGCCTAAAATTGGTGGTCTGAAACTGAAGAAGTATTCATTTCTATGAAAAGAAATCAATCATTATTGCATAGATAAGTTTTTACACTATCAGAAGGTATTGTATACTTTTTTCCTCATTAGAAATAACTTTTTAGTTACTCTAAATTACTCTAAATTATTAATTCAGTTACTAACTCCTACATTTGAAGTTGTTTGTGAAATAAACCCTGGTAACCTAAGTTTCAGTGTTTTGTACTGGAAATTGAAAAACTAAACATACTGTGCATGTTGTTTGATAATTTATAAAGGAGAAAGACATTTTAAATAATAGACTTCTCATTTTCTATGAATTTTTCTTAGGAATAAAATACAGTATCTGTAAATATAATATGAACTGATGAGGATATAACTTATACACTTTTTATGAGCGGGAGGGTTCTCATTTTCCCCATCATTTTATTTCTAGTGATAGAGCTAAGCCTATTTTGGATACTTAAAGGGGCTAGCTTTTTAATATTCCATTTAATTTTTTAAATATTTACTCTAGGAAGATAAAGCTATGCTTCAGTGCCCCTCAAATATATTTTTAATGTATTTAGCAAATAACATTCAGTAAATATCTATTTACTATTTTCTGATTGACCAAAATTACACTAAATGTGACTTAGATGGCTGATTCTAGCTGAGTCCTGATGTTTGAAATGTAAATATGAATTGTTGCCTAAGAAGTAACTGCAGAAAATACATTTATAGGTATAGACGATTTTAAAAAGCAGGTAGCCACACCAAAGCAACCTTCATGATGAAGTATTTTTTCATAGAGTATTCACTTGTTACAATGGTTTGATATATTCATGATGTGAATGTGAATGATGATTCATGAATTCATGATCTGTGAATCACAGATCTAATATTAATAGTTATTTCATAAATTATTGAAACTACCATGAACACAATGTTGATGCCCCAGGGCTGAAGAATATATCTTCTGTTATTTTTATGATTTAACATGAGTTTATATCAATGAAAACAGTTCCATGATATTAGATCAGAAACTAAAATTCTCTGTTTACACACAGCCCAGGTATATAGGGGGAGGGACCAGTGCTTTCAAGCTTCCACACACAGCGCTGCCCAGCTACCTAAACTCTGATTTGAAAGGACCACTAACCGCTGGGGTGAGAGAAAATTCATTATTCCATACCCATTCCATCACAGAACTCCTCACAATCAAAGATGATTACTAGACTTAGATAGGGGCTTATCTTTAATGATTTTTTAATTAACAAAAGATTTCAAAACAGCATTAAAATTGGGGGCTTAAGTGTCCTGCGTATGCAAAATTATATATGAAATGTTATTTTCGACAAGTTATTCAGTAGAAATATCTCTTCTTCTAAATTTGAAAATGTTAAAGCTCCTTAACAGTAAACATGAGCATTTGCTATTGTTAGAACAGAAATCTCTAGCCAGAAATTTAAGCTGAATAGTTTAAATTTATGTTTGGTTTGGTTTATTTTCTATTAAGACGCTTTGTTTAGTATATACAAATTTGATATCCTTTTAAATAAAAATATAATACAAAATGTCACGTATGGAGAAATTAGAAATGGTGTATGAAACCATTCTTGAAAATTTTTAAGTAACTAGCTTCTAGAGAAAGGTGCTTTGTCTAAAGTTACATGGTTCATATTGGAAAGAAGAGGGATTAAAGACAGGTATCAAGATTCCTAGGATTGATCTCACCCTTGTACCTCTCTCCCATCAACTGTTTTTCATTCTCATTTTTTTATCATGTTTGTCTCATTTGCATGGCTCAAAAAATGTAATATTTCTTTGTTATGACTAAGATTTAACGTTCTATTTTGGAAAGACAAAATTTTAAAAATCCAACTAGGTAACAACCTCAGGTTAAGTTGCAACTATTAAAATAATAAACATTGTATATGTTTTTCAAATGAAAGAGATCATTTCTACATGTCTCAATTCTACCTCAAAGTGATGCAAGTATCTATGAAACTTAGAATGAATGTGTCCTTCACAATTCTTTAGAAGAATCCAAAAATATTTCCAATAATAAGTACATAGAGATTGTTTGAAGCAAAAATACTGTCTTTATTTTTTAAAGTTTACACAACTAATGTAGTTTACTTTCATTTTTCTTTTTTTTTTTTATTTCATATTGAAAAATTATAAGCACCAAGCAGTTAGATAACCAAGCAAAAAGATGGCAGCACATCTTTCCTGCCACTGCAATAGCATTAAGGGGAGTAAACATGGACTGGAAATAAGACAGTTTGGTTTAATGTTCTGTACTTTTAAATAAAGTCACAGTGAATATAGCTTTCATGAAGATTTCTTCAGGCTTTCAATATTATGTCAAAGCTCCCCTTAGGTTCACAAGTTAACTGAAAAACGTACAATTATGTTTTTATCTAAAACGATGCTAAAGTCAACGAAAGCCTGTAAACAGAATTTAAAGTACATTTATATAATTACTATTTAGTAAGTTAAATGAAATGCATATAAATGTTGTTAACAGTAAAAGATAGACATCATAGAAAATAACAAATTCATGTGGTCAAAACAGGTAATAAAACTATATTTATTTTTCTCCTTCAGCCAACAAATTACTCCAATCCGATATATGCAAAATTGTATATGGATGGGCAAAACTGTCGAAACTCCTTAGGAAGTGTTGATGAAAGGAAAGAACTGCTTCCAAAGAAAATAGAAATTGGGATAAGAGAGACAGTGGCATAATGCGTGATACCTTTTATATACTGTATAAATGTATAAAATGTAAGGATTACTTTTGTATGTTCCAACAGTATTATACTTGTTTTGGGATCAGCATTACCTCTTCCTTTATCTTTTTTCTGGTCAATTGTTTTCTGAGTTTTCTGGGTTTTATTTTTTGCTGATGACTACTGATTGACCATTTGTATGGTATTTTTATGAAAAAGAACTGCACTACAGTACAATTTACACCAATGCTGCTGATAAGACACCTTTGAATTTGTTAAAATTAAAAACAACATATTCCTTTGTAGTGTGAATATGAGCAATCTATTTTATATGAACTTTTTTGGTTCTACTTAATCAACAAAGATAATCTCTGCACTTTTTCATTATACGGTCTGAAAGCTGTAATACAATATCATTTAATTCTCTGTTTAAATTGATGGAAAAATGATTGAATGGTCAACTCTCTTCTTTGTGCCCATTAAGACTGATTCAGACTGCTGAAAACATGTAGCCCTCACAAGTTCAGCATAACCAGCTTTGAAATTAGTCTTAGGTTGCCAAGTGAGAATTTTGACAAAAAACCTTTAAAAATTTATAAAATTAATAATTTGCATGAATACATATGACTACATTTTCCAAAATTTAGTGGACTCTCTTGTGATATACTAAAAGTATACACCCTATAAACAATAGTTATATTTAGGTAGTAGAACATAGCAAAATTATAATCAAAAGTGGAAAGAACACACTTGTTATGGGAGAAGACATTTTGTTTTCCCTCAGTCCTGAGGTAAATAGCCAGCCTAGAGCACAACAGGGCATTGGACACTCATGTCTTAGGAATTTCTTCCCAGTCACGTGCATTTTGTGGAAGATTAACCCAACCCCTTAACACACAGAACACTAAAGAATACTATATAAGCACACAAATTGATAACACAGTTTCAATTATGTGAATGCATTCTCTTTGCAAGATCAAAAGGAAGAGGCAAGGCAGCCATTATGGTATAGAGTAATCAGTAAATATTTTCAATATACAATATGACTAATCTATTATTTGCCCTATCCAAAATATATTCTTAAGGGACTTTCCAAGTTATGGAAAAACAATTATCTGCCCATAATCAAAGGTGGAGAGTATACATGCTGACCAGTTACTCTGGTACTCTGATTTCTTCTGGTTATACAAAACACATGGACCCCATTTACTTGTCTGTTTTCAAATTTCAATTGAAACACACATACGATTTATTTAAGTTGTATAAAAAAGTATAGCATTTTTATACAAATATCTTTAAAGGCACAAAAGATTTATTCACAAGGTATGGAGGGCTTTTTGTTCCTCTGATAGACATGACTGACTTTTAGCTGTCATAATGTATTAACAGATGAAATATGTTTGTGGTTGCTCTTTATCCCTTTGTACAAGCATTAAAAAAAAAAACACAGCTGTTTTATAAAGAGACTTTTTGTTGTACTATGTGCATGCATACTACCTATTTCTAAACTTTGCCATATTGAGGCCTTTATAAACGATTGATTTATGTAATACTAGTGCAATTTTGCTTGAAACAATGTTATGCATATCATAAACTTTTCCAGGTTCTTGTTTAAGTACATTTTTTAAATTGAACAGTATTTTTCATTTTGGTTATAATAGTCATTTTGCCTATGTTTCTATAATGAAGTGTTAAATACTTTATAAAAAATTGTTGACTGGCTTATTTAAATGAAATTCTACATATTTAAGTGCTTGTGTTGGATAGTTTTTGAAAAGAAAATTATTTTCTTTATGGAGTTTAACATTCTTAGGAAGTTATTTTAGTAAACATGAGACATAATTTTTGTTGTATCCTTAGGACATACTCCTTGGGTTAGGACTGATTTCATTGCATCATTTTTCAAATCACAATAAGAAGGCATTTTCTCTCTTCTTGAAGTAGAAACACATCTCTTACTTTTTCCTTTTCCCTGCCATACATTGCTCATCATGGACGCCATGTTGCAATAGAAAGAAAGATAGGTTATATACACAATAGTATGACAATTGTGTTGAAATAAGCCAAAGTTCTTCCTGCTCTTTCCCATTCTAAAAAAAATGTACTTTAAGGAAAACTCAGAATCCATTAGATGCTGTGTAGACATTATTTTGTAAATGGAATAGTTATTAGTGTACCTACTTGGAGTATTGGAATAGAGATGCAAATGTAGGAGGGGCTGATTGACTGGAGCTATCATTGAGTTGTATTATCTGAAAGAGTCTTTGTATATCAGAGCTTTATGACCATAGCTGACATTATCATTTGAAAGAGAAGAACCCACAGATTGGAATGACCTCAATGCAACTAACATTAGTATAAGTATCTACCAAAACATATATGATATACAACTAACACTCAGGGTCTGGCATCAATGACCTATTTTCTCTCTAGTACACTGAAAACTATAGTCAAGAGAGCTCAGGATGCAGCTCATCCTAAGGACTTACATTCTCATGGTCCTTAGTTCACAGTATGTTTCACCATTCTATGCTGGTTCATTCAAGTCCACATCAGAATCCATAGTATTTCTAGTTGCATATACTTTGCATTCAGTGTTTAGAGAACAAAGATATTTTTGTCAACTCCTCAAACTTTATTTCTATGGCTCTAGCTGTTTCTATTTCAATTTTCTTTTGCAAAAACTCATATAAATATTAGAAAGTCAGGTGTATAATTCTCCACAGTGACCAATTTTTATAAATGCCTTTCCAAAATACTTCCTGAAATATTCCTTCAAGTTTTGATGGGACACATTGTCTAAAAAATGAATGCTTCCTGGTAAACTCTTCTTCTTACCCATATGTCTTTCTATCCAAAGCAGAGATTTTCAGCCTTTTGACATTTGAGCCAGGTAATTCTTTGTTGTCCTCTTTAGAGTAAGACACTTAGCAGGATCTCTGCCTCCTATCCATTAGTCGCTACTAGCACCACCCAAAGTTGCAACAATCAGAATACCTACAGACGTTGCCACATGCCTTCTGGGGAACAATATTGCTCTTGCTAAGAACTGCTGATCTAGGGCTGTGTTCTGTTTCCCGCTATTAAATGACTTTCAGCTGGATCAGCTGAGTCAAAAAAAAGGCTCCTCATCACCAAAATCATGGCAGTCCTAAGTTTTTATTTTAATTCTTTAATGTTGATGATGCATGAGTTACAGAAACTTGGTATTAGTAAAGTGCCTATGTAGTTTAAAAAAGTCATTACTAAGGGAAAATTTTCATTTAGAAATGTACCATTTTGCATAAATTGGGCTATTTTCATTTATGAAAATGTTTTATTTGTAGCCTTTTTGATATCATTAATGATTATGTGTTATTTTGTTTAGTGGTTGATTATATGCTTATTTTGTTGTATCTCGAGGTTGAGATTTAAGCTTGCAGTTTTCATCTAGGAATGTTTCTTTCCATTTTTATGATGACTCAAAGAAGTTCAACACTCAATGTATTTTATGGCTATTATAAATGAACTATAATATGTAAAATGCCCACAATTTCCAAATCCCTAACAGGGAAAATTGATACATGTGATGAAGGAAATATAAAAAAAAATTGTTAACTTTTCTTTATCCTCTCCCATCTCCATATCTTCCAACAGATACAAAATCTTATTCCTGTCTATGAATACTACTACTATTTACAAATTCAACTTTTTCATGTAGTTTTACTTAAAAGATTAAAATATACGATAATTAAAATTCTGCAGAGTTGAGCAAAATATAGCTAACCACTTTCTTCACCTTATGCCCCATTCCAGTTATTGTCAGTTTGTTTAACAATGGCTCTCTCAATATTAAAAGATTTATTTAAATTTAATGTAGAGTAAAGTCATTGTTCAAATAGGTTCCCTTGAATTGTAACTTGTAAGAAAAAGAGGGGCTCAAGCACTTCTTTTGAAGATGACTACTGGGTAACATAGCACAAAAATTATTTTTCCATGTGTTTTGAATATGAGAAAAACAACAATAGAAGGAGCAAAAAAATGGTTTATTTTTCAGCTCTACTACCAAATCTATTGCTAACTCAGTATATCCAGAAAATTAACTTGTCCAGCAAAGATAAAGTTAATTAAAAATATTCAGAACCAGTTTTATTCAGAAAAACATTTAGTTTTTGATGTTATCTAATATCAAAAGGCCCAGGGACATATACTTCATGGCATGAGGTGCATGTATCTAGTCTAAAAAAAGAAAAATAAATGAAATGACTTCTCTGGTTTAACTTTTCTCTTATAGATATTACACTTAAGTGGCTGCAGTTTATTCTGAAAAACAGTTTCTAGTGAATCCCATCATTTTTTGTACCCAAAGTGATCAAAAATCAAAGAAAAATTGTTACTAAAGATGGCCTATTTGATAAATTCTGTGCTTAGAAGGTGTTCATTCTCTTTGATGGATAGTCTGCCCCTTTAGCACAGCGTTTGTAAGAGATCAGTGAACCTAGGTAATGCAGTTCTGATACTTTAGTCATTTATTCACTCCAAGATAATTTTTCAGCTGTAGTTTCTTTTGCAGTTTTAATAGATAAATTATGTGTCTCCTGATAGAAGGTGATTTCCAGCTTTTTTATGCTGTAGTGGTTTGGAGAACCAGTAATATAACTGTCCTAGCCTTTCAAAATATAATGTCAATAGTGAAAGCCATATGCAGCTTATTCAAGTCAGTAATATACAAATTTATAAGTGAGAACTATTTTTCTACACACAGAATAAACTGTGAAATATAGTTTAGAATAAAATTTAGAAGTTTGAAATAAGGCTGTTGATGGAGATACTTAAAAAAACAATACACAGAGTCTAACTTTAGTATGGCTTGATTGATTTGATACAATATTTCTCAATGAATAATGTCAAAAGTAAGGTAGAAAATAACCAGACAATGAAATTTCAAATGGAGCAACCTCCATTCTTGCAGTCTACAAGTGTCAATAGTATGTTTGTGGAAATCTATATAAACACGTAGCAATAATGACAACATACAAACACACATGTACATACACTCACATATTCTCACACACTGAATCTGAGGTCCCATTAATTGTGAAGATGGCATTTTTTTCCTATTTTACCTAAATTTTAATCACGTTTAGCTTCTCTGGCTTATAATTTCAGAAATCACTACACTTATCCATATTAGTAACAAGTTACTAGATTCTTATTCTTTAATATAAAATCATATCTCTCCCTATTTGCTTCTTATTTTCTTCTATCCAAAGTGATCTTACAGGAAGCCAATATTCTTCTTTCACTATTTTGTCATAAGCTGGATTGCTTATTTTTATTGTAAAAAATAGTCATTTTAGGAAACAAAATGAAGAAAAATTAATAGGAAGTTTAAAAACTAGAGGGAACCAATTATGGTTTCAGAGATTTTATTCATTTGTTTTAGAATCATGCTTAAATTTAATTTTTCTATCCTGCTTTAAAAATATAACATTATAATGTTAAAATATTTGGTTTTATGTCTTTCTTGTGCTTTTATTTAGTTACTTCTTTTTATTCAATTTCTTGCTTATTTTATGGAAACTCTATATTGCTTGTTTTTATTTTTCTGTTTTGAAAATTATATTTTATAATTTGTTCTACTGGTAAATACTTCCAACTCTAAATAATTAAATATAGAATTTAAAAATAAGTTTTTTTCTCTCTCTCTAAATTGAGGAATTTAACATCCTGAGATTCCTCTAACCTAGCTTACCCTCACAGTCTTTGTTGATACAGTTTGTTGTTTTATTAAGAAAATATTTTTTAGAATGATATTTTTAAATTTATTTTTGTATTATTTATTTTATTTATTTATTTTGTTGGCTGCATCAGGTCTTAGTTGCAGGATCTTTTGTTGCGGTACGTGGGCTTCTCTCTCGTTGTGGTGTGCTGGCTTCTCTCTGGTTGTGGCATGTGGGTTTTCTCTCTCTAGTTGTGGTGTGTGGGTTTTCTCTCTCTAGTTGTGGCGTGCAGGTTACAGAGCACGTGGGCTTTGTAGTTTGCGGCATGTTGGCTGTCTCATTGAGGCACACAAACTCAGTACTTGTGGCGTGTGGGCTTAGTTGCCCCATGGCATGTGGGATGTTAGCTCCCCAACCAGGGATCAAACCCACGTCCCCTGCATTGGAAGGTGGATTCTTTACCGCTGGACCACCAGGGTAGTCCCATTAAGAAAATATTTTAACTGAAGTATTACTTTTTATATGTTTTGTCTTTTCTTTATCAATTATTTGGAATATTTTCAACTATTTTTACATTTATGATTTCTTTTTAAAATTTATCATTCCATCACTGTATGATTCTTCCATCCTTAATTTCTTTATTTTGACTGATGTCTTCTTAGTATCTTTCATGAAGCATACTTATGTAAAGCCTTTATCAGTGGTATATTTGCTGAACTTTTGCATATGTACAGACATTTCTCTAAGGTGTTCAAATATGAATGTCAACTCAACTGTATGTATATTTTTGGAGTTTTTTCTTTTCCTCCAAAGTTAGGTTGAACCTGCCCCACTGCTTTCTGGTGTTCAGTGCTGTTAAGGATAAGTCTGAGACCAAACAGGTTTTCCTTTCTTTGTAACATTTCCTCCCAGACTTTAAGAAAACAAAGCAAAAACTAATTATAGTTAAAATATATTGTCAAATATACACATACATTTTTATTAATTTTGTCTATCTACTACAATTTATTTTTAGCTGAGATTAGTTTTCTTCAAGAAGTCTTTATCACTTCTGTCCAAAGTGTTTTCTTTCAATACACAGAATCACCTACAGTTCTTAGATTAAATCTTTATTTTTTCTTTACTAGAGAAAAATCATCTTAATATTTTTTCTCCTTTTTTTTCCTTTATTCTTGAAGAGATTTTCAAGTTTCTGGCCTGGATTCCTGATTTACTTTTTTCCCCTGCATATTCAGTTTATTTTTCACGTATTCATGTGTCAGTCTGTGTGTGTGCATGCATGCTAGTGCCTTGGGGATGGGTCCTTCCTTATCTTGCTCAACTTTCTTTTTAACTTAGTTTTTTATTTTTCTGTTTAGTGTATTTTCTTCTTATGGTTTTCTGCTGAGGTATCATAGTATCTGTTTCCTGTTTCCTACTCACAATACCAACTTATTTTCAAAAGCTTTTGTTTTGTAACAATCTGTAAGTCTAGAGAATGATGTTTTGACATCCTTGTCCTATGGAATTTTTAAAAGCATAATCCAAGTGCTTTTTACATTTTCTTTGCCATTCAGTAATTTTTTTTTTTTTTTTTTTTTTTAGGCTGCATTGGGTCTTTGTTGCTGCATGCAGGCTCTCTCTAGCTGTGGCGAATGGGGGCTACTCTTTGTTGCAGTGGACGGGCTTCTCATTGTGGTGGCTTCTCTTCTTGCAGAGCATGGGCTCTAGGCACACAGGCTTCAGTAGTTGCAGCACGCAGGCTTCAGTAGTTGCAGCACATGGGCTCAGTAGTTGAGGCACACAGGCCCTAGAGCGTGCAGGCTTCAGTAGTTGTGGTGCGTGGGCTCTAGGGTGCTCAGGCTTCAATAGTTGTGGCATGTGGGCTCAGTAGTTGTGGCTCACAGGCTTAGTGGCTCTGCGGCATGGGGATCTTCCCAGACCAGGGATCAAACCCATGTCCCCTGCATTAGCAAGCAGATTCTTAACCACTGTGCCACCAGGGAAGTCCCGCCATTCACTAATGTTTAATTACAGAGAAAACACTACTTCCAGTGCTTCCTAGCAAATAGGGTATACAATATTTATTGTCCACTCTTTCCATCAATTTTATGCCTCTTAAATATCTTTCTTAGGTCTATAACTTCTGGTCCATTTCTCCATCATATATCCTAGTGGGTCTTTTCTAAGAATCAGTCTAATTAATCTCATTCTCATATCAATATATCTTTACTTAAACAATAAAATAAGAAAGTGCAGAAAATGTCATTGCTCATGTGTGCTGTATTATGGGGATTCTTCCTGTAATCCACACCCAGCTGCACCTCCAAATACCTGGTCCATGAATTCATTAGGAAAGCACCAGGCTTCTTTAGTGCTCCAGCACCCCTTCTCTTTCTTGAAAACAGTCCTAGAGGTCTGGACTATTTTCTGGCAGCATCACATTTTGAAAGAATGTAGAAGCTTAGATTGGGGAAGTGCTCTGCCCACTTCAAGAAGCACTGACTGGTAGAAGGATGGCTATCCACTTTATTTTCTAATACAGATCCCAGGCCTTTGCATCTTGATGCTGAGTATGGAGAAAACACATTTTTTAAATTATACAGAGACTCAGCTTCATCAGGGAAATTATTGGTAGATTACCAATGGTTTTGGTTTGTTTTTTACTTAGCTCCACTTCACCTAAAAACTCTCACACATATCATACTGATTTATCAATATTTTTGGATTTTACTAAGTGTTTTAGAGAAAATTACAAATAACTGAATCAAAGGCTCCTTGTCAGATGCCTTTTAAAACTGCTAGTTTCCTCTTTAACTGTTAATAAACAATGTGGGTGCAATATCTGGGAATATCGCTTCCTCTCTCCTATCCACAGTCATGTCTTCAGTCCTTAGAACTCATCCACAGAGATTAGTAGCCCTGTATCTTTCCTCCAGATGTTGTCCTTTAAAGGTGCATTAGACACCTCTTACTTCCCACTGCACAGTGTCGCTTTTCACCTCTTTCTAATCTGTCTGCTGCACTTAGCTTTGCAGGAGCACAACAGAGAACTTGGCCTCAGCTGTGCTTAGTCTCTCTCTGGATTAGCTTTTTTTTTGCTGCCATAACAAATTACCACAGGTTTAGCCTCTTAAAACAATACATGTATCATCTCACAGTTCTGTAGGTCAGAAGTCCAGGTTGGCTTGAGTACGTTCTCTGCTCCAGGTTTCACAAGGCTGGCATCAAGGTGTTGATGACCGGAGCTCTTATCACAGGCTCTGGGGAGGATGTGCCCCCAAGCTCATTCAGGCTTATGGCAGAATCCAGCTGGCTGTCAGCTGGGGTCCATCCTTAGCTCCTACAGGTATCTCTATGGTCCTAGTAGGTGGGCCCCTACGTCCCAGAACCATGTTTCATAGCTCCCTCATGCTTGCAGTCTCCCTGAGTTACACTTCTACTGATCCCTTCTGCCTCCAGCCAGAGAATGCTTTTTGCGTTTAAGGGCTTATGTGATTAGGTTGGACCAATGTGGATTATAAAGGATAATTTCCTTATTTTAAGGTCCATAACCTTAATTATATCTACAAAGTCCTTTTTGCCATGTAAGCTAACATATTCATGGATTCCAGGGATTGGGGCACAGGCATCTTTATGGTGCCATTATTTGACCTGTGACACACTCTTGCTTCTGCCCTGGGGCACCTCTGAGCCAGTACAAAACAACTAGCTCTAGATGCCCTGCTAAATATTAAATTCTCTTATATTCTTCCTTGCTGGTCCAACGTCTTCATGATCTACTCTTGAATGTTCTCCCCCTCCTATTGACCAGGTCTCAAAAATGTCTTACTCAAGATACACACCTAATTGACCTTGATTATTTGCCTGAAGACAAATGATATGAGAGCAGACCATGGGGAGGACAAGAACATCTACAGGAACCTACCTGTCGCTCAGCATATGCAACCTGGTACTGTGAAGGTGTTAATACAACATGGAGCAACCATTAACCAATAAAAAAATGTCCCAATTCCATCTCTTAGCTAATTTCATGCTTCATTCTTCCTGTCTTTTTTGAAAGTCTCTGAGAAAAAAACCCAAGATTCCCTTATTAGTGATCAATTTGATAACACCTGCTTGTATGGATTGTCTACTATTCTCAGTTTCCTGTACCTATTCTCGAAATCACTGCCCAATACAAACTGCTTGCATAAGGCCCATGTCTCAACTTCCATTTTGGGAAATAAAAAGTGGCCTTTCAAAGTAAAGTGTCAGGAAGGAATTCTAAAACAGACAGATATAATAAGGACCCCATTGTTGGGGATAGATGGGGGGATGATTACCCTGACATGCAGTGGCATCACAATTTCTAAGAGTCTCACTAGTGCTAACCAGGATGAGTTACAGGTAGAAGATGTAGCATTGGCTTACATGGTGGCTGTGGTCCTTGGACAATATAGGGACAAAAGTAATTATAAGGATTATATTGTTGTATAATTTATTTAAGTCTTAAAAAAAAATAGAATCAGGTTAGCCAACAATCACCTCAAGGCACACTGTTATAGGTCAGAAGGCCAAATTGGAGGCAGTTGAAGGGACCTCTATCTCCTACAGCCTCACGCAGACTATACTGAAAATTAGACCTGGACTTCATTTTACATGGAGCAGAGCTATAAAGGAGGTACCCTGGTGTAGACTTGACTTGTCTCACAGCTTAAGGTCAGTGATCTTATAGAAAGCAAACTTTGGTAGGGGATATTTGTGTGGACAAGTGTGAAAATGTCAAACCTCCAAGTTTCTCTGAATCATCCAGACTGACAGAAGGAGCACCTGCCCAACTGCTAAAGGAAAACAGGCTGCCTTTGTCTGGAGGCTCTGTAAAGATCTCACCTAAAACAGATGCCTTGCAAGGACATCCTTATTCTCCCCACAGTTTGTTCCCATTTCATTGCCTTCATGTCAATAACCAGGTTCAACCAGCTCAAGCAGGGAAACAGTTCCTTTTCCAGAAAAAAGTAGAAGACCTGGTTATTATGAAAGGGAACACATTCAAAAGTGGATCATGAAGACACGGGACCAGTAGGAAAGAATACAAGAGGATAATTTGTTTGACATCATGATAAGAGCATCTGGAGCTAGTTATTTTGTGCTGTGATGGATCCCTAAATCATGGGAAATATGACGGTCCTCAATAAATGAGGCAGAGATGCTGGAACTGCCTTAACAGTATTTGGGGTCAGAAGGCTCAAGGAGGTAGGTGGGAATGTTAGGCCAGACCTACTGCATGTTAGGACCTAGTGTATGGGTCAACCATGTTTTGTGTAAAGTCCAAGAGGATACTCTCTTCACAAAGGTAATAAAAGATTCCCTGGTAGAGGGCAAATTAAAAACTTTGGTAGGCTAGATTTGATAATAGGAGATGTTTTCTGGAACTGGGCTCTACAGTGTCAATAGAGATAATAGGATTTCAGAATGTCATGCTTTAAGTGGCAGCATTTATCCAATAGACGGAAGGTAGAGATATTTACTGCTTTGGACAGCAGGGGTGAAGTGGCAACCAGGGTGCCTTGGGTCTGTGGCAATGACTGATAGGCCATAGGTTTTTCTGGTAGCAAGATAGATGCGCAGCCAGCTAGGGTGTTACTTGACCTTACATCCAAAGAAATTTAGAGGTGGCACATAGAAGATTTACATCCTCTACAGCAATGGATAAAAATTCATGACTCCTGATGTGGTTTCAAAACCTAAGTCAGTTCACAGACCCGGAATCCAATAATTGAAAGTGAAACCAAATGCCCTTGAGAAAGAATAAATGTTCCTTCAGTCTGTCCCCAAAGGTGCTGTGCCAACTGCCAGACTTAACCTCACAATGGAAAAAGGAAATACTCAGAACTTTGGAATGTTTTTGGATATCGTATCCAAACTGATAAGAGGATACCATAACAATCATCATGCCCCTCATTTAGTGGGAGCCTGGGGAGGCCAAGTAATAAGTAAAGTTCTGATCCAGGTTTATCTTACAGTGGATCTAGTGCATCCAACTATCTACCCAGTAGCTATTTCCTGGCCCATCAATACACAGTTGGGATGCATTTTCTGAGCACCTGGCCAAACTCCGACATGTTCACTCTGATTTGTGGAGGGACAGTGATGATGATAAGGGTTAAGTGTGGAAGCTCCTGAAACTGCCCTATCTTCAAGTCAAAATAGTAAATCAGAAGCAAGAATACATTCCTGGACGAATTTCAGAGATTGGTGCCCCAATTAAAGATCTAAAGGATATGGTGGTGCTGGTTCTGTCTTAAACCATTAGTCAAAAATAAATAAATGAATGAATCTATTTGGCAGATGACAATGGACTACTATAAACTTAACTAAGTTGCAGCCCCAATTGCGATCCTTTGCCAGATGTGATATTTTTACAGGAATATGTTAACATAACTTATGACACTTGGTGTACAGCTACTGATCTGGTAGATGCATTTTTTTCAATCCCCATCAGAAGATTCAAACTTTTTCTTTTATGCAAGAAGAACAGCAATATACATTCACTGTTGATCTCAGAACTGTGTTCACCCTCTTTCAGGAAATTTGATGATCATTTCACATTTTGTAGACCACACAGTGGCATGGGAAGGATCACTATCTGTTTAGTAAATATAGGTATGGCAAACATAAACTTCATAGAATAATAAACTATTTATAGTTTTATGAATTTTTAAATTATTTTCAAGGCTGATGTTATTGTATGCAACTTTTTTGGTAGTGCTATAAATCCAGGCAGAAGGCAAAAATTAGAACTTAAGTAGTTTTTGCCTAAGTGTTTTCATTTTAAATAATTGGACACAAAAGTATTTTGGATATTCAGAATACTGCCTCCATTCTACATTCCATTTATTTTCTGTGGAATCCTCAAATCTTGAATTATTTGCCCTTTTTTAAAAATATAATTTCTGTTCAAATTCAGTTAAGATATAATTATGCCTACAGAGTTCTCTCCTGCCTGCTTAATGATTTTTTTTTTTTTTTTTTTTGCGGTACGCGGGCCTCTCTCTGCTGTGGCCTCTCCTGCTGCGGAGCACAGGCTCCGGATGCGCAGGCTCAGCGGCCATGGCTCATGGGCCCAGCCGCTCCACCGCACGTGGGATCTTCCCGGACCGGGGCACGAACCCGTGTCCCCCGCATCAGCAGGCAGACTCTCAACCACTGCGCCACCAGGGAAGCCCTTAATGATTTTTAAAATAAAACATTTTTATTTATCTTAAAGACTGCAATAGAAAATACAAATCTTTTTGTATTTTTACAAAATATATTTACCTTGCAGCATGATACCTGCACATCCATTTAAATGCTCCTTTTTGGCCTATATTACAATGCAAAATGAACTCTGAATCCCATGCTTGTAAGTGGATGTATATATATATATTTGAAATGAACATCTTCAGTGGACTCTTCAAGACAAGATCCTGAACATTGACTCCCAATTAATTAGTACAAAGAAAGAAAATCTATTCAAACAACCTCGCTATTCATTTGATAGCTAATTAAAATGCATACTCTGTAGAAGTCACTTGACTCTCAATTACAATTAAGTATGCAAGGTTATCAGAACACCGCAAGCAGAAAGTTGAAAGTAACCTTCCCCTATTAGAGTGAACACATCAGGGATGGTTCTGTGTGGTAAGGAAAGGCTGTGTGTAGCACAACTGATGTCACCACTGATCCTAGGATCCCATCAGCTGTAGCAGGCTCAAGGTAAAAACCTACTGAACTGATAAAATTGTTTGTGGACCCCATCAAATATCAACTAGAACAGTCTGAGAAAAAATAGCTGTCAAGATTTGCCTGTTGCTCTAATGGTGTTGGGTTAATTTTGTCATAAAATTAATGATGCACTTAAAATGAAGAGATGTATGATACCTGTGAGCACTTCTAATTGAGTTAACCCAACAGAGCAGGTTACAAGTCATACAACTCGAAAAATGAATGATTAATAAGGTGCCCAAATTGTGTCCTCCCTTATTGACTGAAATCTTCAACAGGCTATTAACATAATTACCTAATTTTTACTTCAACTATTGTCATTTTAAACCAGATGACTGTGTTTTTCATGAACACCAAGCTAGATTGTTTTCTTAAATTAACCTGTGAGTAAAAGCTTTATTGAGCCTTAGAAGAAAAACTCTCCCTCTCTAAGCTCCTCTCTGAAGTACCTAGATAACAATATCTGATACACATTTCCTAAGTTATTTTACAGATGCTAAAACCCCCACCAAATGGAAGATGTTAACTATTTGATGACCATGAGCACATAGTCCCCAGGCCTCCTGGAGCTTCCAGATCGATAATGTTAACCCTGTGACACCACCCTGTTACCTCACCACTAACCAATCAGAGAACTGTGCCTGAGACCCTACAACACACCTGCTTCACTTGGCCTTTAAGGATGCTTTCCTAAAACCCATCCAGGAGTTCCGGTGTCTTGCACACTAGCTGCCCTGTACTCCTAGCTTGGCGCCCTACAATAAATGCTGCACTTTCCTTCACGAAAACCTGGTGTCAATAGATTGGCTTTACTGCGTGCAGGCAAGCGGTCCCAAGTTTGGTTGGGAACAGAAACTGTGAATTAAAAATTAAAAAAAAAAAAAATGTGACCTAGACACACTGGTGGCTAAATTAAAACAGACCTGTATACTACTCTGACGCAAGGCTGTTCAAGGTATCTAATCCATTACTGTGACCCAAATGGATTTTAAAAAGAACAAAAAACCTCACTGAGTTTCCGCAATACTTTAATTCTGTGTTTGTGAAGCTGACTTCCCCTTGGCTGAAACTTTCAGTACAGAAAAGGACATGTCTTGGTGATAATCATAAGTATAAATGTCTCAAGGGAGTATAGTTTAGGGCAGTGAGCAGGAGAAGGAAAATGTTGAGAGAAAGAGGGAGGATTCAGGCCAGGAGTTGAAAGCTTTTCTGGAAATTTTAATGTAGGTGGAACTGCAGGGACACTTGAATGATAAGTCATGAAGATTGTAAATAATGGAGGTTTTATCGTTTTAGATGATCTTTGAGAGCCTCCCTTGTTGTAGATTTTTTTGTTGTTTGTTTTAAATCAGTACCACAAGGATCATGGTTTTCATCTGACTATTGGACCATTCACATATATTTAATTAATTCTGACAGAAACAATGTTATTCTAGAGAGTCCATCAAAAATTACATATTTTCTTAGAAATAAACAAGATTTCCCCCAGCTCTAAAGGTAGGTGGTTTATAGTCAGCTACAAAACCCATAGGAAGAGTTATTAAACTCAAAGAAGTTAACGTTTATTAATTTATATAAACTTATTACTGACCTAGACTTATTGCTTTATTCAGAAGAAAACAGAGCATTTTATTTTTAAGGACCTGGATTTTGTATACACAATAGTCTATTATCAATTCAAAAGTTTGTGGCAACATTATTCTAAGAATGTGATTGAGCTATCTGCTGATATAATCAGAGAATACAACACATATTCTGCATTTCTATTTCCTAACATGAATAAATGAATAAATAAATACATTAGCTAGCAAATGACCACTTACAATAAATAGAATTCACAGATAAAATCTGCATTAAAAGATCATTAGCATTGGGGATTGAAAACACAAAACTATGGAAATGAGTTTTGAAAGCTTAATTCTCTCATTATATCTTCTCAAAGTTAGGTACATACCTCAAGATATAAATAAATCCAGAGGGTAATTTTAGTGACATATGGAGTAACATATTCTTTTTTTGCGTTTGTAATTAGAGAAAGGGAGTTTGAGATCTCAGCCACAGTACTGGTCTAAGCCTCATCTTCATTTTCTGAGTTTACTCAGTGAGAGAACACCAGCCTTGGATGGGTCCTACACCAGATGTCATCTTTGCACAGCACAAAGTACCACCATTTTGCTTTATATAGCTTATAATCTATCCCCTAGGGCTGCTAAGAGCCCCTGTGTGATCTTTGCTACAAAAGAGGGCCCATTATCACTCTAGAATGGAGGGCCAAACAGAGGAGTTTTTTCCTTTAGAAGGGACTTAAAGACTTGAGAAGCTTTTTCAGATTGAGTGGGGAAGGCTTCAACCCGACATGTGATGGTGTCAACAAATACTAGTAGATCTCTCTCTGTACCCTGACCACAGGGTCATTTGGGTGAAATCAAACTGCCAATCTTCCCCAGAGTATGTCCCTCAGCATTCAACTGGTTTGAGTAATGAAGGGGGGATTGGGTGAGCCTGCAAGTTATTACCGGCACACAAATCACAGGCAAGAGTCACTTGTTTTTCTGTTCCCTTAAGTACTTTCCCTGAAAACGTCTTTTGCACCAAGTCCCATAGTGCATCCCTCCTATAGTGGAAGCATCATGCAAACTATTTTTTTTTTTTTTTTTGCGGTACGCGGGCCTCTGACTGTTGTGGCCTCTCCCGTTGCGGAGCACGGGCTCCGGACACGCAGGCTCAGCGGCCACGGCTCACAGGCCCAGCCACCCCACAGCATGTGGGATCTTCCCGGACCGGGGCATGAACCCGTGTCCCCTGCATCGGCAGGCGGACCCCCAACCACTGCGCCACCAGGGAAGCCCACTCCAGTTGTTTTGAAAAGTAAGCCACGGTCTCTGACCTGGTCCCAGCTTTTGGGTCAGGACTCCCACTGCTATTCCCGATCACATGAATGTACAGGATAAAGAGTTTGTCTAAATTTGGAAGCCCTAGTGCTGGTGCTCTACTCAATTCAGTCTTTAGAGTCTCAAAGGCCTGCTAGTGGTCCTCACCCCATTGGAGAGGTTCCCTTTCTCCTCCCTTTAGAGCCTCATTTAGGGATTTTGCTATGAGGCCATAATTTGGAATCCAGCTAAAGCAGAATCCAGCCATCCTGAGAAAGCTTCGAAGTCGTCTATTTGTGATTGGAGATGGTAATGCACTACTTGCTACCTTCCAATCTATGGCCAGGGCTCATGCTCCTGGGGTCAAAACAAATTCTAAATATTGAATCCTTTGCTGTGATATCTGAGCCTTGGTTGGGGAAACTTTATATCCCTTTTCTGCCAGAAAATGTAGGACCTTAACAGTATTCGAATCTGAATCTTATTTTGTCTCACTACTTACAAGTAGGTCATCAACATATTGTAACAGAGTTCCATTTTTCAGGCTCAGTTCCCCAATTCTTTTGCCAACACATTTCCAAAAAAATGGGGGCTATCCCAAAAACCCTGTGGAAGCATCCTCCAACTGTATTGCATATCCTCCAAGGTGTCAGTGTCCTTCCACTCAAAGGCAAAGAGAAACTGTGAATCTGGATATAGGGGAATACAGAAAATGCATCTTTGAGGTCCAACACAGAGAAATACTGAGCAACCCCTGGCACCTGGGTGAGTAGTGTGTATGGGTTTGGAACTATTGGGTAAACAGAGATGACTGCTTCATTTACTGCCCATAGGTAAGTCTTGCACAAACCAGTACTCCCTGTTAGGCTTTTGGATGGGGAGAATCTGGATGTTGCAAGGGGACTGACAGGGCCGAATGAGTCCATGTTTGAGGAATTTGGTGAGCAGTGGCTGGATGCCCCTCCCCTCCCACCCAGGGCTTCAGGCTTTAAAGGGTATTTCCTTTTCCAGGGATATTTCCCCTGGGTTTTCATCTTATTTCTATTGGGGAAATACACTTTGCCCTCTCCAGCATTGAAATATCCCAAACCACCTCATCCGCTTGTTCTCTAATTTGGGGAGAATATCTCAATGATCAACAGGCAGGTCATCTGAGGACACTAATAGATGTATTCCTTGTTCTCGTTTCCTACTTCCTTGAACTTCCCCTTGTTCTAAGAAAATGCTGGCTCCTAATTTATTTAGCTAGTCTCTTCAAAGGAGGGGGACAGGGCATTCTGGCATATACAAAAAGAAATGAGTAATAATAATAGACCTGACTCCCAGGATAGGGGAGATGTAAACCACCTTACATTTGGCTGTCCATCAACGCCTATCACAGGACAGTCAGGGTTGGAGAGGGGGCCAGCTGGCCAAGTGAGAACAGAGCAGGCGACTCCAGTGTCTACAAGAAATTCAGTTCTTCTACCTGCAACATTGAGGGTGACTTGAGGCTCCGCTGGAGTGATGAGGATGGATCAAGTAGGATCCGGAGCCCTGTGGGCACTCGGGTCCTGTCAGTCATTGTCATGTGTGGGAACCTCTCATCCAGGGATTCACGCGGAACTAAGGCCAGCAGGGGTTGTCCTTCGGGCTCCCCACAAGAGGGCGCTCTGGGCATTCCCTCTGCAACTGCTCCTCTTTCCTACAAAAGGCACACTGATTTCCACCCAGGCAACTTCTTGGCTCTCTGTCTGGTCTTCTTGGCTTCCTAGAGTCCCTTCAGGTGGCAGGTGCGTTTTTCCTTTTAACTTCCTCTTCTTGTTGGCCTGCCCTGTAAAGTCTCCGTTACTATAGACTTTAAAGCCTTCCTCTGCCAAGGTTGATAATGGGGTTTGGGTCCAGCCTCTAGCTTTGGTAACTTTATCCTGGCATCAGGAGCAGACTTGGTGATAAAATGCATGGTCAATAGCCACCTACCCTCTGTAGACTCAGTGTCTGTACTGGTGTCCTTCCCGAATGCCTCCGTCACCAGGCTCAGGAAGACCACCAGATTTTCATCCTTCTCTTGTGTAATTTCTCTGACCTTCTCATAATTTACCAGCTTCACCATACACTTTCTCATTCCTTCTGATAAACAAGTAACATAATGTCTCATCCTGGCCTGACCTATGTGACCCTCATAATCTCAGTGTGGGTCCATGTCTGGGATGGCACCACCACCCATTTAATAAATCTGGTGCTGCGGGTTGGTGGCTAGTAGGCTATCTGCGTGTTCCCTGGCCTTTCTTAGTATGTATGTGTTCCTTTTCATCTGGGGTGCAACAGTGGGCCAGAACAAATGTGATGTCCTGCCAGGTCAAGGAGAATGTTAACCCCAGCCTGATAAATTTGTTCTTAAACCTGTTGGGGTTCTGCAAGAACCTATCAAGCCTCTCCTAACAGATTCCTAGGTCCGCCATCAAAAAGGGGGCATGCACCCTAGTAACCCCTCCATTTCCATCAGCTACCTCACAGAGAGGGTGAGGTACCTGTGGGGCAAAAGTGGGAGCTAACTTTGAACCTGACTGGAGCCCTACTGGGGACAGCACTGGGAGCTCTGATTTGGGGGGTTTCTTGTTTACCAGGGTAAGATGCGGGTTCAGGGGCTGAAGGCAATGCTGAAGGGGAAAGAGTGGGGACCTGAGAAAGAGGCTCGTGTGTCAATGGTCAGTCGGTGGTTGAAAATCTGGCTCTGAATCTTTTGGGGATGAAGTAGAAATAGAGGCCACGCACACATGGCAGGAGCCCTCAGACCGGGGTCCTGATAAAGCTTCATGATGGCCTGCATGTAAGAGATTTCTCCCCACTTTTTTTTTTTTTGCGGTATGCGGGCCTCTCACTGCTGTGGCCTCTCCCGTTGCGGAGCACAGGCTCCGGACGCGCAGGCTCAGCGGCCATGGCTCACGGGCCTAGCCGCTCCGCGGCGTGTGGGATCTTCCCGGACCAGGGCACGAACCCGTGTACCCTGCATCGGCAGGCGGACTCTCAACCACTGCGCCACCAGGGAAGCCCCTCTCCCCACTTTTGAGAGCACTTGCAAAATACGTCCAGTTGTAAAATGGCATTAAAATTAAGTAATCCATTTTGGGGTCACGTCTCCTAGTCGCCTAAGGCATATTGAAGCCAAGTCCTATTACAAAAGAAAACCATCTTGTTCCTTTAAGACATCTAACTTGAACTGTCCCCAATTATTAAACATGCAACCCAAGGGGGAGTCTCTGGGAATTCCTGGGACATTTCCCATTGCTATACTTCTGATGACCAATGATTAAAAGTCCAGGAGCGAGGGCTTCCCTGGTGGCGCAGTGGTTGAGAGTCCGCCTGCCGATGCAGGGGACACGGGTTCGTGCCCCGGTCTGGGAGGATCCCACATGCCGCGGAGCGGCTGGGCCCGTGAGCCATGGCCGCTGAGCCTGCGCGTCCGGAGCCTGTCCTCCGCAACGGGAGAGGCCACAACAGTGAGAGGCCCGCGTAACGCATAAAAAAAAAAAAAAAAAAAAAAAAAAAAAAAAAAGTCCAGGAGCGGGCTTCCCAGGTGGCGCAGTGGTTGAGAGTTCACCTGCCGATGCAGGGGACACGGGTTCGTGCCCCGGTCCGGGAGGATCCCATATGCCGCGGAGCGGCTGGGCCCGTGAGCCGTGGCCGCTGAGCCTGCGTGTCCAGAGCCTGTGCTCTGCAACGGGAGAGGCCGCAACAGTGAGAGACCCGCGTACCGCAAAAAAAAAAAAAAAAAAAAAAAAAAATTCCAGGAGCAAGATGGAGGCCTGGAGACGTTGCATCAATGTAATTATCTGATCCTTTCTGGTCCCAAAAACTCCAAAGAAGGAGGGAATAAGGGAGTGACAAACAAGCTATGGAGACTCAAGGTCTTGTGACCGGAGGAGTTCCTCTATTGTCTCAACCTTGTACCGGGTCCAAGTCTGGCTAACCTGAACCCCTTCTCCTTTTTGATTGAAAAACAATGAATCAGGTGTCAGACAATCAAGCGAACAAAGGAAAAACTGGGACTGAAGAGTTTATGAGGGAATGGGCCCAAGTATTATCCAAACGGTCTTCACAGAGTCAACCAGGGGAGTTTCGAGGGGAGAAACCAGGAAGAGAAAGACGGTAAAGGCAATCACAGAACTCTCCTCCCTGCAGGTGAAGGCACAGAACAGGAAAACATCCAGAGGTAAGGTAAAGGTTGTCCCAGGAGGAGATCTCCAGGATGGAGGAGAGTGGAGGGTTCAGATATGGAGAATAAAGAAGAAAAAGAGGAAATGAGAGAGAGTGCGCGTGCCTGCCCTTTCACCTGCCGCTCTGCGGTGTCTGTTCAGGCAGTTCCAAGCCCCACTGTCCTGGCAGAGTGGCCACAAATTATGTTATGATCAGGCCTCCTGAACTCTTTAATCAATAGAAATTGACAAACGGCCAGAGCAGAGTTTGAGGCAAGGCTTTACTGCGGGTGCCGTGCAGCGAAAGCACTACGCGGGAACCCGACTGCTGCTGGTGCTCGGTTCCTTTAATCGGGTGAGGGTGGGGGCAGATGGGTGGGCGGGGCAGGCGGAGGGGCGGCTTGGGCGGGGCGCTGGGCCCCCTCAGAGAGCGGGGCGGTTGGCTCATGCGCAGTCCTTCACTTTTGCACCCGGCACCTCGAACATGGTGGACGAGCTCGCCGTCATCCGCGAAGCAGGGCGTCAAGCGCAAAAGCAGGCAAGTCTCTGATAACTTCTCATACTCAACCTTAAAGAGGTCTCATGCTGCCGAACGATGAAGTTTTTTCCTCTTGCGGTCCTCGACCTCCTGTTTGTCCAGGGGGTCGGTAGGTGTTGTCCGGGCTCAATTGTTCTGGCAGATTCTTGGTTTTCAGCTTCCCGTTGTTTAAGGAAGTGTTGTCCAGGTGCAAGTGTGTGGGCAGATGACACCCTGTTGTTTTCGGAGGTGTTGTCCAGGTGCGGGCAGACGACCTCAGGTCCCAGCCTATGTCAAGCGAAAGAAGTTATCCTCCTTATTGAAGCAAAACTTCCCAAACACTTTCTCTCCTGATCCCGCTTGATCAGATTGTGGAAACAGGGCCAATTAGAGGTACCCAGCAGGGACTGTTTCTGGGGGAATAATGCACATATGTAGGGAACACATTAGAGTTTATTCCCGGTGGTGGAGGGAGAAGCAGTGCTGCTTGGAGCATCACGAGGGTCCAGGGTGTGGCCTGCAGCATCCTAACAAGGCTCTCCCTAGAGCGTGGTTGGAATGTAGTTCTAGCCTCTTAGCCTCATTTGTAACGCGTCTGTTTTTCAAAGACTGCTTCTGCAGACCTCCCGTCAACACGAGCTCTCTTTATCATGCATGTAATTCCTTTTCAGCCTTTAACTCCAACCAACTTCTGTTGCTTACACTGTGAAGTCTTTAATACTATTTAAATTATTACCACTGAAATATTTAAATATTCCCCACTGAAATTCCTTCTATTTGGTGAAAACATTGAAGTACTGTTTTGGGTAGGGGGGGAAATGTTGGTGAACATGAGGAGAAGTCTCAGTACTAAAAGGTCAAAGTTCCTATGGAGCAGTCCTGCCCATTGTTTTGGCAACAGTCACTGTGAAACTTTTAACATCTTTCTGATAGCTCCTCATGCATTTTGAAAGTAAATGAAGATCTTTATTTTCAAGGGGATTATGATGAAATGGTTAGATAATTTCTAATTTTTTTTCATCAAAACACATTTTCCCAAATTGACTTCATTTGGAGTGCTGAAAACTGTTATCCAGGCTTTGAAAACAAGAATGGGCAACCTGAATGGAAGGGCCTTTTCCCCACCAAAGTATGGAGATTCGGCTAGAGTTTCTCCCCTTGTTTCTCAGGATTAAATACTGTTACACCTCTCCAAAATCCTTATGTATAAACAGCAATTTCTGTACTTACGTTGGTAGTTCTCTTTGTTTCGGGACATTTTGTCTTTGCCTTTCTTACTGAAGATGTGTGAGGTGTATGTAAATATGTGACTTGGTTGATAGTTAAATACTAGATATGGAGAAAGACTCAAGAACTATATCTGAAGTCAAATGTTAGCACTTCTACAAGCCACCTGCAAACATTTCAGTATCTTGAGTAGAGGCTCTATATCCCAATAGCAGGAAAGACAGTTTTTAACTGTTATATACAACCTGGTAAACGGCATCATTTTGAGGTGGCTCCTTCCACCCCCATCATGTTGGCAGTAAACTTCAAGATGGTCGGTAATTCTCCATCAGTCCCTGCCTCCTGTATGTGTCTCTGTGACCTCAGAAAGGAAACTTCTACAAAAGGATGAGATACCTAGTGGTTAACCATTTACCTGGGTCACAGACAGAGCACCTCCACCCTACCCCCAACCCCTACCCCCCCCCCACCCCGGCCCAAGCATGCTCCCTGATCCTCCCTCATGGATTTGTATCACCACTAGGGGCCTGTGAGCCTTCAATGAGCTAACGTATCAGAGTACTCGGCACCCTGAGCGACCTATCGTTTATTCAACTAATATTTACTGAGTGTCTGCATGTGTTAGCACTATTCCTGTTGCTGTGGGTATAGCATCGAGCAAAACTCATTTCCCTTCTCAATGATCCTGACATTCCAGTGAAGAAGAAAGGCAATAAACTTAGAAGAAAGGTGTGTAAATATTGATGGGGTGTTATGTTAAGTAAGGTGGCCAGGAAAGGCCTTTGTTCAGAAATGACATTTGCAAAGAGATTTGAGCCTAGTGAGGCTGAGTCTTGTGAACCTATGTAGGGCATGGGGGATGCTTCAGGCTTAGTGACACGAAGTACAAAAGCAGAGGGTGTGATTGTTTATTGGCAAGTGCAAAAGGCCAACGTGACCAGGACGGAGTGAGCAAGTGAAAGATGTGAGAACTGAGAGGGAGGCGGTCTGTGACCAGATCATGTAGACGCTATGAAGGGTTTAATTGTATCTCAAGACTAACAAATAATATGTCACATATATGAAAAATCTATTATTATAGCGTTAATAGTTTAGACATGTGCCGAAGTGAAAGTGTTAACGACTACATATTAAAATGCTTCTTTTATTTGTAATCAGTTTTAGGTAATGATGTGATTTTATATTTTTATAAACATATAAATATATATGCTTATGGATATATATATATATAAAATATATATAGATAGCATGAACATTCTTCTAAACTATACTTGTTGGGTATGTTTAAACCAGGAAAACCAGCAACCTGACCAGGATTGAATGTGAATGAATAAGCACAAAGAAAACTCCCAGATTGAGGCATTTCTTAAGGTCACATCCAGCGCATTTTTGAATATGAAATGCGTGTGAAATGCCCTTTAGAGACTGTCTCTTTAATCCAAAGAAAACACAAAATAAATATTTGTGTTTGTATTTTTAGTGGGCATTAACCTTCAGGGAACTGAAAGAGGTTGGGGAATAAAGAGGCATTTTCTGTGAAATTATACGTATTCAGCCAATTAGATGGCAGACCTTTTACCTGTTCTTTTTTTAGTATAACTTTTTCTCTGCCTTAAAATAGTCTGGCATACAAACTCTGTAAATACAGGTAGATATCTTGGTCCTGCAGAAACATAAAATATATATGGATTTGTTCCCAAAATATATGCTGTTCTTTTCCCAAGTTATATTAACCAAAACCAAAACCAAACAAACAAAAAAAACAGGCTTTGGGGTTACCAAAAAACACCTACTTTGTCTAAAATCAGTACTCTTGGCCTTGCCTGGTCTAACACAAGGTGATGTCACACTTAGAGTTTAGAGAGAAATGGCTCCACTAATTAAATATTTCACAGAAAAATGACTTTCTTGTCAAAGAGGTGATACTTACTTTGGATAGGGGACATGCTAAAAGCCATCCTTACACAAGGAAGTATTTCTATCAGTTCTAACCTGCAGGTTTCCTGGGCATAAATTCTGCCAAAACTATAGATATTATCCCAAATGTTGTAAATGTCTGCTGTGAAGGTTTGAGCAGCTCTGTTGCTGTCTCCTCAGCACCTGCCAAAGCCAGCTCCTCCCTCTTCATTCCTTCTCTCTCCACACCCCCCAAAGCTGCCCCTGAGTCAGCTGCCACTAGAAATTTTCTCTGGAAAGGTTTTCATTTGAAACTTGCCTACATAAAGCAATTATAGTTAGTACAATGCTAGATGTGACAGTATTTAGTTTGGAGCATCAGAAAAGAGAAGTCGGGGTGGATGCAAACTGTCAAGAATAGCAGGCTGAGACTTCTGGGGTTTTTTCAAGGCTATAGAACCTATAAAAGGGGACCTCAGGAGTTAAAGGTGGAAAGTACTTTTATTCTAGTCCCTGGACAATAAAAAATGCAGAAGGGATTCTAGAGTCTTTGCCAATGTGGAAACCACTCTTGGAGTAAAAAGTAGGGCATCTCAAGTCAGAAAATTACTTAGAAAAAGACATTTAGAACATGATTCTTTGGGGCAGGGGTTAGCCTCTTATCTGTAAAGATGCTATTAGTAGCCATGAGGAAAGATTTGTGGTTAAAAGTGAAAACATAAACAGCCTAAAAGAATGCCTCTATAGTACATAAATGACCAAATGTCCTATGAGTTTACTAAGTGGGCAAAAAATGTCTTTGTGTTTTCTCTACAGATTTCTGAATTTATGTATTTTTTTTCAGTAATCAAACTTTTAGTGATTGTGTTGATAGTGTTATATATGATATGACATAAAGAAAATGAGTAACTTTATTGTTTTTTCTTTGTTTTTGTGTTTTGGTTTTTGTCTTGGTTTGTTTTTTATTGAAGTATAGTTTATTTACAATGTTGTGTTAGTTTCAGGTGTCAACAGCAAAGTGATTCAGTTATACATATATATTTTTTTTCAGATTTTTTTCCTTATCGGTTATTACCAAATATTGAGTATAGTTCCTTGTGCTATACAGTAGGTCCTTATTAGTTATCTATTTTATGTATAGCGGTGTGTTTACATTAATCCCAAACTCCTAATTTATCCCTCTCCCCCCCTTTCCCCTTTGGTAACCATAAATTTATGTGTGTGGGTTTAATTTATAAATTCTCTAGGAACTATCCCTTCAATTAAGTGAATGTAGAAATGCCTAGATGTGATCTGGAAAGCACTTTCTAATGTCTGTGTAGACATTTGTCTTTTTGGACCTCCCAGTGTTTCAGACCTGAAAACTGACCATTCCAGTTTGAATACTGCTGTGTATAGGAAGCTTCCAGGTGCAAACCTATGCCCATCCTGATGCTTAACCAACTCTGATCTTTTTTCCTTGAAATAATCATTGGCATAGCACATGCATGATAGGGCTGACACATTTAAAATCAACCCAATAGAAATGAGTCTTTTTTGCATTTTTTCAACTCAGAAGTGCAGGTCTCAACTGCATAAAAATGTAAAATATTACTTTAAATTACAGCCCTACTTTATTGTTACACAGCCCAAGTGCTGTTCTACATGTAAAAGAAAGTCTATAATTATTATAATTGCTCGTCATCATCAGATGCTTTATAATCATTAGTTGCTATATGAATTATAAACATGTTGATGAACAGAATAATCACCATTAACATCATGGTCAATGGTAGGTTTCTCATAGTTAATGAAGTTTTAGAAAAGGAAATCCATGAATTTCATCTGAGGAACTTGCTTTTTATTGGTCTCTTAAAATGTCTTGTAAATTCTCTTATTAGAAGATAATGATAATATTAGAGTGGAAAAGACAGTCTGAGAAATGTATACTTGAATCAGTAAAACCTGGGTAGTTGTGTCTAATGACAGGTTGTATAAAGGTCTTTGTATAGAATATTTCCTTTGGTCATGTTGTTCTTCATCAGTTCATGAAACAAAAAGAAAAAAAAAATCAACCTAGCATGACTAGAGCCGAGTGTTTAATATTCCTTATATAGAAACTTGGAGCTGCTCAGGAAAACAGTATTTTCCAATATGCACAAGCCAAGTGCAAATTTCCACTGAAAAAGCAGTTGGAAGATTGTATTAATACTGCAGGCTGCTCACATCAGATGACAGTGGTATTTATGCACCTATATGCCAGGTGCTCTGTTAGGTAGTTTATGTTAATTATAATATTCATCATGTGTTTGCAGAAGAAGATACTGGAGCTTAGAGAAGTGAGGTCAGTGTTCTGAACAGCAGAGCTGTAACTTGAACCCAGACATTGTGACTCTGAAGCTAGATCCTGTTGCCTCCTCCAAATTGTAAAAAATTAATGGCAGCATTTATTTAAACATTTCCCATGCTAAACATTTATGTTACTTAGTCTCTGTAACAAACAATAAAACTTACAACTAAAATCATAGTTTATTAGATTTTCTATTTCCTGAAAGCTGGAATTCTGACAGGCATATGTGTCTCCCATAATGCTTTGCAATGACTCCTAGGTGTTCAGTAAATACATAAGAAGCATATAAATCATGTATACATTCACTCTATGCCATGAGACGAAAAAGTGACTTCGTGCATTTGGTGGCTTAATAATTATAATTGTATAGTAGACTCTTCATTCTTTCTGTTGTTTGCCTCTGAATTTTATTTGAATTGTTATCATTGCTTATTAAACCCTAAAGTTTTGCCATACAAATATATTTTCACACTCATCATATTAAATACACTCCTAAGCACACATTCTCTTTTAAGTAACACGTTTAAATATATTTTGTATATTCAGTAAAAGAAACAAGTATACTTCACTCCAAACGAATACAAGACAACAGAATTTATAAGAGCTTCTCAGTTCCCTTCTAATAATTTCATTGCAAAACAGATTAAAAATAACCATAATAAAACGGAAACCTTTTGGATTTGCTCTTTTAATTCATTTTATGAGAAGCCATGATCGTAATCAAAACAGAGTGGGGGCTTTTCTGGTGGCGTAGTGGTTGGGAGTCCGCCTGGTGATGCAGGGGACACGGGTTCGTGCCCCGGTCCGGGAAGATCCCACATGCCACGGAGCGGCTGGGCCCGTGAGCCATGGTCGCTGAGCCTGCGCGTCCGGAGTCTGTGCTCCGCGACGGGAGAGGCCGCGGCGGTGAGACGCCAGCATACCACAAAAACAAAAAACAAAAAACAGAGTGAATTTAAAGTCCTTGAACTTGAGAATAAAATATATAACAACTTTGAGTTGCTATGGACAAAATATCCGTATGAACTGTAGTTTCCCAGTATATGTTGATATGCTTTGAGAAAACAATCTCTCATTAGCATTAAAAGCTTACTGATTACTGAAATTTTTATGTATTAATCGTTAACTTTATTACCCACATTTAAATAGTTCCATGTACAAGTTCAACATTAGCTAAAGTCTAGTAAGTTCTATTTTAAATTTTTTTGTTTTTATTTCTGTTCTTCATCCTCCATAAAAAAATAATATTCTTTATTCATTTTACTTTCCATTTGACATATTTTCTTTCTGTTAACCTTCATCACTTTCTCTGTTTTACATTTTACTGTTGCTATTCTCCATCTTAAATAGTAAACTTACTTAAAATCCCAGGATATCCCTATGCATCATGTTGCTAATGAAGTAGTTGTGTCTGAATGGCCACATTGATTTCTTTAACAGGCAGTCACTGTTGTCTTCTGTATTCCAGGTCTGGTTCTAGGTGCTGGTGCTAGAGCAGTGAAGAGAACAAGCTTTTTGACCTTTTCTAGTCAATAAACTAATAGTAAACCAATAGAATTTTATTATCAATTAATGATACATTCTATAAAGAAAACTTAAGCAAGGTAGGGTGATGGAGAGTGATGAAGGAAGAAGAGGGTGATTGGTTATAAAGAAAGGCCTGTCTGAGAAAATAAAATATGAGAAGAGCCATAAATTAAGTGGTGGGTAGAAGCATGCAGATATTAAGAGGAAAACTTTCTCAAAGAGGGAGTAACTGGTGCAAAAAGCCTGGAGCAGAAATGAGGTCAGAAGAACACGGTAACTCTGATAGGCTAATGAGGAAAAGTGGCAGATGTGAGTGGGGAGAAGACATGGGTTCGATCATGGAAGCTTTGGATTTTGTCCTCACTGTGACGGAAGGGATGTGGAAGATTTTGAACAGAGTAGTGATAAGAGCCGAGTAATCTTTTGAAAAAGGATTATTTTGGCTGTTATATGCAGAAATGAGCTATTGAGGGGCAGGTACATACAAGGGTGTGGTAGAGGAGACTAAAAGTAGCTGATTTGGAATGTGTTTTTTTTTTTTTTTTTTTGCTGTACGCAAGCATGTGGGATCTTCTTGGACCGGGGCACGAACCCGTGTCCCCTGCATCGGCAGGCGGACTCTCAATCACTGCGCCACCAGGGAAGCCCTGGAATGTGTTTTTTAAGATAGAACTGACATAACTTCCCAACCAATTGGATGTGGAGTGCAGCAAATAGGAAAAGATGCCACAACCCAATTACTCTGTCATTAGAAACCGAAAAAGTAAACAGGATTTGGCATTAGAGGAAGTACTTCTCTAATAGCAGAAATTATTAGAAGCACGTGTTGACTTGCAAATGTGATTTTCAGTGGAAGATAAGGATATAAGATGAGGCAGGGTGAGGAACAGTTCTAGTGGCACTGGGTTCTGTTCTGAAGTAGGCAAGATGGTTGCAAGAAGGTGAAACCTAGGAATTAGGAAAAGGGAGATAATTTCAGGATCATCATGTTTCTTCTCACCAAGGACTAGGCTATGATGGGAAGGAAGACAGCAAGATGGAGAAGGGAGGAAAGTAATCTACCTGCTCCCACATTCTGGTCTCAACAAGTATTGCCCAGTCTTCTTTGCTGAAGTCCTAATATTATTAGCAATACTCATATTATTTCTAGTTACCTAAGGTTTTATTAAATTCCATTGATTGGCCTAGGGATATCTTCACAGGTATTACACATTCTCTCTATGGAGAAATCCATGCTGAGTTCTAAACAGCTGACTTACAAACAAACTTTGTAAGCATAATCTGTCTGTAAACTTAGGAACTGCGTAGCCTCAGCTCCCTTTGTGAACATGTCCTCAGCATGTTCATATTTACAGCCGTGGTGGAGCGCTACATTAGAACTGCCCAGTGTGGGAGGA